>NC_060079.1:65789378-66391670 GCF_922984935.1 Meles meles
ACTATTGATTTTTTAGATGAAACATGTGGTTCATGGGAATAATGGAAAATATAGCTGTCTTGTCTATAAGCACATGAAATACAGTGAAAGTAAAAGATCTTCAGAAACATGTTATTCAGAACTAATTCAACATGGGATTGCTCTATTCTAACATTACATGTGATTAATGGGTAGTATAATCCCATGTGCGTTGTCACATTAAAGAGTTCCATCACTCCAAAATTTTATTGTTAATGGCAATGAGCACTGTGTGTAATAGCTGACACATTAGCACAGAAATGCTTCTTTTTTTGTCACAAATGTATTGTTGAAGCTGTTTAATACTTGTTTGCTTACCCATAATGGTACAAAATGCATCTATAATTACTGTCACGGGGCTGAGACTATACCATCTGGTATGAAATGGAAATGGTTGTATCTAGGCTTACCAGAGCAGAATATATGTTCTGAGCCATTATTGTAAAGCCATTCATTCTATCTAATAACTTCTTCACTATATGAGCACAGACTAATGAGTATAAACACAGTTGGGGCTGAAAACGTTTAAGAAAATATTATGTTCTATAGAATGTGCTTGATCTCTCAGGAAAAAAAATTACAGTGTATCTTCAGCACCACTTTTGATGCTACTTGATGTCCAAAAACACATTTGTTCCCTTGTGACTATCAGAACATCCTAAGGTTAAATAAGACATCATTTTTCAACCTGAGTATTGCTTATGGATTCCTTGTTTTTATTTCAATAATTATATTATCTTGGGTTTACACTATTTCTCTTTCCTCTTAGTAAAAAAATATTGAACTCCTTTTGCCTCTTCCATATATTTCCTGTCTATAGAACATCTTATTATGGTGAAAAGGAGTCATATTTTTTTTTAAAAGCACGCCAGAACAAAACCTATACAAAGAAAATCATAAGATTACCTTATCCAGAGATGTATGTGACATAAAAGAGAAATGAACAGATAGAAAAGCAGTTTCTTTTCTTGAATAGAAATGCTCAAGAGATATTAGTTCTCCCTGAGGTAATTTATGCTTTAATGTTACCCATTAAAATAACCATTTGTTATTCTGGAGATAGATAAATTGATTATAAAATTTATTTGGAAGAACAAGCAAAAAAAAAAAAAGTAAACAGAAAAATACTGGGGAAAGAAAAAAGAGTGAAGAGAGAATAATTAGTCCCGCCAGATATTAAAATATATTTTAAAGTGTATATAATTACAATGGTGTGTTATTGGCACATAAGAAGAATGATCAGCTGATGACAGAATAGAAAATTCAGAAAATGAATTTCCCCATTTGTGGGTCTATGTGGCCACAGTGGTTACATTTCAGACCAGTAGAGGTATTGACAGACTTAAATAATTCATGTGAAGATAGTGGATTAGCCATAAACAATTAAAAAAAAAAGAAAACAAACAAAAAAAAACCCCTAAACTCATTCCTGTGTATGGATGAATTTCAAATGGGGCAGAGTTAAATTCAAAAACCAAACCAAAACAAAACAAAACAAAAACATAAAAGAACTGGAACAAAATATGAATAAATTCCACTTGGCTCTTCTGCTTGGCAGGTTTTCTTTCCTGGGCTAGCCTTCACTGATCTCAGTTTGGCTTCATCACATGTCTGCAGTCAGATGATGAGTTAAGTGGGGGTAGGGCTGGCTTCAGATGGCCTTATCCCTAACTCTGAAAGTAGCTGGGGTGGTATGTCTCTGAGCATCAAGCCAGCTAGTCCAAACTGGGCTGAGTCTCGATGCAGGAAGGCAGTAACTCCCAAAGTGCAAGCATTTTTCAGCCTCTGCTTGCACCTGTCACTCTTATCAGAGCTTCACTGGCTACTACATTGCAGGTCCCCGAGTCAACCCAGCTTAAAGTGGTGAAAAACATACTTCATTTTTTTTTTTTTGAGAGGAGTGAAAGCTTGTGATCAGTTTTACAATCTACTATACCTGAAAATGAAGAATAAACCATCCTAACCATGCATCAAATCCAGAACCACTAAGGGAGAAAGATAGATAAATTTGATAAATTAACATTTTTTTTAGTTCATATTAAAATAAATCATAAGCAGAGTAATGAGAAATCTAACTGGGAAAAGAAACATTTTTCACATATCACAGACAAGAAGTTATATTCCTATCACAGAAATACCTTCTAAAAATAGACACATAAATATCACCAATCTAATGGGGGGGCATTAAATAACGTGAAATACAGAAATAAAAAGACAGTTTGCAAAAAAAGAAATACAATGCAAATGGTTCTTAACAGTATCTAATCATGCTCAGCCTTTTAAGAAAAGCAAAAATAAAATTATATTGAAATATCAATTCTTACCTATTGGATTGGCCAAAATTTAAAAGCTTAAACTCAGCTTCTGTTGGTGAGGTAGTGAGAAAATAGTTCTTATATGAAATATTGGGAATCCCAATGTTTCATATCCAAGGAAGAGACTTGAGTAATATTACCAGCATAGCTTATGTTCCATTTGATGCAACATCTCACTTTAAGGAATTTATCTTAAACATAAAGTGTCCAATATATGAACAGAAAAATGAACAAAGCTCTTCATTGTTGAACTGTTTTTCATAGAAAAGATGGGAAACAACCCAAATGCTTATCCAATTGATTGAATAAACATCCACACGGAGTGAATTCTGTAGCCATGCAAAGTAATGAGAAATATTTTTTATATCCTACTATTGGATGATTATTTGGATCTGGACATTAAAAAAAAATAAGCTATATTTAAACATTAGTGACAGTTAGGGCCACTGGGTGGCCCAGTCAGTTAAATGTCAATTCTTGGTTTTGGCTTGGGTCATGATCTCAGGGTCTTGAAATTGAGCCCATGTTGGGTTCCACACTCAGTACAGAGTCTGCTCGAGACTCTCCCTTTCCCTCTGCCCCTCCTCCACTCTCTCATTCTTTCTAAAATAAATAAATAATTATGTATATCAATGATTTATATTAATTATTAGTGATGGTTATGCAATTGGAAATTGTAATGCAGGATATTTTAAATTATTAAAACATATTAATAATTATTTTTAATATTTAGGGGTAATAATGGTAACCTGGCTATTTTTATATTGTCCATAAATTTAAAGACACATAATGCAGTATTTAAAGTTCAGATAATGAATGTGGGATTTGTTTTAATAAAAAATGATGGAAGAATGTGAATGAAGATATTGATAATTGACTGTAATTAGTAATTTTTGAAAATAGTGAATGGATAAGTGTATCGATAATTTTGTGTAGGTATAATTGTTTGTATGTATAATTTTATATAACATAATGTTAAAACAAATAAACAAAACAACAATCATATTTACTTTCAAATATCATGGAGAAGCAAATATTATGAGTATCGCTATACCAAAATGACTCAACCAATATTTCAAATAAATGTTCTGAGATAGATTTGCTAGGAATTTTATCTTGGGAATTTTGTTAGATTTTTTAAAACAAGCTAGAAGTCTGGAAAGTTTCGCATTCGTGACCATTCATGCAAGCTTAATGTAAGCCTCTTCTATTTACCCCTGGACCTTAAACATTAAAAAAAATAATAATAATAATGGTGGAGTTATTTAGAGAATAACTGTCAACAGGAAATTTTGCCTTAATTTAAAATTTTATGTTGCATATTTTCAAACAAAATTGGATAGAATCGATAATTGTATTTCAGAGTTATATCAGATATTTTGAAAGTTTTAATAGTATCTCTTGAATAATTCAAAATTTATTTTTATAATTCCACAAGAAAAGTATGGTTATGTTAAGAGCATTCAGTACTGGAGAAATAAAAGAGGAAGTGTTTCTTTTTTTTTATATATATTTATTTTTATTTGTTTATTTACAGCATAACAGTGTTCATTGTTTTGGGATCACACCCAGTGCTCCATGCAGTACGTGCCCTCCCTATTACCCACCACCTGGTTCCTCAACCTCCCACCCCCCCCACCCCCCTGCCGCCCCTTCATAACCCTCTAGTTGTTTTTCAGAGTCCATAGTCTCTCATGGTTCATCTCCCCTTCCAGTTTCCCTCAACTCCCTCTCCTCTCCATCTCCCCATGTCCTCCATGTTATTTGTTATGCTCCACAAATAAGTGAGACCATATGATACTTGACTCTCTCTGCTTGACTTATTTCGCTCAGCATAATTTCTTCCAGTCCCGTTCATGTTGCTACAAAAGTTGGGTATTCGTCCTTTCTGATGGAGGCATAATACTCCATTGTGTATATGGACCACATCTTCCTTATCCATTCATCCGTTGAAGGGCATCTTGGTTCTTTCCACAGTTTGGCGACCGTAGCCATTGCTGCAATAAACATTGGGGTACAAATGGCCCTTCTTTTCACTACATCTGTATCTTTGGGGTAAATACCCAGCAGTGCAATTGCAGGGTCATAGGGAAGCTCTATTTTTAATTTCTTCAGGAATCTCCACACTGTTCTCCAAAGTGGCTGCACTAACTTGCATTCCCACCAACAGTGTAAGAGGGTTCCCCTTTCTCCACATCCTCTCCAACACACGTTGTTTCCTGTCTTGCTAATTTTGGCCATTCTAACTGGTGTCAGGTGGTATCTCAATGTTGTTTTAATTTGAATCTCCCTGATGGCTAGTGATAATGAACATTTTTTCATGTGTCTGATAGCCATTTGTATGTCTTCATTGGAGAAGTGTCTGTTCATATCTTCTGCCCATTTTTTGATATGATTATCTGTTTTGTGTGTGTTGAGTTTGAGAAGTTCTTTATAGATCCTGGATATCAACCTTTTGTCTGTACTGTCATTTGCAAATATCTTCTCCCATTCCGTGGGTTGCCTCTTTGTTTTGTTGACTGTTTCCTTTGCTGTGCAGAAGCTTTTGATCTTGATGAAGTCCCAAAAGTTCATTTTTGCTTTTGTTTCCTTGGCCTTTGGAGACATATCTTGAAAGAAGTTGCTGTGGCTGATATCGAAGAGGTTACTGCCTATGTTCTCCTCTAGGATTCTGATAGATTCCTGTCTCACGTTGAGGTCTTTTATCCATTTCGAGTTTATCTTTGTGTACGGTGTAAGAGAATGGTCGAGTTTCATTCTTCTACATATCGCTGTCCAGTTTTCCCAGCACCATTTATTGAAGAGACTGTCTTTTTTCCATTGAATATTTTTTCCTGTTTTGTCGAAGATTATTTGACCATAGAGTTGAGGGTCCATATCTGGGCTCTCCACTCTGTTCCACTGGTCTATGTGTCTGTTTTTATGCCAGTACCACGCTGTCTTGGTGATCACAGCTTTGTAGTAAAGCTTGAAATCGGGTAACGTGATGCCGCCAGTTTTGTTTTTGTTTTTCAACATTTCCTTAGCAATTCGGGGTCTCTTCTGGCTCCATACAAATTTTAGGATTATTTGCTTCAGCTCTTTGAAAAATATCGGTGGAATTTTGATCGGAATGGCATTAAAAGTATAGATTGCTCTAGGCAGTATAGACATTTTAACAATGTTTATTCTTCCAATCCAAGAGCATGGAACAGTCTTCCATCTTTTTGTGTCTTCTTCCATTTCTTTCATGAGTGTTCTGTAGTTCCTCGAGTACAGGTCCTTTACTTCTTTGGTTAGGTTTATGCCCAGGTATCTTATGGTTCTTGGTGCTATAGTAAATGGAATCGATTCTCTAATTTCCCTTTCTGTATTTTCATTGTTGGTGTATAAGAAAGCCACTGATTTCTGTACATTGACTTTGTATCCTGCCACGTTACTGAATTGCTGTAAGAGTTCTAGTAGTTTGGGGGTGGAGTCTTTGGGGTTTTCCATATAAAGAATCATGTCATCTGCGAAGAGAGAGAGTTTGACTTCTTCCTTGCCAATTTGGATACCTTTTATTTCTCTTTGTTGTCTGATTGCCGTTGCTAGAACTTCTAATACTATGTTGAACAAGAGTGGTGAGAGTGGGCATCCTTGTCGTGTTCCTGATCTCAACGGGAAGGCTGCAAGCTTTTTCCCATTGAAGATGATATTTGCTGTGTGTCTTTCATAGATAGATTTTATGAAGTTCAGGAATGTTCCCTCTATCCCTATACTTTGAAGCGTTTTCATCAGGAACGGATGCTGGATTTTGTCAAATGCTTTTTCTGCATCAATTGAGAGGACCATGTGGTTCTTCTCTCTTCTCTTATTGATGTGTTCTATCACACTGATTGATTGGCGAATGTTGAACCAACCTTGCAACCCAGGGATGAATCCCACCTGGTCATGGTGGATAATCTTTTTAATGTGCTGCTGGATCCTGTTTGCTAGGATCTTGTTGAGAATCTTTGCATCCATATTCATCAGTGATATTGGTCTGAAATTCTCCTTTTTGGTAGGGTCTTTGCCTGGTTTGGGGATCAGGGTAATGCTGGCTTCATAAAAAGAGTCTGGAAGTTTTCCTTCTGCTTCAATTTTTTGGAACAGCTTCAGGAGAATTGGTGTTATTTCTTCTTTGAAAGTTTGGTAGAATTCCCCAGGGAATCCATCAGGTCCTGGGCTCTTGTTTTTTGGGAGGTTTTTGATCACTGCTTCAATCTCATTACTAGATATCGGTCTATTCAGGTTGTCAATTTCTTCCTGGTTCAATTTTGGGAGTTTGTAGCTTTCCAGGAATGCATCCATTTCATCTAGGTTGCTTAGCTTATTGGCATATAACTGTTGGTAATAATTTCTGATGATTGTTTCTATTTCCTTGGTGTTAGTTGTGAGCTCTCCGTTTTCATTCATAATTTTATTAATTTGGGCTTTCTCTCTTTTCTTTTGGATTAGTGTGGCCAATGGTTTATCGATCTTATTGATTCTTTCAAAAAACCAGCTTCTAGTTTCATTGATACGTTCTACTGTATCTCTCGTTTCTACCTCATTGATCTCTGCTCTAATCTTGATTATTTCCCTTCTTGCATGTGGAGTTGGTTTGATTTGTTGTTGATTCTCCAGTTCTTTAAGGTGTAGAGACAGCTGGTGTATTCTGGATTTTTCAATGTTTTTGAGGGAGGCTTGGATGGCTATGTATTTTCCCCTTAGAACCGCCTTTGCTGTATCCCATAGGTTTTGGACCGAGGTGTCTTCATTCTCATTGGTTTCCATGAATTGTTGAAGTTCGTCTTTGATCTCCTGGTTGATCCAAGCATTCTTAAGCAAGGTGGTCTTTAGCTTCCAGGTGTTTGAGTTCCTTCTGAACTTTTCCTTGTGATTGAGCTCCAGTTTCAAAGCATTGTGATCGGAGAATATGCAGCGAATAATGTCAGTCTTTTGGTATTGGTTGAGTCCTGCTTTGTGACCCAGTATGTGGTCTATTCTGGAGAAGGTTCCATGTGCACTTGAGAAGAATGAATATTCTGTTGTTTTAGGGTGGAATGTTCTGTATACGTCGATGAGGTCCATCTGGTCCAATGTGTCATTCAATTCTCTTATTTCTTTATTAATTTTCTGCTTTGATGATCTGTCTATTTCTGAGAGAGGCATATTAAGATATTCTACTATTATTGTATTCGTATCAATATGACTCTTTATCTTGATTAATAGTTTTCTTATGTAATTGGGTGCTCCCATATTGGGGGCATAGATATTCCCAATTGTTAGATCGTCTTGGCAGATAGTCCCTTTAAGAATTATGTAGTGTCCTTCTGTATCTCTGACTACAGTCTTTAGTTTAAAATCTAATTTATCTGATATGAGAATCGCTACTCCGGCCTTCTTTTGAGGCCCATTGGCATGAAAGATGCTTCTCCATCCCTTCACTTTCAGTCTGGGTGTATCCTTAGGTTCAAAATGGGTCTCTTGTAGACAACATATGGATGGGTCCTGTCGTTTTATCCAATCTGCAACCCTGTGTCATTTTATGGGCGCATTTAGGCCATTCACATTGAGAGTGATTATTGAGAGATAGGTTTTTATTGACATCGTGTTGCCTTTGAAGTCTTTCTGTCTATAAATTGTTTCTGTATTTCTTTTCAATGATATTCTTAGGATTTTTCCTCTCTTATAGGACCCCCCTTAATATTTCCTGCAGTGTCGGCTTGGTGGTTGCATAGTCTTTTAAGCCTTGCCGGTCTTGGAAACTCTTTATCTCTCCATCCATTTTAAATGTCAGTCTTGCTGGATAGAGTATTCTTGGTTGCATGTTCTTCTCATTTAGTACTCTGAATATATTTTGCCAGCCCTTCCTGGCTTTCCAGGTCTCTGTGGAAAGGTCTGACGTTATTCTAATGGGCTTTCCTCTGTATGTAAGAAGCTTCTTTCTCCTAGCTGCTTTTAAGAGGGTCTCTCTTGAAACAAAATTCCCCATTCTAACGATAAGGTGCCGTGAGGACTTTCGGGAATCTAAAATCTTGGGAGGAAATCTTTCTGCCTCTAGTACATGAATGTTGTTTCCATTCGTGAGATTGGGAAAATTTTCATAGACAACTTCTTCCACTATATCTTCTAGACGTCTTTCTTTTTCTTCCCCTTCAGGGATTCCAATAATTCTGACGTTGGAACGTTTCATGGCATCGTTTATTTCCCTGATTCTGTTTTCGTGGCTTCTGAGCTGTTTGTTCCAGGCTTCCTCCTGATCCTTTCTTTCTATCTGTTTGTCCTCCAGATCACTAATTCTATCTTCTGTCTCAGTTACCCTAGCTTTTAGAGAATTTAGATTGGATTGGAACTCATTGAGAGCATTTTGAACATCATCCCTGGTGGCTTTCAGTTCTGCCCTAATCAATTCTGTTTGGTCATCCATGGCTTTCTCCAACCTAGCTATTGCCTGGATAATTGTTAGTCTGAATTCCTTTTCTGACATATTGTCTATGTCGATAGCCATTAGCTCTGTTGCAGAAGGCCCATCCTCTGTATTTTTCTTCTGTTGGGTATTCCTCCTCCTAGTCATTTTGGTAAGAGATGACTAAACAGATGCAGCTGGACTTATCGATTGTGGTGCAGTCAATGTGCACCCTGGAACGCTTCTGTGCAATCAGGATTCCACACCCAAATGAGAGAAAAACGAGAAGAAAAAGAAATAGAGAAGAAGAAAGAAAAAAAAAAAGAGGGAAAGAAAAAAGGAAAAAAAAAGAGAGAGAGAGATAGGAAAAAAAGGGAAGATAAAAGAGAAGGCTCAGCCCAAATGGGCCACAAGGTAAGATTTGTGGAGTATACAAACAAAAACAGACAGACAAAAAGAGTGATAAAAGTATATGACAAGAGAAAAAAATATGTATATATAAGCAAAAAAAAAAGGGGAGAACCTCATCAGAAAGAACCCCAAGTATAAGGTTTATATATTAACAGGACAAACACAAATTCACAGAAACACTGACAGAAGGAAAAATTGGGAGAATGGTTATATTTCTCAGTGTGGGTGAGGAAGGTTATTTTGATTCTTCCTGAAGGTATCTTGATGTTTTTGTTAAGGGACTCAACTTTCCTAAGTTACAGGGGGATTAGAAACTGGTTTGCCTATAGGGGTAGCATTGATTGGGGAAAGGGGATTACCTTGAAGTTTAACTCTATATGTATAGTAGAAAATAAAAATTAAAAAAAGAATAAACTAGACTAAACTAAGTTAAAATTAAAAAAGAATTAAAAAAATAGAAAAACAAAAGAAAAACATGGGTGTATGTATCAAAAAGTTCAGGTTAGAAGGTTATTAAAGAATTTGATGTACTGGACATCTCGGTGTGATGGTAAATAGGTTAAAAAATTATCTGTATGTATAAAAAAAAAAGAACCAGAATATTGGTAAAGAGTTAAAAATAAAAGTTGTATTTATGAAGTAGTGGTGATTGTTCTCTTGTAGTCTTTTTTTTTTTTTTTTTTCTTCCTTCCTGGTTGGTTTTCTGGGGGAGGGGCCTGCCACGTGGGTTTTCAGACAATGATGTTCCCTGAGTTAGGTCCTCCCGCTCCCCTCAAGGTGGTGAGCTCTTTTTTTTTTTCAGGAAACTGTTTTTTTCAGCCTTTTGTTCTCTGGGGGTTTTTATGTTCTTTCATCTGCTTTCTCTCACCTTGACAGCTTTTGATGGTTTTTGGAGGTTTAGAGGAGAGCAAACAGCACCCCAACCTCCCTCTCAGAGAGAAGCCTCAGACTGTTTTGCAAAAGCTGCTGGCAGAGTCGGTTCTGAGTCACTGTCCCTGGGGATGCAGGAGCTCCTCGTTGTACCCAAAACCAGGGCAGCGGTGGCTGTCTAGGCAGCTCCAGACCGCCAGAGAGGTTCTGAGCAGAGATCGCGCACTGAGATTTTCCCGCTGTCCCGGGCTTGGAATGTCTGGTTTTTCTGGCTGCCAGAGCGCCAGGCTAGCGCCTATGAGCACCTTTCCCAAGGGAGGGTGTGGGACGCGCGCGTTTCAGGATTGCCGTCTGGCCAGGCTCCCAGCCCCTCACGGGAGCCAGACCCCACTCGTTCTCTGGCGAGCTGGCGTTCAGGTGCAGTGGCCGCTCAGGGACGGAGACCTGATTTCTCCGCCGCACTCTCTCTGGCTCCGCGCCAGGGGAGGCTGTCCTGGGTCCGGGGACTTAGGTCCCTGACCCTAACTGCCCAGGTTCCCACTATTACCCCCCGCGATCCTTTGCTGTTTGTTTCTTGAGTGCTTTCAACCAGACTCCAAGTTAATGCTGGTCCCCAGACACAGAGCACTCTCGTGTTGGGGTGTTACTTTCCAATCGGTCACCTCTGGTGGCTCCCTCCCCCTTTTGTTTATCTTCCGATATCAGTCCGACGCTCCCAGTCTGCTTTACCTGCCACTGGCGTCTTCTGCTCCTGTAGAGATCCAGACGTGTATAATTCTGATCTCAGGCTGATTTCATGGGTGGTCGGAGTTCTTTGGTAGGTAATCAGCTCACTTTAGGGTACAGGTTGAAATGGTGCCTCCTCCTACTTCCCCGCCATCTTGACTCCTCTTTTTTTTTTTTTTTTTTTTTTTGAGGAAGTGTTTCTTAATGTTGCCTAGAACGTAGAGGCATAGGCCTTTTCTTAAAGGTCAGTAGGGCCCAGGTAAAGGGTTGGAGAGTTGTCAGTTTCTCAAAGGAAGAAAGTGAACAAGGGCTCTAAGAAAAAATAGTAGCCTTGCTACAGTGCCAAAACCTGACAAAGATTGGCAAAGAGGTAGAAACCACAGATCGATATCAGTATCATTTATAAATATACATATGAGTACCCTACATAACGTGAAAGTATAGAGGTTCATGTTTTAAGAAGGATTAAATATGAGGAAATATTTAAACATATTTTATAATAATAATGGATCTGAGGACTAAAAGCATGAATTTCCTGAATAAACATCTAGTAATTTTTTTTTTTAAGATTTTATTTATTTATTTGACAGATAGAGATCACAAGTAGGCAGAGAGGCAGGCAGAGAGAGAGAGGAGGAAGCAGGTTGTCCACAGAGCAGAGAGCCCGATGTGGGGCTCGATCCCAGAACCCTGAGATCATGACCTGAGCCGAAGGCAGAGGCTTTAACCCACTGAGCCACCCAGGCGCCCCATATCTAGTAATTATTTGACAAAAATCAGAATACATCTTAATTAAAAAATAAAGCCCTTAAGTAAACTAGAATTAACAAATAATTTTTTGCATTATATGTATGTGTGTGTGTGCAGAGATATGTATGCATAAATTTATACATATGTACAAGTATGTATATATGTGTACATGTAGGTGTGTGTAAATGTATGCCTAAATATATATGTGCATGTATATTCAATCTAAATTACACATCATGTGGGTATGTATATGTTTATATCCACACAATACAGACACATACATATACATTTTACATATATAAATGCAAACATCTGTGTGTGCCTTTCTATGTATGTCCGTATTAGTCCTTAAGCCAGGATCATATTTAATTTGGTTTAATTTTAGGCAGTCCCACTAACATCAGGAACAAAAGAATAACCAACATGTTTCTATATTTAATATTGGAGATGATGGCCTATAGACTTTTATCAAGTAGAATGATGTGATGTGTATAAAAGTAGACAAAGGTTTTATGACTATCATATTTAAGGACTTGTCAATATCAAATTTTAAGTATTATTTTATTTATCTACTCTAAGAGGATCATTTAAAAATTGTGACTACAAATAAATTCAGTAAATTACTGGAGTGTAAAATTATTATGCAGACATCATTAACTCGCCTATATAAACTTAATTTGAAAACGTAATGGAGGAAAACACTGAAAGCTACAACATCTAGACATAACTTATATCTAGACATAAACTTCACAAGAAATGTTCTAGATTAAATAAGAATTCACTTGGGAGGTGGTCAGGGGATGGGCTAAATGAGTTGGATATTAAGGAGGGCACTGGGTGTTGTACGTAAGTGATGAATCACTAAAACCTACTCCTGAAATGAGTATTGTACTATGTGCTAACTTACCGAATTTAAACAAAAAATTTCAAACAAACAAAAATAACTTCAGTACACCTCTGAATAACAGAAAATTAAATTTGAATATAGGAAAAGCTACTTAATAATTTTCAAGAGAAAAAATAAGCATCACAAAAATATCATGTAGGTCTTTTATTAATGCATTCAGATGTAATCTAATACATTTCTGAAATTAGACAATTTTAAAATTTATAAGAAAAATAAACAAAAATACTATAAAAATCCTCTGAAATAGTATGACAAAGGCGGTGCAATGTCCTCATCCAAATTAGTGTTTCATGGTACAAACAAATGAATAGATGATATTTTAACAAAATATAAATTCCAAAAACAGACACAAAGACTTACAGTAATTTAGCATATAATGTTAGAATTTCAAATCAGTGGTGACACAGATGTAGTTTTAAATCTGGTTGCAGTAAAACAAATGTATTAGAAAATAAAACCATAAAATCTAATGCTATGCGAATTGTTAAATAAATTGGAGTGGCTCCGGTATTACTAAACATTACTAAAAAAAACCAGAAATAACAAAATATTCATATAGCTGACTACAGAAAATAATATATTTCCCCTTTAAAAAAAGACAGCATTCAGAAACAAATATCATATTAGGAAAAATAATTTAAAACATGTATCACAGGGGCGCCTGGGTGGCTCAATGGGTTAAAGCCTCTGCCTTCAGTTCAGGTCATGATCTCAGGGTCCTGGGATCAAGCCCCACATCTCATCGGGCTGTCTGCTCAGCAGGGAGCCTGCTTTCCCCCACCTCTCTCTGCCTCCCTCTCTGCCTACTTGTGATCTCTGTCAGTCAAATAAATAAATAAATATCTTTAAAAATAAATAAATAAATAAATAAAACATGTATCACAGATAAAGGGTTTTTTCAGATTCAGATGGCTCTTAGACATCAGTAAGACAAGAGCACACATCCCATTAGTAAAAAATCACATAAAGGAGATATACAAGTCTTAAAAACATATAAATATATAAAATATATAAATATATAATATATAAATATATATGTATGTTAATAAAACATACAAGAAGGTACTCAGCCTCACTCATAATACAACAAATATAAATTAAAACTACAAGTAGAGACCATTTTTCACCTATGTGATTAGCAGACATCCAAACATTGACCATGTATTCTATTTGCGAAGTCGTGGAAAATAAGACACTCTTGAACATGGCTTTTGGGAATGCAAAATGATTTAAACCTCAATGTGGGGATTTTTGTCACCCATTGTAATTAAAATTAAATTAAATTTTCCCTTTGATTCTGTAAGTTATCTTGTGTTTGTACATCATTATTTGTTACAGCATTCTTTCCAGTAAGAAATAAAAAAAGGGAAAAAACACAAAATACTAAAGACACAAGCAAACCATAAAAACAGACTTTTAACCATAGAGAACAAACTGAGGGTTGCAGGAGGGGAGGCGGACAGGGAGATGGGTTAAATGGGTGATGGAGGGCACTTGTGATGAGCACTGGGTATTGCATGTAAATGATGAATCACTAAATTCTACTCCTGAAACCAGTATTATGCTACGTATTAAGTAACCGGAATTTAAATAAAAACTTAAGACAATACTTATCTTTGGGGATCTTATAAAATAATTTACGCTATATTCACTTACTGGAATATTGAAGAGCAAGACAAAAATAATGAGAAAGATGTCTCTACTTAGAAATATTTCCAGGATATATTGCTAAGTGGAAACAGATGATGTTGAACAGCACACATAATACAGTGCCTATTGTGAAAGAAGGAAGAAAATAGAAAATTTTCTCATCTGTATAAAGAAACATTAGAAAAAATTCCTGAAACTTGAAAACTTATTCCCTTCAGGGTTTAGAAAGTAGGTATGGGATTAATGAAAAAGTGGATAGGGGAAATAGTTTTTGCTCAATACTAGCTTGTATTATTTTTATTTTAAGTTATGTAAGTGTTTTAACAATATATTACCTCTTTGAAAAAATAACTTTTTTATTTTTTTAAGATTTTATTCATTTATTTGGCAGAGAGAGATCACAAGTAGGCAAAGAGGCAGGCAGAGAGAGGGAGGGGATGCAGGCACCACGCTGAGCAGAGAGCCCCATGCGGGCCTTAATTCCCAGGACCCTGGGATCATGACCTGAGCTGAAGGCAGAGGTTTAACCCATTGAGCCACCTAGGCACCCTGAAAAAATAACTTTTTAAAAGACACCATCCCAAATATTGGATGACATGATAAAAGGTGCATAGTTTGGGAACGGCTGGGTAGCTCAGTCCTTAAGTGGCTGCCTTTGGCTCAGGTCATGATCCTGGGGTCATAGGATGGAGCCTGCCTCCAGCTCCCTGCTCCTTGGGAAGCCTGCTTCCCCCTCTCCCACTCCCCTTGTTTGTGTTCCGTCTCTCACTGCGTCTCTCTCTGTCAAATAAATAAATAAAAAAAGGTGCATAGTTTGAAAAGAGCCCCTGAGGATACTAGTAATTATTGAACATTGGGAAAGGGTAACTGTGGATATAATTAGTTAGCCTGTTGCCTGTGTAGTGATAGAAATTGTTCTTCTGCCAATTGTAAATAGTTCTGTTCTGAGCATAGCCTTACTCTAAAGGAGTAATTTTGCAGTGTCTTATTGTAACCAGCTATCGTAAGGCTCAGCACATTTCTTAGGCCATCAATTATGGATGTACCAAAACCAGAGATGACTTCTAATTTGCTCTCATGAACAATGGTGCATGGGGATTTTTATAATTACTTTATCATTTGGAGGCATATTTTACCTAACACTATGAAAATGACAATGCTGCTGCCTTTCACGGGCAACGGATGCCGAAGATGACAAGGCCTAGTGATTCAAATTGATAGGATGCTTGTTTTTACGTCATTTTGATAAATTCTGAATGTCATTTGTTCTTTAGGTCGGTACTTCATCTTTAGAGTCAGCTTTGTACATCCTGAAATCTGTCCATAATGAGTGCCTGTCGATCATGTGAGTGAAGTCGATATTTCTAGACTGTTTTAACAACTAACCCAAACCATTTCCTGCTACAGGTGTAGCCACTCGTGCACAAGAGGAAAGCTGTAGAGATTTTCTAACTCTACTGGGTGTTCTGTATCTCAAAGTAAGTAGTAAGCAAAGTCTCAGTGCCAAGCCTGAGTAAAAGATGATTTAAGAAACATTGTTATAAACTCCAGGATTGTAATAGCTGATCTCAGGACTTGACATAGTGGTTGGAAACCTCTCCCAATCCAGTATATAGCCATGCACATATGTGTGACAAGTGTGTAACATGGAGGAAAATGTTTGAAAAAAGACAATCTTCCTTCTGTACTATGCTTTTTTGGAATCTCTGAGCCATTAAAATTCCCATTTTCTCTTGGTTTTATGAGTACTTCAGCACCAATCCTTGAAAAATCCAGATTCCTAGGAATCCTTTTTAAACCTATTATAACTCGGGGGCACCTGGGTGGCTCAGTGGGTTAAAGCCTCTGCCTTCGGCCCAGATCATGATCTCAAGGTCCTGGGATCAAGCCCCGCATCCCGCTCTCTGCTCGGGGTGGGGAGCCTGCTTCCTCCTCTCTCTCTGTCTCTCTCTGCCTGCCTCTCTGTCTACTTGGGATCTGTCTGTCAAATAAATGAATAAAAATCTTAAAAAAAAAAACTATTATAACTTAATTAGCAGCAAAGTAAAAGAAAAAAGCAAAGTTCTCTTTCTTTCTGAAGTTATTTATATGCTAATATTAAGTATGTTGTCAATAAAATTACTATAATTTAATAAACCTGCTCTCATTAAGTCTATATTCTCACTGCTCTAGAGTAGGTCAAAATTATAATTTATACTTTAAAAAACTATTCAGTTCTATAATTATTTTCCTCTATATATTTTCTAAATTTCTGTATAAGTCCTCCTTACTTTTTCATGATTATTAGCTAGAAATCTATCTTACTTTTAGTTTTCATGTAATCTAGATTTCTAGCTCTCAACTATCACAATCTTTCCTAACTCATTAAGTTCTTCATTTATATTTACTATTATGTCATTCTTATTTCCATCCATATACTTGTGTTCTTTTTTTTTCAATAATTGGAGTTGCATACTAAGCCAGTTGATTTTAACTCTACCTTTTATTGATAAAACCCATACAAGATAGAGAATTTTCTCTGAGCCTCAGGGTATCTGCATCTCAAAGTTTCTGATATTAGTATTTCAATTACCTCTCTTCTCTAGAAAACATCAAAGTGCAGTTTGTATTCTTCATGACATAACAGAACAGCTGCTTAAAAATCAAGTTATAAAAATTCCAGATGGAAGCCGGTGTTTGATTTCTGAGTTTTTAAAATTAATTTCTAAGTCTACTGCAATAGAATCAGAACATATTGCTGTAACTACTATATAACATTTTAATTTACTTGTGATTTTTCCTGATAGTTATAGTATACACACATATAATCTTTTAGATCCACAGTATCAATAAGGTTCCTTAGATTTTCTAGTTTTTCTCTATTAATTTTTGTTCTTGTCCTCTTGATTCATACTGGAGTGAATGAAGTGCATTAAAACCTTTTCTTGTTGTTGTTGTGTTTCTATTATACCCCCATTTCCTGCTTTAAGAAAAATTTTTTCTCATATCTGCTTCATAGCTATGTATGTCTATTGTGTTTAATTATAATATTTAGGGGCGCCTGGGTGGCTCAGTGGATTAAGCCGCTGCCTTCGGCTCGGGTCATGATCTCGGGGTCCTGGGATCGAGCCCCGCATTGGGCTCTCTGCTCGGCAGAGAGCCTGCTTCCTCCTCTCTCTCTGCCTGCCTCTCTACCAACTTGTGATCTCTCTCTCTGTCAAATAAATAAATAAAATCTTAAAAAAAAAATTATAATATTTAGCAGTATGATGTGCAATCATTGTCTTATGCAATGTTTTGGTATTAATTCTATCCATTATTCTTTCTGCTTTCTTTATCTTTTCATGTGAATACATATACTTAATCTTTTTTTTTCTTTTACTCTCTTAGAGCATAGTTGAGTTGTATTTTTTAGAGATAAGAATGTAATTTTTTTAGAAACAATTCTCTTAATTTGTTTTCAACTTTAAATATTTTGAATTGTATTAAGATAATTATGATTTTTAAGAATTTCTTTTGTGTCCATATTTTTTCCTTGATATTTCTAATTTTGCTTATTTATGCTCCTCTCTTTCTCTTTGATGACATTAGCAGGGTTCACCAATCTTATCAATTTTTTTTCACATTATTGTTTTTTCTTCATCAGCGCTTTAAATTATTCCTTTTTTAAACCCACAGGGAACATTTCTTCTGATTTCCTTCAGAATACCAATCCTATACCTGTGTCCCATGAATATTGCTCTGTTGGAGAGGGATGACGCCTGTAGCTTGCATGAATCTTGTATGGGAGGTTGTCTATAAGGGTCTACCAGATGCCTGATGGCTGCAATAGTAGCCTCTGGCTAAGTAGAGCTCATTGATGGAAAATATGTCCACTACATATCAGATCCTCTACATCTTCCTGCCTCAGTAGATCTTTCTCTCCACTCTGATTTACTCTTTCAGTAGTTACTCTTCTTACCCCAAATTAAGTCACATGTGGTGTCTGGGAAGAAACATCTTTGCAAAAACATAAGTATTTCTCTCTCAGAAGTTCAGTTGGCCACTTCTTTCTTTGAATCTTTGATCTGACATATAAGTGTGCATTAGGCCAGGAATATACATCAGGATTGGAGCTGTAGTGAGAATAGAGAGCAAGAGGAAAACAGAACAGGCAATCACGGATTAATTCTTCATGATATAACTCTGCAACTTTATTCCAATACGAATTTATTCACCCTTTACATAATGCATTCGTATCAACTTCAAAACAAGTTCTATATAGGTCAGAGCTATTATTAGTGTCATTACTGATGTCATGGGGTCTATCTAATAAGTAGCATCATGATGTTGATGTTCCTCGGGTGTCTGGATGAGCATTCATTAGTTCCCACTAGTGCCATCTCACACTGATTTTTCTTCTTTGGCTATGAGAACTTAGGGTCACCTTAAGGGAATATGCCCTTTGTGGCTCAATAGCCATTAGTGTAAACAGGTAATTTTGAGAAGAATCCATGCTGATGAAATGATTAGGCTTGCAAAGTGGGGAAGACCATTATGTATGCAGGAAGTGCAGAGATCCTATGGTTCACAGTAAGTCATTTTGTATGTGATTATGTTGCCTCTGAGTCTCTGCTGAGTAACATTAGTATAGAATTTTAATGAAAACAAAACACAAAATAAATGACAAAGTTTCATTAAAGACCTACTTATTTTTGTTATCATTTCTCTTCTTACACAATACCATTAGTGCTCGCTTCGGCAGCACATATACACAATACCATTAACCATATTCAAAAAATATTAAATGACCATCATCAGCTGTGTGTGCAATAATATGCCGGAACAACAACAAAAAAATCTTGGTCCAAAAGGGATTTGGAGTTAATATTTACCAAAGCCCACTTTCATTTTATAACATAATGTTTCTGATTTAAACAAATGCCTGTTTATGTATAAAATTCATCATTATATGATTGCATGGAGAAGCAAAAAGTTGTATACACACAGATAAACATAATTTGGTCTTTTTTTCAGATTTTTTTCCTAGAAATGCATGTGTGTGTGCACACACTCATATTTGCATATAGTGTTTTTATCATTCTGCCTTGAATTTCATTGTTCTTATTTTTTTAAAAAAATAACTCATTTTACTAAGTCACATATAAATACATATCAAGAATTAATCTAGATAAACTGTGTTCCATGCTTGCAGTGTTTTTATTTTTGAATGATGTGTTGAACAAACATCTTACAAGTACATAAAAGACTTAAAAATATTATACTTTCTAGGAGGATGGCTATCTATATCTCATGAACAACTGAATCATCTTTGTTTAAAGAATATCCACACGGTATTAATTATAGAGGTTATATAGGATGCATGGAGGATGTAATAACCATTATGACTATCAATAATATATCAAAATAGTTTGCATGTTGATTTCATTAAATTGCAGAAATCATACAGGCTTTATATTTCTGGTAAGGAGTTTGTGGCTAGAATGAATAAGACAGTTAGTGAATGAATGTAGGTCTCGTAAATATGTGTTAAATAAATGAATGGTGTTGCCTGTCCATAATTTTGCCGCTCAACCACTCATTGTAATGATTTTCAGGAGGGGCAGATCAGTTTTGCCTTATTTTATGGAACAGTAGGGCTTTACTGAACACTCTTTGGACTCTGTCTTTCCCTCTGTCTGCTCTAGCTCACTATGCTTCTGTAAAACTTAGCAAAAATGAGATACATTTACCAGATATTCCCCTTTAGGAAGATTTCAGCCAAACTTCAGAGACCACCTTAATGTCCTAGAATCCTTAGAAAACAAAACAACAACAACAACAAAAGTCATAGGTATTTTCCCAGGGAAGATTTATTCACAAATATAATAGGCAGAATCAACATGCAATTTTAGCTGAACTAGAAATAAGGATCTACACTTTCTAGACAAAGAAAGAAAACTATTGTATTTTCTTATTTATATGTGGAATTTTAAAAACCTGAAGTCACAGAAATAGAGAGCAGAATGGCGGTTACCAGGCTGAGGGACAGGAGAAATGGGGAAATGTTGATCAAAAGGTACAAAACCTCAACTAGATGATGAATGAGTTCTGAGGATCTGGTGTACAACATGGTGACTATTGTTAAAATTATCGTATCCTCGAAAGTTGTTAAGAGAGCAGATCCAAAAGTTACCACAAATACAGTGATTTTCTGGGGGATAGAAGTGTTAACTAACCCCGTGCTCTTATCAGGCTTTTTCTTTCATGTTATGACTAGACCCTTTTTCCTGATAGATACCGAATCTGCAGTTTCATTTTTATCACCATCATTGTTCTCTTTTTCCCTTCTAGTATACAAAAGACAACAAAAGATATCTACAATTAAATGAAATCCCTGAGGGAATTCTTATCAACTTTATTCAAAAGTATTTCAACTTGAGGAGATCTTGAGCACTGCCTTTCCCTGGAAATCACAAGAGGTAGGAAAGAGGGGACAAGAGAGCAATTCTTTAAAATGGTAATTGTGGCTTAGCTTATTTCATACCAACATTAATGTAGGAATCAAAGTGAATACCTGAAGAAAAATATCTAGTTTTAAAGGTGCTGGAGAGCTAAACAAGCAGACAAAGATGCCAGAGAAAATAAAAGTCATTTTGATAGTAGATTAATACTTTTGGTCCTTGAGAGAGCCATAACAAGAGAAGCCATTCAAATGCACAATGAATACATGAATACATTCCCAACTTCATTGGTCATCAGAGAAATAAAATTTCAAACCAAAATACATTATAACCTTGTACCTAAGGCAAACGCTATGATAAATAAGATGGATAATAACAAGACTGGTATGGAGGTAGAGCAATTCAAAATCAGACATTGCTGTCGAGGGGGTAAATTGGTACAACTGCTTTAGAAAAGTGCTTAATAATATTTACTAAAATTGTATATATGCATACCCCTGCAATATATTCCTCAAAATTACTGACATACATACCTATGTACAAGAAATGACATATCAATAATGTTTATATCATGAATTATAATAATCTCAAATTAGAAAAAAACTAATAACTACTATATAATAACTACTAGGATAAGTGTAGTATATACTACTAGTATAATGAATAACTACTAGTATTATAACTAGTATAATAACTACTAGTATAAAGCAAATGGACAGATACAATGGAATAAAACTTAACCATGAAAACTAAAGTTCTGCTGCACACAACATTGATGGCTTTCATGAGTATATTATGAAAATATTATTAAAAATAAAATATAAAAGGGGTTCCTGGGTGGCTCAGTGGGTTAACCTTCTGCCTTTGGCTCAGGTCGTGATCTCAGGGTCCTGGGATCGAGCCCTGCATCTGGCTGTCTGCTCATCAGGGAGACTGTTCCCCCCCCCCCCCGCCTGCATCTCTGCCTACTTATGATCTCTCTCTCTCTGTGTCAAATAAATAAATAAAATATTATATATATAATCAATTATAAAATTTATATTATTTATTAAATAACAAAATATTATAGAATACTTATATATTATTTTATAATTAAAGATAGTGACTTCTACTGGGGAGGAACTGTAGAGAATGGGGTAGCATGTGACCTGGCCGATGGGATGCTGGTGATGTCACAGCATCATTGCCAAGTGAACAACGCATAATTTTGTGTTATGTATCTGTTTAAAAATACTTTGTTGAACCTATACCTTGAATTCATTAACATTGAACTTATGTCGAGCACTGTAATTCGTGCTTTAATGAACCTTACCTAACACAACGGTTTTATCTATAACATGTCTCACAGAATTCCTGTGCCTGGGTAGCCCACAGAGCACCTCATCAGTATCTTAAGAATCAATTTTAAACATTAAACAAAATTTATGTAAAAAATAACTAACAAAAAGCCCAAGAATGTGAAAGACACAGCACTAACTAGGAAGCAAAAATGACACTTAAAACATGAGAGCTACCTCAAAAAGGCAGTGTGTGACTTGGTTGGAGCTTGAGTGGGAATGTGCGCTTGGGTGCTCCAATTTTTGCTGCTACGCAAGTGTCTGAGAATGGCCGTGAAATTACTGGGAGTTTGGTTTCGGGGATCACACATCAATTTTAGTGAATAGCTGAATTCACTAATACAGAATCCATTAAAAATGAAGATAGGCTCTGTGCCCCTATGTGAGTGTGTAAATATATGATACATGACATGTCACATATATGTATTTTTTTTTCCGATTGTATATATGATATTGATTCCTGAACATGGACATTTTCTAACAAGTTTAACTGGTACTTTTCATTCTGACGCAGAGCAGATCCTAGCCATTTCTCACCAATCTCATCCTGGAGAGGGATGATATACTCAGAGTAGTTCATTTTCTCACCTCCTTCATGCCTGGAAGCAAGCCTTTGGGGAACCTAAGACTCTTAACCAGCAGGAAGTCCCATGGTGCTGACTTCTATGCCAATGCCTGTGTTGCAAAGTTTTCTTCCACATTCAAAAACAAAATTCTTGCCCCTAAACAATACCCAAGATTGTATTACTATTCCTCATTCTCTCTGTCTTTGACCATGATAGAGTGTCAAGGCTTGCTTTTTCTACCTGATCATTTCAGTTGCATGGAGTTACTCAACCATCTGCCAATAACAAGGACTAGAATTTACCTCTGAAACTTTACCCTTTTCCTTGTGTCCAATATTTCTTCTAATTAAAAAGAAAAGAAAAGAAAGAAAGAAAGAAAGAAAGAAAGAAAGAAAGAAAGAAAGAAAGAAAAGACCGTGACATTGCCATCCTGTTGCCTCTTACTTTCTGTGTCAGCAGAATCAGATTTGTGCTCTGCAAGGATGGCCCCTAATAGCTCAAAGAAAAGATAAGTTATTTCCTCAAGAGTTTTCCCAACAAGTTTGTTAACTAGTCATCAGTCATACAGTATTTAGTGTTAAGTTTAGACAAGTAAATCTAAAAAAAAAAGTAAGAAGTATATTCTAATCCCTGATGTTCTTGGTTTGTTTGGTTTTGCTTGTTTTGTTTTTAACTGATGATGCCAAAACAGAGCAATTTGATAGCCTTCATGTAGACCATCTGTCAACTGGTCATTAACTGGCCCAGTCCCCAGAGAGATGACAGCACTTTGTTTCCTATTTTCATCCCTTTTCTACTTTCTAAATCTGTCCACTAAATTATGCTTTCACATAGGCTTTGGCCAAGGGTGATGACTCTTTTCTCAAAGGGTAGCTATAACCAGAGACATTGCCTTTCTTTGATGTCATATAGTGCACCAGGTGCTGCTTGGGAAAAAGCTTTGTTATCCGAGAGACTTGTGTATGTTGTGTATGTGAGACTTTCTTGTGTGCCTGGGTAACTTAAGGACAGGAATTCAGGTGAGAAGGAAAATAGGTGAGGAGGCACTGAGGAAGAAATATGGAGATATTACCCCTGTGACCCATTGTTACTAGAGTATTCTAAAATTCTTGCTTGCATGCTAACATGTGAGTTACAGAGCAACAACAGTTGACATGCACCAGAACACAGGCTCTATTTCTTTATATCTGTACCCGTGACATCACTGAAATGATGTAATGTTGAGGCCATGCCTTGCAGGATGGCCAACGATGAGAAGGAAGCAGTGGTCAGGACATCAGCCCACCTGTGGCTCAGGGGCTCCGACCCGTCTGAGTCTGAAACGTTGGTTCTCCCTCCTTGCCTGATTCCCAGGCCCATGTAACCTACTGGCTTCTGCATTAACCCAGGAGTGCCTCACTTGTGTCTGCATTTAGCTGGGAACTTGCCCACTATAATGAACTGAATAAGCTGTTTATACACATAAAAAATGAAATAGAAAATGACGCTACCAAAACAATTGAATAATTTCAGCTGAATTCATTTTTGTGTCTATTTAATAGACATTTGTGTTTCCCTTCTCTCTAAATTTGCATTGAAAGACCCTGCCCAAGCTTATATGAACATTCATTACATTTACTTCCTAAAAATTCTATATGAAGTCCAACTCTTTAGGAACACTCTCCTACCTCAAGAGACTTGGCAGAGTTTTTCCTATTCTTGCATTTGTTTTAATGACTGGACACTAAAGTTTATCATTTCTACAATAACAAATATAGTTCCCCAAAACTAACGTTACTACTTGTGGGCGGTGGTTTTCTGAAGGAAGAATTGGCCGAAAGAATAAAATTAATGATGGGACAGTATTCAGCTAATGTTTGTGGAATCCATGTGATATTCGATATGGAATATATGTATATATACAAGATATACTCCATCGTATGGAATCCATACGATATTCGATCCTCTGTTTTACACCACAAGTTTGTTTAACTCTATTTTAAGTACATGTTTCTGCAGTACTTTCACTTTCATATTCTACACTCAAGATTTTTCTAAATCATCTTGTTTTTTACTCTCCTGTTCTGGGCTACATATTGTCTTCGGTTCTTCTCTTTGTTCTTTGCCCTGTGTCAGGTTCCACAGAACTTTGCAGCAATTTATAGCTCAGTGAAAGGTAACTGGAGTTTTATGACCATTAATTAGGTAAAGAAGTCAACCAAGATATTTGGTACCTGCGTTCACAACCACAACCTCTCACTGAACCTCGCATCTCTACAAAACAGCTGTTCTGGAGTAAAGCGGTTCCCTCTATCATGGACTGACTAACCTCCATTCGTGTCCCAGGTCTAACATCTCAATATAAAATCTAATTTGTTAGATTGCTATTCTTGTGGTATTCTCTGGATTTCCCACTGAATTCATCTCTTCATTATTTTCTCTCATATCACTTTACTTTCTTTCAGGCACTTCTCATCACTGAAAAAGAAAAAAAAAAGAAAGAGATTTTTTAAATACTGGTACTCCCACTTGGATAAAAATTTCATAAGGACAGAGATTATTCACTGTGTCTTGTCTATAAAGTCCTGTTTCCAAGAACAGAATACCACAGACTAGGTGGCTTATGAACAATAGTAATTTATTTCTCATAATTCCGGATGCTGAGAAGTCCGAGTTCGGGGTACTAGCAGATGAGGTGTCTGGTTAGGGCCCATTTCCTTGTTCACAGAAATCTCCTTGTGATATCCTCACATAGCAGAAGGGACAATAGAGCTCTTGAGGGTCCTTTTATAAGGACGCTAACTCCTTTCATGGGGGCTCCACCCTCATGACCTAATCACCTCTCAAAGACCCCGCCTCCTAACACTGTGACATTGGAGATTAGGTTTTGAACATGTGAATTTAAGGGGGCATAGTCATTCCATTGCATTTTGTGTATGGTTTCATTCACTAAGGTGCACCCATGTCTGGCACAGAGCCTGCCCAGTGCCCAATGCTCAGAGACTATTGCTTCAGAGAATTTAAAAACATAGTGTTGATGAAATATCTCTAGATGTCCATATGTGCTTTTCAGGACACTCATCTTTTTGCCCTTCATGCTCTCTTTCAGTTACAGTCTCTCCTGTCCCCTCTGCCAATGAGTCTCCAAGGTACCACAGCAAAAGACACGCCCACCAGCATGCCCACGTTCCTAGCCACAGTGTTCGTGAAGAATCAAGCTGAGTGCAAGCCCCCGTGGAAGAAATAAGGTATGTTGCCTTCTATGTGTACATGGGTGTGTATGTAGGTATTATTTAGCTGCAGGTGGTATAGCAAATGAACCAAACTAGGCAGCACCCAGGCCCTAGTTCCTGAGCAGTTGTCAAAGGACACAATTAAGATGAGTGAGATTGACAGAAAGAAACATCTTTTGTCTATTTATATAAACTAGCATAGGATTTAGCTGTCTTTCAGCAAAAGCTCTTGGAGGCCCAGATGTAGGTTTTTAAGACTGAAATGATATTTCGTGACAAGAGTTGCCTCATTCTGCCCAGCCTAGGTCAGCTCTACACCCCAAGAGCTAGATGGAGAGAAAGAAATTGTCCTGCATGGACATACTCAGCTTTTACAAACTGTCCTGGCCTCTCATAGTGGATGGAAGACAGCCATATTTCAAGCTGTTGATCTTGGAAAAGGTTGATTTCACCATTCCTAATTTTAAATCTATCTCCACCTAGCAGTTCTCATCAATGGTATGGAATGTTAGGACTGAGTTTGTATTCCCCATTCTTCTTTTTTTTTTTTAAAGATTTTATTTTATTTATTTAACAGATAGAGATCACAAGTAGGGAGAGAGGCAGGCAGAGAGAGAGAGAGGAGGAAGCAGGCTCCCCGCCAAGCAGAGAGCCCGATGCCGGGCTCGATCCCAGGGTCCTGGGATCATGACCTGAGCGAAAGGCAGAGGCTTTAACCCACTGAGCCACCCAGGCGCCCCTATTCCCCATTCTTTATAGTTCCTAATTTCCACTGGGGTTTGTGAATTCCTCTACGTAGTCGTACTTGATTGTGGGGTTTAGGAGAAGGAAAAGTCTGCTTGGGCCTGTCCTCTCTTTTAGATCCTGCTGCCTGAAGATAAAGTGGAATATATTAGCTTGCTCTTTGTGTCAAGTTTATGAAGGCGATTCTCCCTGGCAAAGGCATTTTGCATACCTGGTTTTGTCAGTGACCCTTTGAGAGAATGTATCACACGAAAGAAATACATTCGCCTGCCCATTGACTCTGTAGCCAAAGCTGTGTCTCCAATCTGCTTCATGAGTACTAAAGGATATCCTCTCTCCCTCTATTTTCTTCACCTGCTTTTTTCTCAGTTAGTTGTGAATGACAGAAAAAAAAGAAGGGGTGCAATATATTGGCCACTCAGAACTGCACTGTGTAAGGAGCAAGGAGAATAATAAATGTGCAGGGGGAGAATCTGCTTGGATAAATAAATTCATTGTAAGGAAGGTGACCATTGAGTAGAAGGTTAAAACATGAGTATATTTTCACTAAACAAAAAAGCAGGTTGGGAATAAGGCACAAAAATCAGAAACAACAATGAAGTAAACTTTCATGTTGTAAGAACCAAAGTTAGTTTACTTATGGCAGACTTAGATTTCAAGATGATGAGAAAAAGAATGCAGTGGGAAAGGCAGACAGTGTGCATATGATATCTGATACCCTGAAACCCTGGTATTGTTATTGTTATTATCATATTATAAACCTCATATCAAATGTGTTGTAATGACAGGTATTGAAAACTTCAGGACCTTATACCTGAGGGGTAGCTTTGTGGTATTATTGATTTTTTTTTTCCATTTTCCACCTTTTATTGCAGTATATGGATTTCTTTTAACCAAATAAAATTACACAATGTTAATAATGACAAGAGGACAGGGGACAAGGATTTCAATCTACTGGTGCAAGAAATAAAAGCTTAGCTTTAGGGGCGCCTGGGTGGCTCAGTGGGTTAAGCCTCTGCCTACGGCTCAGGTCATGATCTCAGTGTCATGGGATGAAGCCCTCCATTGGCTCTCTGCTCAGTAGGGAGCCTGCTTTTCCCTCTCTCTCTGCCTGTTGCGCTCCTCGCTCCTCCCTGCTTGTGTTCACTCACTCTCTGGCAAATAGACAAATAAAATCTTAAAAAAAAAAAAAAAAAAGCTTAGCTTTTAAAGAAGAGCTGATGGTTGAAAAACCAGTAAAGTCTCTGGGTTTGGTCTGTGTGTTTGCTTCTGTTAAACATATAAGTAAGTTGAGTGGTACTAACCTCCTAAGGAAGGTGTAAGTCAGTCGGCGTCCAGTGGTTCCAGACAAGTCGATGAAGACATTCTGAGAGAGAGGTTGCATAATTTCACTTAAATTTCATTTAAAAAACAGAAGGTGAAACCAAACCATAAACCAAAGCCTGTTATTCGCAGCTATCAGAAAACACCACTTTTTTAAAGAAAAAAACCTGGGGAGTTTTTGTGGAAAGGATCTATAGGTATTAGGTGATCATGGTTGGGGAAGAATAGGGTCTATAGGAATAATGAATTTGACAAAATGACTTTAAGACCCGATGAGTTATGGGAATATAATTTATTTTAAAATAAGTTCTCTAGTTAAGAAAACGATGAGAGATGCTAGCATAGCTGATCTAAAATGCCTCTTAAAAAATGCCTCTTAATAAGCATCAATAAAACACAATGAGCAAGGACAAGCAAATAACAGCAACAAAAGTTCAATTTCAAACTTTAAACATTAAAAAAAAATCAGAAATTAGGTATCTCAGCATGATAAAACAAAATCCCTAAAGGAAAACATATTTTTATGTCTATGTTGGTAAATATTAATGCTATGCTAATAAGCACTATTTTCGTTCACATACTGAATCTATTTTCAAAACAAATCAGAACAAAAATATTTTTCAAAATGAGTGAGTATTAAATTAAATATAAACACAAAAATTCATTTTGTTTTTTCTTTTTATATTAAGAATCTATTTTTTCTCCAGTTTTCCTGCATAATCTAAATAACAATGAAATGTCTCATTTATTTTTAAAAACAAACAAAAAAATCTCTGAACATAATTTGCTAGATAAATAAACCTGTTGGGGTTGAGAGTCTCACTGAATATTAATACTAGGACAGAGACATGTTGGAAAATGTCTCCATCTATTGAGAGCTCCTTATACAAGACTGACATTATTACTTCTCCAGGTAATTTATTATCTAGCCATGCTTTCTTTCTTTGTTTTTTTTTTTAAGATTTTATTTATTTATTTGACAGAGAGATCATAAGCAGGCAGAGAGACAGGCAGAGAGAGAGAGGAGGAAGCAGGCTCCCTGTTGAACAGAGAGCCTGATGCGGGGCACGATTCCAGGACCTGAGATCATGACCTGAGCTGAAGGCAGAGACTTAACCCACTGAGCCACCCAGGTGCCCCGTAGCCATGTTTTCTTACACAGAGTTTTAAACATAATGAAAAAATTCTTATTTCTTCAGTGTAGTTTACGTACTCTTCTGTGTGTAGCCTAACTTCTCCTATATAAAAATAGGCTATTTTATGCTTATCTGGTATCCCCACTATATTGAAAACCATATAGGTCAGAAACAAATTATTAATGTTCTATTTTTAATACTGAGCAAAGAACATGAGACATAGCTCTTAGTCAAAGATGATTTTGTTGAATTAAAGGTGTGATTAATATGTATTTGATGTTCTACTTCAGACACTTGAAATAAACTGGATATTTTATTGTACAATAAGGTATATAAAATAATTTCACTGGGGCTCCTGTGTGGCTTAGTTGGTTAAGCATTTCACTCTTGATTTCAGCTCAGGTCATAATCTCAGGGTCCTGGGATTGAGCCCCACGTTGGGTTCCATGTTTAGCCAGGAGACTGCTTAAGGATTTCTCTTCTTCTCCCTCTGCCTTTCCCCCCCACTCACGCTCTCTTTCTTGCCCTCTAAAATAAATAAATAAATGTTAAAAAATAATTTCATCAATGGCCTACTTTTGAAAAGATAGTAATTGGTATATTCAATTTTGTTACAATTATATTATAAAATCATGATCCATTATCATGTGGATAATTAAAGACAATGAATAAATTATTCATAAAGGTCAACAGTAAGATTAAAGGAATTTAACTATAGTCAAGTAAAATATTCCCAAATAAAGGTTTTATTTAAAAAAAATACTATTGCTATCCCAAATTATATTACAGTAAGTTTGACTTGGAAATCAATTTCTATCTTAACTGTATTTTATTTACAACACTTTTTAAACATACATTAATTACTTATTTGCTATATATCACAAGTTTACATATTCTCTTAGAAAAATAAGTCAATATATAACAACCAAAAATTATATTACCTATTCAAATAAAAGACATTCTTAGAGGGGAAAAATATATATGTATATTTAGGTTTGGTCTTTTTAATAATAAATAATGTTAAAATTTAAAAAGTTAAGAGGGCATGGTAAAAACTCTAGAGCTAACACTGAAAACAATACAGAGGTATAACTAAAAGCTAATAGAAAAATTTAAAAGAATGAAAAAATATATTCAAATAATCCATGTTGATACAGGGGAAAAAATACAGAAGAATGAAAACCAGAGAAGACAAACAGAAACAAAATAGGAAACAAGTGTTCCTAAATCCAAATACAGGAATGATTACATTAAATACTACTAGGCTATACATTTGAATTAATAGGTATTATCAGAATGATTAAAACAGTGAACCCCAACTCTATGCTATCTACTAGAGATGCACATGATTGTAAGAACACAGACACTTGAAAAATATCTATGGAAACAGAGATATAACATGCACACAATAAATATTAGAAGGCCAGATTTGGATATTAATATCAAAATACAGCCCATTATCAGAAAAGATTGAGGATTTTTCATAATGACAAAAAAGTGAATTATTTAAAAACACCAACTCTAAATAAGCATGCTCCTATTAATACTGTTTCAAAATATATGAAGCAAAATTGACTAAAACTATTCACTCCTGAAGTTATAGAAAAACTGGACAAAAAAATAAAAACAGGAATTATCTGGAAAATAAATGGAAAGACATTGAATTCAATTATAAATGAAATGGATTATAATATTATGGAATGCAGCAAAAGCAGTGCTTAGGAGGAAATGAACATCTTTAAATGCTTAGTGTAGAAATAAACAAATGTCTAAATTTTAATGATCTTAACTTTCACTTTAAGAAATGTAAAATGAAATAGTGATTCAGAACCAAAGTGAGTAAAAATAAATAATAAGGAGAAAATCCATGCAAATAAAACAGATGAACAGCTAAATCAATAAAGCCAAAATTTATATTTTAAAATAATTAACAAAATTTATTTATAAAAAATGGAGAAAATCTTAAATTATTAATACCAAGAATGAAAGAAGGGATGTTGCCATAGATCCTATAGAAGTAGAAAGAGTGAAAAAATTTGATGAATAAACCTTGACAAATTTGACAACGGACAATACAATTTTTTGAAATTACTGATACAGGAACAAAACAATCCATTTACAACCATGTGTGTACACACACATGTATGCACAGATTGAATTTTTTAATCAAAATATATTTTCAAAAAGAAATCTCCAAAACTAGGTGCCTTCCTTCATGAATTTTGTCAAACTTTTTTTTTTTTAAGATTCTATTTATTTATTTGACAGACAGAGACTACAAGTAGGCAGAGAGGCAGGCAGAGAGAGAGGGAAGTAGGGTCCCCACTGAGCAAAGAGCTCGAAGTGGGGCTCGATCCCAGGACCCTCAGACCATGACCTAGCCAAAGGCAGAGGTTTTTTTAACCCACTAAGCCACCCAGGGACCACTCAGACAAACATTTAGAGAGTAAATACCATCATTCTTTTACACAATCTTTCAGGAAATAGAAGAATAATTTTTTGACATTTTCCCCACAGTTTTTATTTAAATTCCAGTTAGATAACATACAGCATAATATTGGTTTCAGGAGTGGAATTTAATGATTCATCCCTTACATACAATACCCAGTGCTCATCGCCACAATTACCCTCCTTAACACCCATCCCTCATTTATCCCATTTGCCACTCACCTCTCTCCATCAACTCTGTTTTTCCTCTGTCCTTAAGAGTTTCTTATGGTTTGCTTCCCTCTTTTTTTTTCCTTCCCCTATATTCACCTGCTTTGTTTCTTAAATTCCACATATGTATGAAATCATTTGGTATTTGTGCTTCTCTGACTGACTTGTTTGACTTAGGATGATATACTCTAGCTCCATCCACATCATTGCAAATGACAAGATTTCATTCTTTTTGATGGCTGAGTAGTATTCCTGTGTTGGTGTGTGTATGTGTGTGTATACCACCTTTTTTTATCCATTCATTAGTATTCTTTCCATAGTTCGGACATTTGGACTCTTTCCATAATTTGGCTATTGATAATGCTGCTATTAACATCAGAGTGCATGTGGCCCTTCAAATCAGTATTTTTGTATCCTTTGAGTAAATACCAAGTAGTGCAATTGCTGGGTCTAGGATAGTTCCATTTTTAACTTTTTGAGGAACCTCAGTACTGTTTTCTAGAGTGGCTGCCCTATTTGCATTCTCACCAAACTGTAAGAGGATTAACATTTCTCTGCATCCTCACCAACATCTGCTGTTTCCTGTGTTAATTTTAGCCATTCTGACACTTGTGAGGTGGTCTAAATTATAAGTTTTGATTTGTGTTTCCCTGATAATGAGTGAGGTTAACCAGCTTTTCATGTGTCTATTAGCCATCTGGATGACTTCTTTGGAAAAATGTCTATTCATATTTTCTGCCCATTTCTTAACTGGATTATTTGTTTTGGGGTGTTGAGTTTGATGAATTCTTTATAGATTTTGGATACTAACCCTTTTTCAGCTCTATCATTTGCAAATATCTTCTCCCATTCCATAGGTTGCCTTTTAGTTTTGTTGACTGTTTCCTTCTCTGTGCAGGTTTTTATCTTGAAAATTCCCAATAGTTCATTTTTAGTTTTGTTTCCCTTGCCTTTGGAGACATGTCCAGTAAAAAGTTGCAATGGCCAAGGTCAAAGAGGTTGCTGTCTGTGTTCTTCTCTAGGATTTTGATGGTTTCCTGTCTTACATTTAGAACTTTCATCCATTTTGAATTTACTTTTGTGTTTGGTGTAAGAAAGTAGTCCAGTTTCATTCTTCTGCATGTTTTAATAGTCCATCATAACCCTAATAACAAATATGATAAAAACATTACAAACATCAAAGTACTGAACAGAATATTTGCAAAACAAACCCAGGAATATACAAAAAGAGTCATATATTGCAGGATAGCAATTTTTTCCATAAGTTCAAATTCAATTTGACATTCAAAATTCAAACAGAATATTTTACATACTAACAAATAAAAGATAACCTATAAATCATTTTGATAGATGCATAAAAATCATTTGAAACATTAACACCGTTGGGATATCTGGGTGATTCAGCCAGTTAGGTGTCCAAGTCTTAATTTTGGCTCAGGCCATGATCTGGGGGTTCCAAGATTGAACCCCGCATTGGGCTTTGTGCTCAGCAGTGTTGGGATTCTCTCTCTCCCTCTACCCCTTACTCCCTAAAATAAATAAGCTAATCTTTAAAAAAAGAAAATTTAACATCCATTCATAATAAAATAATGTCAGCAAACTAGGTTTAGATTTTCTTCATCTAATATCAAACATCCATGAGAAATTAATAGCACACAGTAGGCTATGAATGTTCCATTTCTTTCACCAGGAATGACGCACAATGTAGAGTGCTGATACTCACCTATTTCAAAATTTTTCTGGAGTTTATAGTCAAGAAGAAGATTAAAGTGAATAAAAAATCAAAGATAAATCTCTCTCTATTTGCAAATGAAGTGATGATTTCCAAAAAACTTATAATAGAATCTGTAAAACAGCTATCAGAAATAACAAGTTAATTTAACAAGGTAATAGACTGTAAGCTTTATATACAATATTGAATTTCATATTTACATCATATTTATATAGTAATATAGAGTTATAATATATTTTTATATATTATGTATATATAATATATATTTATATTTTATATTTATATATATAAATATGTGTATATTTATAATATATTTACATCATATTATATAGTAAATTGTTTACAGCAGTAAACAATTGGAAAATAAAAGTAATTTACTATTGATGTGGCAGAATGGGTCTGAGGACCCAGGAGAGAAGTTCCAGGGGAGAGGTTCCACGGGACCCTCTAAGAGGGTAGTTGGCTACACACAGAATAGAAATCGAACATGAGCTAGCAGGAAGTAAAAGGGAGATAGAGAGAGAACAGATACAGTGAGGGTGTCCAGGAGGCTCAGAAAGGAAAGGAGGGAATCTCATATTTGTTTGAGGCCTGGGTTTTTTTTTTTTGTTTTTTTTTTTGAGGCCTGGGGGTTTTTACCTATGATGGTGTTATGGTGTACACAGATTCTTAGACATCCAGGAACTGGTTTGAACAAAGACAAGGGTTCAGGTATTATTCCTTGGTGCCAGGGGCTCCTAACTCCAGTGGTCTGGAATGTACATATGATAGATTCATCAGGTCATTCTCACCTGGTCCTTCCATAGATGTTATTTATTCTAGAGAATCATTGACTCCTTGTTCCCTACAAGGAGGACATATGTTACTTGCCTTACAAAACATGTGTAGAATGGGGTGTGTGTGCAGGCCCTAGCAAGAATAGAAGTTTGAGGGGCGCCTGGGTGGCTCAGTGGGTTAAGCCGCTGCCTTCGGCTCAGGTCATGATCCCAGGGTGCTGGGATTGAGTCCCGCATCGGGCTCTCTGCTCAGCAGGGAACCTGCTTCCCTCTCTCTCTCTCTCTGTCTGCCTCTCTGCCTACTTGTGATCTCTCTCTCTGTCAAATAAATAAAATCTTAAAAAAAAAAAATAATAGAAGTTTGAAAAGAAGTAAAGAGAAAAAAAAAAAAAGCTTTTTCTCTCATGGGGTCCCTCTGGTTTTCTGTCTCAATATTGTAAATAAATAAAAGTAGTGCATCACTGTAAGTTACCAAAGACTTTAAAAAAAAAAAAAAAACCCTTACAGTGAAATTTAACAAAATATGACCAAGATCTCTACATTGAAAATTACAAGGTGTTGATGAAAAGAATCAAAGACTCTTAAAAGTAGAGAGATATACCATGATTCAGATGCTAATTTCACCAAAGGGATCTAATAGTCTGATGCTAGCTCAGTCAGAATTTTTTTGGAAATGCATAGGATCAAGAATGTCTAAAGAAATCCTGAAAAATAAGGGAAAAATTTGGAAGACTTAAAGTATATGATTTCAAGATTTAATAGAAAGCTATGTTATTCAAGGTAGGATAGATATATAAGAATTATTAAACAATTTTTATTTACTGACCACTATAATTTTATCAATATTTCCATGTTTTCAGAAGTGTAGCAGCTTTATATAGCTCAATGCCATCATTTATGCTGCAAAATAGAACTATATACACAATGATATTTCCTCTCCTGTTTGTGTACTGACATCTCCTCTTCTTCCCTTACAGATTTTTGTTCCCTGCTTCTCTCAAAAAAGTCTGTAAGACTTTTTCTTTTTCTTTTCTTTCTTCTTCTTCTTCTTCTTCTTCTTCTTCTTCTTCTTCTTCTTCTTCTTCTTCTTCTTCTTCTTCTCCTTCTTCTTCTTCTTCTTTTTAATGTTTTGGGATGATTAGAACAGTGGTTGTTCAAAGGAGACAATACTTATAATGCATTCATTTGTCAATAGACACAAAACTGGTTAGGAATTTCAGTGTTTAGGCCACCATTATTTAGTAATAATTTGGGAAGTAAAGTAATCCATTATAGGACTAGTATGAAACAGACTTTCTACATTAAAACATATTTGTGAATATATATCACATCTTCTTTATCCATTCATCTGTTGATGGACATCTAGCTTCTTTCCATAGTTTGGCTATTGTGGACATTGCTGCTTTAAACATTAGGGTGCACGTGTCCCTTCGGATCACTACATTTGTATCTTTAGGATAAATACCCAGTAGTGCTATTGCTGGGTCATAGGGTAGCTGTATTTTCAACTTTTTGAGGAACCTCCATGCTGTTTTCCAGAGTGGCTGCACCAGCTTGCATTCCCACCAACAGTGTAGGAGGGTTCCCCTTTCTCCACAACCTCACCAGCATCTGTCATTTCCTGACTTGTTAATTTTAGCCATTCTGACTGGTGTGAGGTGGTATCTCATTATGGTCTTGATTTGTATTTCCCTGATGCTGAGTGATGTGGAGCACTTTTTTTTTTTTTTAAAGATTTTTTATTTATTTATTTGACAGAGAGAGAGGTCACAAGTAGGCAGAGAGGCAGGCAGAGAGAGAGGAGGAAGCAGGCTCTCTGCAGAGCAGAGAGCCCGATGCGGGGCTCGATCCCAGGACCCTGAGATCATGACCTGAGCCGAAGGCAGCGGCTTAATCCACTGAGCCACCCAGGCGCCCCTGTGGAGCACTTTTTCATGTATCTGTTGGCCATCTGAATGTTTTCTTTGCAGAAATGTCTCTTCATGTCCTCTGCCCATTTCTTGATTAGATTATTTGTTCTTTGGTGTTGAGTTTGTTAAGTTCTTTATAGATTTTGGATACTAGCCCTTTATCTGATATGTCATTTGCAAATATCTTCTCCCAATCTGTCAGATGTCTTTTGGTTCTGTTGACTGTTTCCTTTGCTTTGCAAAAGATTTTGATTTTGATGAAGTCCCAATTGTTCATTTTTGGCCTTGCTTCCCTTGCCTTTGGCTAAGTTTCTAGGAAGAAGTTGCTGTGGCAGAGGTTGAAGATATTGCTGCTTGTGTTTTCCTAAAGGATTTTGATGGATTCCTTTCTCACATTGAGGTCTTTCATCCATTTGGAGTCTACTTTTGTGTTTGGTGTAAGGAAATGGTTGAGTTTCATTTTTCTGCATGTGGCTGTCCAAATGGAATACTATGCAGCCATCAAAAGAAATGAAATCTTGCCATTTGCAAGTTCCATGGATGGAACTAGAGGGTATTATGCTGAATGAATAAGTCAGCAGAGAAAAACAATTATCATATGATCTCCCTGAATATGAGGAAGTTGAGAGGCAAAGTGGAGGTTTGGGGGAGTAGGGAAGGAAAAAATGAGACAAGATGGGATCAGGAGGGAGATACCATCAGAGACTCTTAAACTCACAAAACAAACAGGGTTGTGGGGGGGTAGGGAGAGGGTGGTTTGGTTATGGACATTGGGGAAGGTATATGCTATGGTGAATGCTGTGAAATGTGTAAACCTGGCAATTCACAGACCTGTTCCCCTGGGGCTAATAATACATTATATGTTAATAAAAAATTTAAAAATTTTTAAAAATGTATTGGTGAAAATACAATTCACTTATTAATTAAAACTCAGCCTCCTTGGCTTATGCAAGGAAAAAAATCCTCTTTTTACTATATGTGCAGTAACTGGGCAGTATATTGCAGATGAGCTCATACTGAATTCCTAATGACTATTTTTCTCCTTTGGCCTTATTTAAACAGTATTGTTATTTTAATTTTCTGTGATATCATCAAGGTTAAGTTTTCGCTTACATATCTTGACCACTAATATGAACTTGCTAATGCTTCAATTCCATGCTAATTATGAATGATCTAATTAAGACTGAAATTCTTTGAGATATTCAAAACAAAATGTATTGATTAACTTTTGACCTATGCCACAGGAAATGGTGAAGAATCCAATAATGATTAATATACAGCAGTTACTCCTACTATCTGTTGATAGAATTTCCTTAAAAAACAAAATAATAGGGGTGCCTGCGTGCCTCAGTGGGTTAAAGCCTCTGCCTTCGGCTCAGATCATGATCTCAGGGTCCTGGGATGGAGCCCCACATCGGGCTCTCTGCTCCGCGGGGAACCTGCTTCCTCCTCTCTCTCTGCCTGCCTCTCTGCCTAGTTGTGATTTCTCTCTGTCAAATAAATAAAATATTAAAAAAAAATAATAGAGACAGAACTGGGGCAACTTGTCCTGTTACACTAGTTCAGCCATTCCACTATTGATATTCATAGAAAACATTTGCTCATGCAGGAAGTGAACACACCATAGAGACCAGCCTGTTATGGTTTTGAGGATTACTTTTATATTGCCAAATGCCAAAATACTAGGATTTATAATGTGCAATTAAGCTTTTACTGCCTAAACTTTCCATATTAAATTTTGCAAATATTTTCTCTGTTGTTGTATTTTTGTTAATTTAACACATTTTTAATAGATTGGAATGGAAACTTATTTTAAGCAGATTAAAATCACAATGAAAACCCTTATTTAATCATGCTGAAAAGTAGGGTAGGGGATGCAGTCAAAAAATATTAGAAAGCACAACTACAATTATTATAAAAGCTTAATAGAATTCTTTCTAAAATAAGCTGCCTGTTTCATTTTTATGCATGATTATATACAAAATCTTTATGAATCTATTGTGATAATCTATGAGGTATATACATATTAAGATCTCGGTGGTTAACAGAATTAGATATTCTCCCACTTGTATTCAGTAATATACATTTTTGTCTTCAATTTGCATATAAATTTTATAGAATACGAATTAGATAAAGACCCTTCCATTTATATTTGTCCCATTACTTTAAATTCATAAGATTCAATTTAATACTTGTTTCAAATTAGAGTATTCTAACATTATGCATAATTTGGAATTCTACTTTCCTAATTACTGCACTGACTGGATGTAGTAATAGCAGAACTTGAATAAGAGATTCTCAAGCCAGACACTGTGGGTTTCAATACTCTCTCTGGCACTTACTGGCTCTGTGGACTTGCTTGGGTAATCTATATAACTGACTCATTTTACTCTTTGTTACAATGGAGATCATAGCTTCTCATCCACAGTGTTTTTATGATGATGATATAATATAAAATCCCCCCAGGATATCATAAGTGGCAGCAAAATTATTTTCCACATTTTTTTAGGTTTTTTTTAGAGTCAAATATGGGCTGAGCACATTCTTTTTATTATTTGTCTAATTATCTTTTTAATCCTTCTAGGTGGGTTAGGAATAAAACTGAGCTGTCTACAGTAAGCAGGAACACAGAGGAAGAGGACTGGGGCAGTAATAGGAAATGTTGGACTGTGCAAAGCGGAGAACATAAGTCCTCTGTAAGGCAGGTTGGTATTAGTTCCCGGTGATACCTGTCATGTTAAAATGCTAACCCAATGTTGTCAAAGTTTCTTATTTTTTAGAAGAAGCCAGTGACCTGTATTTGTACTTCAAATCCACCATTGTTTAAAGTCAGGAAAAATTAAAATAATTTCAGACTTTGAAGAAGCTGGCATCATATGAGACAACAAAAATATGTGATGGCTATGTGTTTGGTACCTGGGATTGGCATGACTACCTCAACTTCACAATGGAGCAAGAGAAAACTTCCAGTTTACATAAGGTCATGAAGCATAGAAATGACTGAGCCAGTATTTTAAAGTACCATCCATTTCCACAGGCTCTTTTTATGGTGTCATGGCCTATGGTGTCATGATCTCCAGGCCAAAGTGCAGAATTCATAGCCACTTGACAACATTCTCACCTTTATTTACCACAACTCAGAAGATGCCTTTCTAAAAAAACTAAAAATCAGTTTCAAAACATTAAATTTTTTCCTTACGTTTTTATTTCAATAACATCTAGAACTACTCACCATTATTAAGTAGAGCTTCTTTGTTGAATACTTAGAAGAATCGGCACCTTTGTCTACTTTTCTACACAGTTACTGCAACCACTTGTATGCAGGACCAGCGATGCAATTTGTAGGGCCCAGAGCAAAATGAAAGCGTGTGGCTCCTTGTGCACCCACAAACTGTCTATGACATGCAGTGAGATGCCGTCTCCTAATTGAGCAAGTACCACACTATCCACAGATAGGGTTCAAGGCTCATTAAACTTGGCTTAAACTTTTGTTTTTTGGCTGATACATTATTTTTTCAGTTTTGTTGAGATATGCTTGGCAGATACCATTGTGTAATTTTGGGTACAATTTGATGATGTGATATATTTATATATTGCAGTATTAGACTCCACATCCCCCTTTTATGTTTTCAACATAATATGAACAAGTTAACATGGAAGAGAAAAAAAACAAATAATGTAAATGATTAACAGTGAGATAATGGAAAATACTCAGGAATATTTACATAATTGAATATTACTATATAATTTTGAAACTAACACAAAACATTAGAACTATTTACGCTGTGACATTTGATGGAAGAATTAGGTATGCAATAATATAATAGATGTAGGACTATCTACATTTAAACCATAAACAAAATATACCAATAAATATACCAATATATAATGGTCTATGTGAAAATACAAGTAATAATTTAGTAATTTCTTTAAAAGAGATTATTATTTATCAATTACATTATTTTTTTTAAAGATTTTATTTATTTATTTGAGAGAGAGAGAGAGAGACAGAGTGAGAGAGAGCATGAGAGAGGAGGTCAGAGGGAGAAGGAGACTCCCCATTGAGCTGGGAGCCTGATGCGGGACTCAATCCTAGGACTCCGGGATCATGACATAAGCAGAAGGCAGTTGCCCAACCAACTGAGCCACCAGGCACCCCCAATTACACTATTTAAATAAAAACTTTAAACTACAGAAAATATTGTTGATAAATTTGAAGGGATGATGTCTTTTGAAACATATTTTAGGATTATCATTGAAAATTAAATATATTTCATTTAACTTTAACATATTCTTCAGGAAAATATTTTTTTTTCTTTTTTAAATATAAGGGAGGTAATGATAACCATATCTTAATACTTATAATATTTCTATACAAATTTAAAATCACACAAAAAATCTCTAGTTAATAAGCTAAAATTGAATGTGAGTTGGTTCTTAAATATGTCATACAGTTAATGTAAATTGGAATGAAAAGGTATAGTTTGTCTGAGCTAACTGACATTCAGTCTTCCTCACCTCTATTCTTTCATGTCTAGAAAATGTGCTCAAAACTAGTCTTCATAAATTCTTGGAACCCATTGTAGTTTTAGGGTATGTACACAGAATCTTAGTAATGAACAAAGTTAGTAAACCACTACCAAAGAAGAAGGGTCAGTCAGCATTTCTTTTTGACATGGAATTGTATTTATAAAATAATTATATTTTATATATATAAAAAATTTTATATATGTAAATCGTATTTATAAAATAATTATATTTTATATATATAAAATTTTATATATATAAAAATAATTTCTAGTGAGGAAAAAAGAATAAGAACCTTTTCTAAATTGATATGGAATCGATATCCTTTTCTAATACAAGGAAACTACTCATCAGTCTAAATTCACCCCCTTTGTCTTTCCATAAATTACTCTCATAACACAAAAAAGAAACTACTAGCCAACCTGAAAGTTTGGCAAACTGTGATTTTCTCTTTTTATTTATTTTTATAGTTATGACATGGCAGGCAAAATGAAGATTTTTAAGGATGTTTAAGGATATGGCCAGACAGACATGTGTTCAAAGATACAAGTTACCACCTAGCAGTTGTTATCCTAAGTCCTTGTAAACTTTCTAATTAATAAAATGAGGATACACACATATTAGCCTAAAGGGTAAGCTGCTACAACCAAAGTAAAAATAATAGCAATAATAATAATTAAGAATAAGTGAAAAACAAAATAAGCTAAGGGTTAAATTAATATTTATTTATCATTCCATCTGATACTGATTGACTTATTAATCAGGACCATATGTATGCTCTGTATCTTGAAAATGTTAGTAACGAGTTTCTTAAACTAATAAAAGGGGGAGAACGGTAAAGCATGGAGAAAGGAAAAAGAACAGAAAGAAGAAAGGAGTAAATAATAAAGGAGAAAAGTGGTAAAGGAGAGTGGGGGAAATTTATCTGCATTTTTCAAAGTAGTACTATTAATTCTGCTCAATATTGAGTTTGATGAAACAATAATGCCTGTGGTTCAAAAATATTTTCTCTAGTTTTCTAATCAACTGTGCTATTCAACTCCTTACAAAGGATGGTTGATGATCAATTAGGCCACATTCTTTCACAATTTCACTTGATGGAAATAACATTCAGGATATGGAGAACCTATGTTACTGTTCCATTTTAGTAGCACTGAAACTATGTATCATTTTCTTTAGTAACATGTATTTTAATGGGAAATTAGGGACAGGAGTAACAAGGTAAGCTATTTCTAACATAAAAAGTTTATATGAAACATTTTCTTTTCAGATTAAACACTTAAAAGCAAACAGAGAACAAAGTTTACATGCATACAAAGACACAAACACAAAGAGATAGTCAATAAATTTAATTAAAAACAAGCCAATATTTTTGTATAGGAAACTAATATTTTGGGGCTGCTTGCTTTGTTTTTCAGATAACAAACCTGCATTGTTCAAGGGAATGAAATAATTTATCTTACGTATTAATGCTATGATTAATCAGTGGGTTTGGCATAATATGTTATTAATTAGTACTATACTTAATGTACAATTGGAAGATTATTTTAAAATCAGCTGAAAATATGGCTTGAAAAATATTTATTCTATATTTACATAAAATTCCACCAATTTGTAAATGGATAGATAGTCAACAAACTGGCATTTCTACATTCTTTCCATGTGTTTAGAATTATATTTTGTTTTGAAAAATGTGAAAAATCAATCCTAAAATAAATTTTGTATTATATTATTGTTAGGAGTATGTCTGCATTATATGAATGGAAGTCTCTATTGGATATGTCATGAAAAGATTGACAGGGGGATCCACTCTCAAATACAGACAGCCCGAAGGAAAGTGGCAAGTACAAAGCAGTTTATTAAACTGAAAGGGCACTCTCAAAGTGGGAGAACAGAGTGTTTTGGAGTTGGATATTAGTGGGTTTCTGGGCTGGGAGGACCTGTGAGATATAGTGAAGTGATGTCTAATGGAGGGTGCTTCCAATCATTTTGGAAACTCCTATCAAAGGTTGGGAGGGGCAGTTTTGGACCTAGAATGTTTGTACCTCTTGGCAGCCTTTCTGCATAGGTGCGGGTAGAGGGATTGAAATGCCATGCAAATGTATTATTATGAGTTTAGGTGTTACTACCTAGACTCCATGAGGTAAAGAAATAAGCTCTCATAATAAATGAAAATAAAGAATAATTGAAAAGACAAATAGAGACCTGTATAAAATTAATCAAAAACCCAAACAAAATAATTAAACAAATTAAATTGAACAGAAGAGAACTCTCTACCTGAAAATGGAATATAAAATATGGGGGAAATAATCATTGGATAAGCTTAAGAGTGAATGGAGATGACTGAGAAAGTAAGTAAACCTCCTGATTGATCAACAACAACAAAAAAATACAATCTGAAGAAAAAGACCCCCAAAAAAGGATTAAATAAAAATAACAGAATCTCAGAGTTGTGTAGGATAGTTTCAATATATTAAACACATTTGAAACTGGAGTCCCAGAGGGGAGGAGAAAGAGAGAATGGGACTGAAAAATTAATTTAAGTGATATTGGGCTGAAATGTTCTAAATTCAGTGAAATACTTAAATTTATAGATAGAAGCAGCTTAGGAAACTCCAAATAGATAAAATCAAAGGGAAGAATGAATTGCCATATTATAGTCAACTGCTAAAAAGCAAAGATAAAGAAGCAATCTTGAAAGCAGTCAGAGAAGAATAAACAACATGGTTTCTCTGGATGCTTTCCATTTCTTCAAGCCCTCAATACAGTGGGTTCTCCATATTTAATGCTCAAAATAACAGAACTCAGTAATAATTATAATAATTTCACACATGCTATTTAACTATCACATATTCCCACTTTTACTAAAGAAGAGATGCATAGGATACATATTAAGCAGGGGACATTATTATAGGGGTGCCAGGGTGGCTCAGTTGGTTAAGCCACTGCCTTTGGCTCAGGTCATGATCCCTGAGTCCCAGGATCGAGTCCTGCATCAGGCTCCCAGCTCTGCAGGGAGACTGCTTCTCCCTCTCACTTTCTCCTCTCTCATGCTCTCTCTGTCTCTGTCTCTCTGTCTCTCTCTCTCAAATAAATAAATAAAATTTTAAAAAAGAACATTATTATAAGTTCTTTCTATAGATTCAGGGACAAATTCAGGATTTTCCTCTTCTTTAAATCTAAAAATGAAGAAGAGAAGATGAAGGAGAAAAAATGAGAAGGAGAAGAAGAAGGAGAAGGAGGAGGAGGAGGAGGAGGAAAGAGAGATGGGGCTTTTTCTGCATCCAACAAAATTCAAGGTATAGATTCTTAAGTTGTAAGTGGTGAAATGTGAGCAAGCAGTTATTGAAATACATGTTAGAGTATAAATGGGTCTTTGGAATTTGGGAAGACTGAGAGGTGAGTGTCCAGCTCTAAGTGACTCAAAACAAGATTAATCAGCTTTTGTAATATTGTCCTTTTCTAAATGCTCAACATTACTTGGCATCAGGGAAATACAAATCAAAACTACAATGAGATACTACCTCACACCAGTCTGAATAGCTAAAATTAACAAGTCAGGAAATGACAGATACTGGTGAGGATATGGAAAAAGGGAATCCTCCTACATTATTAGTGGGAATGCAAGTTGGTGAAACCACTCTGGAAAACAGTATAGGGGTTCCTCAAAAAGTTAAAAACAGAGCTACTGTAACCTAGCAATTGCACTACTGGGTATTTAGCCCAAAGATACAAATATAGTAATACAAAGGGGCACATGCACCCCAATGTGTGTAGTAACAATGTCCACAATAGCCAAACTATGGAAAGAGCTCAGCCATCCATTGATAGATGAATGGATAAAGAAGGTGTGATTATATATATATAATCACATATATTATCACACATGGATAAATAAGATGTGATTATATATATGTATATATATTATATATTATTATATATATTATCACACATGGATAAAGAAGATCTGATTATATATAATATATTTATATATAATCACATATAATATATATTATTATATATAATAATATTATCACATATATTATCACACATGGATAAAGAAGATATGATTATATATATAATCACATATATTATCACACATGGATAAAGAAGATGTGATTATATATGTAATAACAATCACATCTTCTTTATCCATACACACACATATACATATATCTCACATATATTATACAGCCATCAGAAATGAAATCTTCACATTTGCAATGACATGGATGGATCTAGAGGGTATTCTGCTAAATGAAATAAGTCATTTGGGGGAAGACAATTATCATATAATCTCAGTGATGTGTGGAATTTGAGAAACAAGACAGAGAATCATCAGGGAAGAGAAAAAAATGAAACAGGAAGAAACTACAGAGAGAGACAAACCATAAAAGGCTCTTAATCTCAGGAAACAAAGTGAGGGTTGCTGAAGTGGAGAGGGATGGGAGGGATGGAGTGGCTGGATGATGGACATTGGGGAGGGTATGTGTTATGGTGAACATTGGGAATTGTGCAAGACTGATGAACCACAGACGTGTACCCCTGAAACAAATAATACATTATATGTTAATATGAAAAAAAGAAATAACCACACACACACACACACACACACACATACAATTGTCCTTTCTGTGAAATACAAGAAAGAGGGTTGGTTGGAGGTCACAGAAGAAGGGAATAGATATGGTCAGGTTGGGAGAGAGACTTCCATCATCATTAGAATCACCAATATTGTTATAATTACCCTCAGCATATTTTCCTTCTTATCATTATTCTTCCTTAGTGAGAATCAGTTGGATGATATAAAGGTAAAAGGATGGGCTAAACCTTGAACCTTGAAAATTGCAGGTAATAGTAGAGCAGCAATCGTTTTGTTTATTATTTTAATCCATTGCTACTCTATTACCTGCAATTTCGCAAAGAATGTAACTTTGTTCTCATAGTTCTCTAAGTCTTTGTTCTAAGTCATGGTTGAAATTTCTTTTTAGACTTTTTTTAAAGGTATTTTTTCAGGCATTATTATGTTTCAGAACATTTAATTTTAGTAATTATGAAATAATTATAATGTAATACTTGTAATTCAAGCTAATAAAAGTTCAGATTCAGATTAGGAAAATTTTTAACTTTTGGCTTTTTGTTTAAAACCTTCCGTTGGGGCACCTGCGTGGCTCAGTTATTAAGCATCTGCCCTCAGCGTGGGTCCTGATACCAGGTTTCTGGGATTGAGCCTGGCATCGGGCTTCTGCTTGGTGGGAAGCCCGCTTCTCCCTTTCCCACTCCCTCTGCTTGTGTTCCCTCTCTCCCTGTGTCTCCCTCTGTCAAATAAATAAATAAAATCTTAAAAAAAAAAAAAACTTAAAATGACAGGTCTCTCATCTTAACTTACTGAAATAAAGAATTTATTATAATTGGAACCTTGCTGGTATTTCAGCCCCGTTATTGGTTTAGTCTTTGGTTTGAACTGTTTAATAGATTTTCAGTTATTTCAACTCAACATAAAATTTCAGCTTTGTTTTCCTTCTAAACTTATGTAAATCATAATAAATTCTCCTGGACTCTTGTGACATATTATCAATATTCCTTTCACTATTTAACTTTACAAACAGAATAGCCAGTCTGCTGGTCAGTTATCATATTGATCAACTATACTGCATTTTAGAATATTTATTCAATTCTTGCATAACCTATTAGCCACTCACACGAAGCTTATATTTTGTGTTATTAAATTATTCAAGCCAAAGACTACACTAATAACAGGACTGAAATACCAATAAGTTTCTGATTTTAATAAATTTTTATTAGTAATATTATTATAATATATAATATAAAATATTAATATTATCAATATTTTATTATTAATATATACTATATAGTATGTATATTTTAATATATAAGTATATATTTACATATATAAATAAATAATAAAATAAATATAGATAAAATGTTTAAAAATATATATACTATATATAGTATATATATTTATATATATCTTTAAGATCTATATAGTTATATATAGTATATATATTTATATATAAATATATGTATATTTATATATATCTTTAAGATATATAGATATAAATATATATCTTTAAAAATATATATATACTATATAGTATATATATTATATATTAATATAAAATTATATATTTATATATAATAAATAATAAAATAAATAAAATCTTTTAAAAATATACACATATACTATATGTATATATTTTATATATATACTATATGTATATATATTATGTATATACTATATGTATATATATTTTTAAAAGATTTTATTTATTTATTTGACAGACAGAGATTACAAGTAGGCAGAGAGGCAGGCAGAGAGAGAGGAAGGGAAGCAGGCTCCCTGCTGAGCAGAGAGCCTGATATGGAGCTCGATCCCAGGACTCTGGGATCATGACCTGAGCCAAAGGCAGAGGCTTTAACCCACTGAGCCACCCAGGCGCCCTAGTTTATATATTTTAATGTAAATGTTTCAAAAAGCAAATTATGTTTTATTTTAATCCATTTCTTTTATTTTAATCATATGGGTTGGCATGACCCCAGTTCACAGAGCTTCATTTATTGGAATACGGTTCTATTGCCATATCAGAAGCACTCACAATGCCACATGCTGACATAAGCTCAAAACAAAACCGTGAAGTAAGATATACGATTCTTGGAAATTCATATTAAAGTAGTCTTTAATTTTACTTTATTCTTCGGATAACACCTTACTCATATGAAGGCATCCTATTTTGAGAAATCATGCTTCTGAGCTCAAAATACAAGCCCAAGAATTTCTCAGGTAACGATTTCGTAATTTTGAGATAAAACATCTGAATTCATTGCTCAACTTCATCGTTAGTCCAACTACAACAAGAATACGCATAAAGCTAAAATCTAGCATAGGGGACAGGGAGACTCCAAATTATTCCGTTATTTTCTTTGCCTCTCAGGCATCTTATCCTGAAGTTGTAGATGATCACTGTAGATGATCCTTTCCAATTCCGTATGTTAAAGGTTAGAGAAAAAAGAACATCCAGTAACTTATGGGTTTGCCTCTTGTTAGTTCAGAAGGCCACTGCTGCAACTCAGAGAGGTCCTTAGAGAATGAGGATTTTCTCTGACAGCATAATTTCCCCAGTATCAAACTCATTTTGAGGAAAGAGTGTCACTTTCCAGTTGATCAGGGGTCACAGGTGGAAACAGAGACCTCAGAGCATCATAATCATTCCCTACAGGTGAAGACTCAGTTGGAGTGTGAATGGCAATGGTAACAAGACAAAGAGCTTCACCACTAAAATTCCATCAGAGAAGTTATTACAGTGTTTGGCTTTATGGATTCTGTCGAAGAGAAATGACTTTTGCTGCTGCCGACTGCTAGCTGTAACCCCTGCCAAGTTCTATATACAGGCTAGTAGAACAGCTTGTTGAAATTTCAATAGAGCCTGACTCAGGGGGAAAAAAAAAAATACTAGCGCCATATACTCTTCATCTGAGCTGCATCATGACATCAGAGAATTAAATATATAGTCTGTGTTTATTTGCAAGTGTAAATCCAATTTGAGAAATCCCCAATTGTATGGCTCTCCCAGGCATTTGGCTTGGTACAACTTCACAATCATATAAAACTTGCCTAGTAAGTAAATATTTAAATCTAAAAGAAAACTATTTTCTCTGTGGTAGCAGCGGTGAGGTGCCCCCCCCCCCACAACCGCAGTTTCATCAGGCTAGTTATTCCTTCAGAGAAAAGAACAAGGAGTCATGTCATCACTTTTTGGTGTGCAAATTTCAGAAAAAAAAAAATCCTTACCAATTAGAAATGGATTAAAGAACATTGCAAGTTGCCAAAATTGGAGCATAGAAGAATCAATATTTCAGAATGCATAAAATGCACCTATAAGACCGTACCTGGATAGTAGTATACAAGGAAGAAAGTAGTCAACCATCATGGAAGCTCTGTGTCATCTCACACACGAGGTATTGACTGGTTAAAACAGGCATTTATACAAATTTCCATTTGTGAGATACTGTTCTTCAAACATTTTCAGGCCTCTAGAGGAAAGACAGTTTAAATTTTGTTAAGACTATCAGAGAATGTAAGGCCATCTATCTCATTGAATTAAAAGGTTTTCACTGAAACTAAATATATCTTTGCTGTTGATCTTATCTTCAAGTTAAAATCTTTGCAAATGAACACCATTGAATCTGATCCTGTGCCAGAGAAAAGCAATACAATTTTATTACATTTTACCAAGAAAGAGGAAAAATAGCTTTATTTTTTAGGCATTTATTCTATCAGTCAATATCCTCAAACAGGGTAATATTTATACACTTAAAGAGTATTTAAATACATGAAAATAATTTAAAAATAACATTTTTGCTTATATGTCATGATCTTCTGAAGAAAATCTTGAGAAAAGAAAAGAGAAAATAACTTACTTATAAAAAACTCACTACCTTTTACTTCGGATATGGGTTAAAACAGCAATTCTAGATTTCATTAACAACATATGATGAAAGCATACTATAAGGAAATCTGATTATCCAATCTAAAATTATTTATTTAGGTTTGAGACAATAGGCAACGATAGCCACCTGCTTCCAGGAGATAATGGCTTAGATCTTCCTCTGTTAAGACAATTAAAATGTTTTCTTCCTTTCTATACATTGTCTTTTCATTTTCTTGAATCTTTCTTTTGCTGTGCACAAGTTGTTAAGGCTGATGTAGTCCCACTTGCTTACTTTTGTTTTGTTGCCGATACTTTTGGTGCCATATACAAAAATTCATTGCCAAGACCACTATCAAAGAGCTTTTCCCCTATGTTTTCTTCTAAGTTTTTTTTTTCGTTTCAGCTTTTGAATTTAAGTACTTAATCTATTTTCAATTAATTATTGTGAAGGATGTAAAATAGGGTTCAAAACCATTCTTTTTCAGATGAATATCCAGTTTTCCAAAACCATTTATTGAAAAAAATCTTTTTCCCCTTGTGTATTCTTGGATTCCTTGTCAAATATTAATTGACTCTGCAGGTGTGGGTTTATTCCTGGCTCTCCATTTTGTTCCAATATTCTAGGTGTTTGTTTTTCTGCCAGTAACAAACTCTTTTCATTACTGAACCTCTGTAGTATAATTTGAAATCAAGTGTGATGCCTCTAACTCTGTTTTCCTTTCTTTTGGTTGCTTTGTCTCATGGAATTTTTGTGTATACATATTAATTTTAGGGTTTCTTTTTCTATTTTTCTGGGAAATACCATTGGAATTTTTATAGGGATTACATTGAATCTATAGATCAATCTGGGTAGTATGGACATTTTAACAGTATTAATTCTTCCAGTTCATGGGCACAGGATATCTTTTTATTTGTGTGTGATATCTGATAAGGGGTTGTTTAACACCTAAAATGTATAAGGATCTTATACAGCATAGTAACAGAAAACAATCTGATTAAAAAATGAGCAAAGGACCTAAGAGACATTTTTCCAAATATGACATACCAATGGCTAACAATATATGAAATGTTGAGCACATCACTAATTATCAGAAATTTGAAAATCAAAACCACAGTGAAATATCACCTCATACTTATTAAGATGTCCATTATCAAAAAGATAAGAGATAATAAGTATTGGTGAGGATGTGAAGAAACAGGAACACTTGTGTGCTGTTGTTGGGAATGTAACTTAGTATAGTCATTATGAAAAACAATATGGAGTTTCCTCAAAAAATTTAAAATGGAATTACTATATGATCCAGCAATTCCACTTCTGGGTATATATTTGAGGAAATGAAATCACTATCTGAAAGAGATGTCTTCACCTCCATCTTTATTGCAGCTTATTTATAATAGTCAAGATATGGAAACAGTGTAAGTCTCTGTCAATAGATGAATGGATAAAAAAAATGTCAGGCATATATACAATTGAATATTATTAAACAAAACAAAACAAAACAAAAAGGAAGACGGATATTCTGCCATTCACAAGAACATAGCTGAAACTTGAAGGCATTCTCCTTAGTGAAGTAAGTCAGAGAAAGATAAATATTGTATGATTTCAGTTACATGTGGAGTTTGAAACAAGTCTGTCTCATAGAAACAGAGAAGACTGGTGATTGCCCTGGGCTAGGAAGTGGAGGAACTGTAGAGATGTTTGTCAAAGGGCACAGACTTTCAATTATAAGATGAATAAATTCTGAGGATCTAATATACAGCATGATGACTATATTTAACAATACAATATTGTGTTTTATGCTTGAAATTTGTAGAGAGAGTAGATTTTTTTTTTTCTTTTAAGAGAGGGAAGAATAGAGGGAGAGAAGGAATCTTAAGCAGACTCCATGACCCGTGCGGAGCCCCACTTGGAGCTTGATCTCACAACCCTGAGATCAAGACCTGAGCCAAAATCAAAAGTTGGATGCTTAATCAACTGAGCCATACAGACACCTTAAGAGAGTATATCTTAAATGTTCTCATTTAAGATATTTAAATATTTATATTTATTAAATATTAATAAATAGTAAATATTCTCATATTTAAATGTTCTCACACACACAGAATTGGTAACTATGTGAGGTGGTAGATGTGTTAATTAACTTGATTTGTGGTAATCATTTCACAAAATACACATATATCCAATTAATACCTGTACACCTTAAATGTACACAATGTAATTTGTCATATCTCAAAAAAGCTGGGGAAAAAAATACCACTTCCTGTGTCTTTTGACATTAGAAGAAGAAAAATATAAAAGTAAAAAACCTCATTAACTAGCATTTCAGTTATATTTTATTTTATGTGTATAATCCATTGGGATTTGACCTAAAAAAATTCAGGATGCATCTTTACATCCCATTAGACTGAGATGGAAAAGAGATCATAAAAGGCTATGGAAAATAGAAATTGTTTGCTTCTCAGTGAAGTTGAAGAGCATAAAGCTCGGTAACAATAACCTCTAGGTACTCAAAATGAGAATGAAAAATACAAAGCAAATTCAGTGAACTGCATCAATCTGCCCTCAATTACAATAAAACTTAACTTGAATGTTTCTAATAAATATACTGACACCTGCTTTTTCCATTGGTAGAATTAAATTCAGACATCATAACTTCATAAATGGCAAGCCAAAAACTTGAAAACGTTATAAAAAGTTATAAAAAGATCCTAATTGCATTCAAGCTGGAGATGCTTCCCCAAATGGCTGGAAGTAGTTTATAATTCAATTCCCTCTAAAGTTCCAAGTTTTAGTCATTTGTCAAGTTCATCCCTAAATTGGTAACTTCTAGTAATTATTTTGTTTGGAGGTTAGTTTTGCTCCTTGTTGGGTTGGTTACAGACTTTTTCCCCACCAAAATATCTTTCATCATATCTAAGGCTGAACTATTCCAGCTCCAAAATTATCAGTTGTTTCTCTTTCCAATAGCACAAGATTATTATAAGTTCTCATCAATACTAACAATAATTTTGGTAAGAAACACAAGCATATCTTGAAAACTAAAAAATATACATACTCCTATCCCCTTCTGTGGTAGTCTTTGCTAGATGAAATTAATACTTTAAAAACTGTAATACATATCTTAATGCAGAACATTTTTGTTCATTCCAGCTGTAAATCAGTATACAATTTAGTGTTATCCAGGAGGAGGGAGAGGCAGAAAATAATTTTTCTGGATTGCTAAACTTGTCAATTGTTTTAGATTCATGACAAGTGAACTCAAAAACACTAATGGCAGAAGCTTCCTATTGAAATATTAGCTATGTCCTATTTGATTTGTTATGAATTCATGCCTTTAGCATAAATAATCTCATGGTTATTTAATCCCTGCATGTTCATTTCCATTGTTTCACAATGACCGGCCTTCATGGGCCACGGAGCAGTGAACATTTCTATTACTCCCAAATCTTCCTTTTGCTGAAATTTTTCATGTTTTCACAACAAGAAGAAAGGTAACACAGATATGCCTTTATATACCTTTATGTTTCCTATATACTGATCACAGAAAAAAAAAAATATATATATATATATGACCAGTTCTAGTATAATGATTCTTTTGAGAAAGTAAATTTGTTCCAAGGAAGCTGATATATTAGGGAACAATTTGAGAATAATGTATTGTGTTTGTTAATGCATGATTTCATCTGCAGAACATTAAATAAATGCAACAAACTGCACCTGATTGAACCTTGAGGAATAAGAATGTGCAAAATACACACACAAGCATACACCATAAATGTCTACCAGGAACCTCAGTTCGGTGTGTGTTTTGACTTGGATCCATCCACGTGTGCTGTTACAACTTATAACTTTGTCTGAATGACAGATAACCCTACTTCCACCTCTTCACCCTCACTCACAAGATACAAGTTTTCAGAGTCTATTTTTTTAAAGATTTTTTATTTATTTATTTGACACACAGACACAGAGAAAGAGCATAAGCAGGGGGAGTGGAAGAGGGAAAAGCAAGCTTTCCACTAAGCAGGGAGCCCAATGTGGGGCTCAATCCTAGGACCCTGAGATTATAAACTGAGCCAAAGGCAGATGCTTAACCAACTGAGCCACCCAGGTGCCCACAGAGCCTATTTCTATAAGCAAACTTCAGTTTTCATGCAAGGAAAGATACCACATACATCGGAGTATCCTATTTATGTATTTCTTAACAAATTAACATGTCTAAAACTGTGCTACACCTTTTTATTAGTTTCCTGTTTTGTTTGTTTGTTTGTTTCCCTGAAGAAATCTTGACTATTGTGCCCCAGAACCATTTCCCCCATAAATCCTGTTGCTTCATTGTGCAATTTTGGATAGCTTTGATAATTTTGCAGAGTGGGATGATTTATAATGAGATGTATAATTTTAGACCTCAAAATTTGAAATTCTAGATGAAATAGAGGTATTAAAAAAATTGAATGTACTGAAGGTGACTCAACAGGAGAAAAAATATAAAGGTTACCAAAACTCGAACACTAAAATAACAGCAAAATTCAATGGTTTTATATGTAACCTCAAAAGCACTGATAATTACTAAATTATGAAAATGATTCTAGAAAATAAAAATGCAAGAATAACTTTCTACCAAAATAATAAGTAACTGTGCAGTTATTATCAAAATTATACTAATTATATCTGAAAATCATTCCTAAATTGACTATACAGAGAAATAACCATAAACAACATTAAAAGTGCAAATGATAGACTCAGAGTTTTCTCACTACTTTTAAGAGACAAAAGCATCTCCACATCAATAACTAGAAGGTAAATAATCCAGCGGAAAAACTGGTACAGGCATTAGTAAAGTTTATAAGATTAAAAAAAAAAATCCTTCAAATTATAATCAACTTCTCTACTGGAAGGAAATAAACTCAAAAAAATGTCATTTTTTCCTATAATGGATGTAAAACATAGAATTGTAATTTCTACTTTTGGTGAAAATATGAAAGAGTTGTCACTAATCAGTGTTTACTGTTGCTTGGGGCATAAATCTGTACATTTAGATTGACTTTACCTAATAATATTAGAAGTATGAACTATCTATAATTCTGCTCTCCTACTTTCAGGAAACTAGCATAAAAAATAATCATTTTAGGGGATAAATATGTATGCAAAAATATAACATTTTATGTCTCTTTTCCAAAAATAGGTGGCAAAATAAACAAAATATCTCTAACTAAAGTATAGGCTAAATAAAATATTTTATATCCATAGGATGTCTTACTTAGCAGCAATGAAAAGAATAATATAGTATTATGTACATTTCATATTTCATAAAATGCATAGAATATAATCTGATATTAAACAGTGTGTGTATAGGGGTCTGTGTGCGTGCATAAATATAAACAACTCTCTGGAAAGATATTCTCTCAACTGTTAATGGATGGAATTGGATGGAATTGAAGAGATATGTAGAGGTGAAATAAGGAATTAGAATTCTTACAATAGATTCTTTTAAACAAAAAAGCATTGTAACTTTTAAAAAAACTCTATCATTCTCTATTTCCCAAATTATTTGAAAATTGAAATATAAAAAAGCCCATTAGGGAGAATTGTAATTGGGCTTTTACAAAAGAAAGAATTGTCTCTCTCAATGTTACTTTGCATACAATAACTAGATGTGTTTTTCAGTTCTTTATGGCTCAGAAATGTAGCTTTGTATGATCTGTAGCTTTATATGATCACACACAAAAGGCAATCTTTCACATTTTATTTACTTATTTGACAGAGAGAGATCACAAATAGGCAGAGAGGCAGGCAGAGAGAGAGAGGAGGAAGCAGGCTCCTCAGCAAACAGAGAGCCGATGCGGGGCTCGATCCCAGGACTCTGGGACCATGACCTGAGCCAAAGGCAGAGGCTTTAACCCACTGAGCCACCCAGGTGCCCCTCACATTTTACATATAGAAGGGAAAAAATTATTCAATTATCAGTAGGGTGAGACAACCAAATCTCTGTTTCCAGCCCACCTGATACAGTAAATGATGGGGACCGAGTCAGAATCTAAAGGCAGGTATTCAGGGTCATCAAAATACAATGTATCTCATTCTTCAATATTTACACTGACAAAGAAGCTGCTGGTGATAGGTAGTGACTGGTTGAGATAAGCCTTGATTATATAAAGACAGAACAAGAGATAATATTGAGTAATATGTAAGATTGGGGAAGAGAAAATTAAGAAAGATCATGTAGATACTCGGTTTCTACCTTTTTGACTTTCTTCTCACTGAGACTTTGCACTTTGAAGTCCATGAAATTAGCTTTTCTATACATTGATTCTTCATTTATCTGAACGAACTTGAGTGAGTTTCAGTTTATATCAACCAAAAGGTGTTTAATTAGAACATTCGTTATGATTTTTCTCTAATTCTACAATTTGAATGATTGCACTTACCAAACCACAAATTCATTTCTACTAAATCCAAATACACAAAGTACACAAATTCTGAGCCTAATGAAATAATTATTTCATTTTTTTCATAATATCAGTGGAGCCTATTATTTTATATTTAAGAAGTTCTTCCAGTGAAAAGGTGTCAAGAAGTTGGGAAGAAACATACTGAATATATTATTTAAATGTGTAACCAAAATACTATTTAGAAATGGGTTTACTGCATTTTCTAGGCTTTGTACATAACCTATAATTCTACTCAATTAATTAATTTACTGACGTTCTTTGTTTGACAGGCTATAAATACTTTTTTGAAAAACAAAGCAATAAATGAAGACATTTTACTGAATTTAACATCTGGATTGCAAAGATAATTTAAGAACATAATCTACCTTTTAGTTACTATAATTACTGATCTTATTTATGGATAACATGGCCATTTATGTTTGCATTTAAACTTCCTCTGAATTTCTTGTAGGCAAAGAATTTCAATACCAGGTGTGTGCTAATTGGCTATTATTGTATGAAAAAGCATGGACAATAAACAACACAAATAAAATACTTCCGTATCCACAATTGATAGTAATTCAAACCAAGAAGACTCCAGAAGAATTATGAAGACATCAGTACTCGTGGATGTGATAATCCTTTAATGCTTCTCTTTCTGTCTCCATCTTTTATGTCTGCCAAGAAAGAGTCTAAAAGAATATGGTTGAAGGCACATTTGAATGAATACATTAGTCGATTTCTTTTCTTTCTTTAAGGATATTTGTATTTAAATCTTTTCCATCTACATTTGAGTAATGAAAGATGATGCATTGCTAAGAAGAGTGGCATGAACAGTGAATAGTTAAATGCAAGTTTAAGTGAGGGAAAAGAACTTCACGGTTATCTATTGAGTGAAGTGGGTAGATCAGTCTTCCACCTACATCCAAATCAATCTTTCTTACTCTTTTTATGTACCCATCCTGTGATTTCTAAGTACTTTGCTACAATTATCTATCTGTGACTCTCTTCTGAGGACTGCCCTTGAGCTATTTAACTGCTGTGTTGGCAAGTACAGGGAGCAGGAGGTACCTGTGTTGGGACTTTGCCAAGTCATAATTTTGCTCAGCTATTTCCCCTGTTCTGCTCTGTTTCCTTGACTTCTTTATCAGTCTTGACTCCATCGCTTCCTCAGTTCTAGCTTGAGTACAAATTCTTATTTAAGACCTGCTTGTGGAGCACCCAACCTAAGACAACACCTTTTTATCTCTCATGCAAGAAAACACACAGCACACCTGCACACACATACACACAGACAGCAACACAGTGATAATTATGGTGCAGCAATAAATAGACTGATGACTAAGCCCTATTATAAATGACCTTGCTTTATTCATTTCAGCAATATTTTTTCTTTTGAAGCAATATTTCCAGATCACTTTCACCACTATTATTTCATATGATTTAAACAAACAAACAAAAAAATGAATGAAAATATCTTACGTTACAAATTAGGAATCAGAGTTAATATAGTTCACTGTAGGCCTAGTTCCCTTGACCGTATGATTTTAGAGTATAAGAACAGAAGTATCTTATCTTACTGACAATTTATCAGTGTACTTATCTATTAAATGAGCACCACGGGTGGACTAATTAGAATAGGGAGTCTAACTTTATTTTTTTCCTGTTTGGTTTGGTTATTTTTTTTATTTTTTTTTAAGATTTTATTTATTTTTTTGACAGACAGATCACAAGTAGACAGAGAGGCAGGCAGAGAGAGAGAGAGGGAAGCGGGCTTTCTGCTGAGCAGAGAGTCCGATGCGGGGCCCGATCCCAGGACCCTGAGATCATGACCTGAGCCGAAGGCAGAGGCATAACCCACTGAGCCACCCAGGCACCCCTGGTTTGGTTACATTTAAGAAATATTTTCAATCATGTAATAAACAAAATCTTTTCCTTTAAACTATCAGAGCTGTACCTAGTAGAGCCTCGGTTCCCAAAGTATTGGATTTGGAACACCGGTAATTATTAAAACTTGCTCCTCAATGGAATCATTTGAATACAAGGAGTTTATATAAATGGATTTGATAGGGTTAGAATGGGACCCAAGAATTTGAGTATTATGTATTGCCAGGATGAATTAGTACCCAGAATACTGTATTAGCCTCTCTTGGCCAGAGTCTTAATTCTTTCCTTCTTACCCAGTCTGAATAAAGATCAACCCTTCACTTCTAAATCATCATTTTTATTCTCTCTTTTTTAAACCTCATGGGCCTTTATAATCTAGACCAGTGTAATCCAATAAAAATATAATATAATCTACATTTTTAATTATAAATACTATGGTGAACACATTTTTCAAAAGCAAAATTAAACATGTAAAATTAATTCTCATACTGCATTTTACATGGTGTCCAGTATATGCAAAATACTGATTTGACATAAAATAAATACAAGAAATTACTAACTAGATAGTTAACATTGGCATTTTGGTACTAAGTCTTCAAAATGTGGTGTGTCCTTTATACATACAACCCATCTCAATTTGTATTAGTCACATTTAAATGCCTGAGAACTATCTTATGGACAGCTGTGGAGCCTTTTTTTTTTTAAGACTTATTTGTTTTATATTAGAGAGAGAGAGAGAGAGTGTGTGAGCACGGTAGCAGGAGGGGCAGAGAGAGAGAGAGAGAGAATCTCAAGTAGACTCCATGTTCAGCTGTAGCTAAGGTGGGACTCAATCTCACAACCATCAGAACACCTCCTGGGGCAAAACCGAGACCTGGCTACTTAGCCCATGGTGCCACCCAGGGACCCCTATGGAGTCTTTTTTTGCACTTGTTTTGTTTGTTCTTCACTAATCATTTTTATGTCACATATGAAGTGTATACAGTTTTAAAAAAATGAAGATGAGGGGCTCCTGGGTGGCTCAGTGGGTTAAAGCCTCTGCCTTTCGCTCAGGTCATGATCCCAGAGTCCTGGGATCGAGCCCCGCGTTGGGCTTTCTGCTTGGCAGGGAGCCTGCTTCCTCCTCTCTCTCTCTCTCTCTGCCTGCCTCTCTCCCTACTTGTGATCTCTGTCTGTCAAATAAATAAATAAAATCTTTAAAAAAAAAATGAAGATGAGAGGATCCAATTAGTTACAAATATTGCTAACTCAGATTCAAGGTCTATTCTTCAAATGCATGTGCCTCTCAAAGTGTGTGTCTGTGTGGGGGAGGTGCGTGCAAACACTTGTATTCTCCCAGTTTCTATGGGTCAGGACTCCGGTGTGACATAGCTGGTTGCCTCTGGATCAATGTCTCTCAGGGGGCTGCACTCAAGCTGTCACCCAGGGCTGCGTGCAGCCTCATCAAAAGATTTAACTCGGGGAAGGTGATGGGGTTTATTGCCAAGCTTACTAACATGATTATTGTCAGGCCTCAGACATTCACCACATTGGCTTCTCCATGGGAATGAATGTACTACACACATGGGCAATTCAAGATAAAACAAGAGAGTGCCCAAGGCGAAAGCCAAAGTCTTTGATAATCTAATCTTGAGAGTGAAACCCATCATTTCTGTCTTTATCTTTTGGATTGAAACAAGTAAAAAATCTCATTCCACTTTCTAGAAGATGAGATGAGATAATGGCAGGAACACCAAGACTCAAGGATCACTGGAATCATGTTAGAAGCCACCTAACCTGGGCGCCTGCGTAGCTCCGTGGATTAACACTCTGCCTTGGGCTCAGGTCATGATCTCAGCGTCCTGGGATCGAGCCCCAAATCGGGGGCTCTCTGCTCAGTGGGGAGTCTGTTTCCCCCCCACCCTGCCTGCCTCTCTGCCTACTTGTGATCTCTCTCTCTCTGTCAAATAAATAAATAAAACCTTAAAAAAAAAAGAGAGAGAAAGAGAGAGAATCCACCTAACCATTGTCCTCTTCCTGGTCCCCAGTGACCCACACTCCTTCCACATGCAAACTATACACCCCTCTACTTCAGGTCCCTCAAAATCTCTTCTCATTACAGCATTAGCTCAAAGTTCAGAATCTTGCCTTCTGGTTCAGACCCAAGTGTGAATGTCACTCTAGCACATCGAGCACAGTCCTTCTTGATGTGTACCTATCACCTTAAAGGATCGGGCCAGCTTTCTGCATGTAGAATCGTGGGAGTTCAAAGACTTCTCCTTATTCTACAGTTATTTCTCAGCACACTCTGGGATTGTTTCTGCCATATAAAGCACTTTGAAGAACTTTGTGACTTTTCTGAAAATCTTCTTGGGATCCTCCATTACACCAAAGACACACCCACAAATCTCCTCCAGATAAAACTTTCTCAAAGGGGTGCTTTGAGGAGAATGATGAGGCATACCCTTGATGGCCTTAAAGGCACACAGGTCTATGTGGCGGAATACTGTTCTGAGATACCAACTGATGGCATTCTGAAAAATTTTAAAGAGATTTCATAGTCACACTCAGTTTCCCTTTAGGCCACATTCTTCGGGTAGTATTCTGGATTTGATTTTTCCTCTTAAGCCATTCATTAATTTTAGCATTTGTTTTTTCTTTCTGGAGGGTTTGGAATTTTCAGAATCCTTAAGTCCTAGTTCCTTTTTATTTAAGTGTCCTTCCCTCAATCTGTCTCATTCCTCACACCCGTATCTCCACCCAGAGATCTTCCACTGCCCCCCCCCCCCCGATGCATATAGTGTCCATTTCTCTTCATTTTCTTGGGTGCTGTGTGGCTAAGTAGCAACATTTAACTCACTGTCAATCCTGTAATGAATAGCTAGATAAACCTAGCAGTTTGCCAAGTATAGTGGGTCGCATTACCTTCAGACTTTGATTATAAATGCTTTTCCTGGACCAAGTGATCTTCCACTTCATTCCCTCCCCCCGCCCACCCCCGGAGTAAATCAACCTTCTTCAATTTATAAGATATACTGGGATTCAGGGTAAATATCATAAAACAGATTGTCAGGACTGCTGTTTATTTAGGCAAGATGACTTATTTCAACTTCTAACAACCAGCTGGGCTCATGAAGCAAGAAATCAAATACAGATTTGTGGAATTGTTAGATTATTAATATGGAGTCATTGAGTCATCTTACCTGAAGACCAGTCTGGAAGATAGTGTTAGGGTAACGGTTCTGAGTTCAGGCAGATTGCCAGAAAGCTCTCCCAGATACAATCCATATATCATTTGAACAATTTACATGGATGGTGCCCATAAACAGGGTTTCACAAGTTACTTTTTACAGGGAAATTAAATGATGCACCTTCCACCAAACAGACCAAACCCTACAGTGTAAATTAAGCAACTATTCTCAGCAAGTGCAAGCTTATTTCTGCTAAGTTGGTATTCAATCTTCAATCTGTACATACAGGAATTAATGTACAACATGTACTGGCCGATCTATGGTCAATGGAAATCAGCAAAGTATGAGAAACTAGTTACCAAGAATAAATTGTTAATATTATCTGGGCTTCCAGCATTTTAATAAGCCTATCTAGGATCTGGCTGGTCTGTAATATCATGTTATGCAAATGAAAAGAGAACTAAGAACGGGGGGGGGGGGGAACATCTTAAATTGCCATAAGTCAGCCCTACTGAATGTTTTTTAAGTGAATATTCATTTATTTCCACATAGATTATATCTTTATGTATGAGTGTAACTAACACATTCCAGTTGCCTAGGAAAGAAAAACAGGTAAATTCAAAATAAACACAGAAAATATGTGTTATTTTATATAATTAATATAATTATATAATATAATTAAGGGCATATAATTAATATTGCATGCTTAACATAAAGGAACAAATAATGTTAATAACAAGTCAGTTTTTTGTTTCTAAAATTTGGATTCTCTCAGTTCCAATTTTTGGAAACTCGAGTATTAAGTTCTACATTTTTAAAAGATTCTTGTGTATTTGTTTAAGAGAAAGAGCGAGCATGAGCAGGGAGAAGGGTAGGGAGAGAAGGAGAAGCAGACTCCTGTCTAGTCAGGGAGCTGGATGTAGGGCTCAATCCAACCCAGAATCCTGGGATCATGACCAGAACTGAAGGCAGACACTTAACTGACTGAGCCACCCAGGAACCTGAGTTTTACATTTTGAATTGTACATTATTTTAAATTGCATTTGTATTATCTCAAATTGGACAGCATTAACCATTTCTCTCCATTTTCTTGGGTGCTCTATGGCTAAGTAGCAACATTTAATTCAGGAGTTCTGATCTTGGTTTAAATTTGTTTACATCTGTTGCACATCTAACATTTTATTGCATGTTGCAGAAAAAAGTGTCTTTTTTTTTTTTTAAGATTTTACTTATTTATTTGATAGAGATCTCAAGTACAGGGAAAGGCAGGCAGCGAGAGACAGAGAGGAGGAAGCAGGCTCCCCGTGGAGCAGGGAGCCCAATGTGGGGCTCAATCCCAGGACCCTGGGATCATGATCTGAGCTGAAGGCAGAGGCCTTAACCCACTGAGTCACCCAGGGACCCCATAGAAAAAAGTATCTTAACACAGGAAGCAAGTTCATTCAGGGCAATACAAGTGGAAGTATAATTACAGCTCATAATTTCAGTCCCTATGTGGAAAGAGAACAGTACGTGTACAAGGTCCTCTAGTGGTGATATCCTCAATGCACAAGCAAATGCGGCATGTACTTCAAGGATATTCCATCTGGAAGAAATGCTTATTAATGTTTGCAGTCATGGTCTTAGTCAATTAAATCTTAGTCAAGACCACAATTCACAAATGTATTTATCGGCCTGTTAAGCAAAGTGAAGCAAGGAGGAGCTGATTTTATTGGGGATAAGGGAACATTTTTGGAACGAGACCAAGCTCACCTCAGACCTGACAGAATAGAAACGTACAGCTTTTGAACAAGTGCAAAGTATTGAGTTTGCTCTTCCAGCGACACGTTCCCCTTGGTCACGTTCCTCATCGAGGACTGAGGGACAGGCCTATTAATTCAGAGGGAAGAACCCGTCCCACATGGAGCAGGAAGGGTAGTGGCAGAAAACGATGTGTATTGTGTTTGCAGTATTTCAAAAGCTAGGAGGAAGTGAGGTTATTTGGATGTGCACTGGAAAAAGAATATATTATTTTTCATTGGGTCCCTGGAAAACACACTTGAGAAGCACCCGTACCAGTCCCTCCGAGCAAAGCAAACCTTGAGATCTTACTGGGGTCGAAAAACACACTGATAAAAGTCGAGTGACTCCGCATTCACATCAATATTGCTTAGGGGGTTGCTTTTGCTTTTTTGTCTGTTTGTTTCTCTTTTTTTAAACCTGGAGTCTGTTTGGAGAAAACACTGGCTACCATCACACTTCTTCTCATAGCAAGCACACATCCTACTCTGGAAAGGATTACTAGGAGATAAAGATGAATGCAAAGAAAAATAAAGACATTTCAACTATTGAAAATATGAAATAGACTATGAAATGTCTAAATATTTCTGCCAAATACTGAGAAGTGACAAGACTGAACATTTAAAAATAAGCAAAAACCAAAAGAGACTTAATGTTACATTCAAAGAGAAAAAGAAAAGTTTTCCATAGATAATAGCTCCTCCTCCCAAGATGTTGCATTTTAGTACCATAATTAACATTTTAAAAGATCGTTAAACATTTTTTTTCTTGTTATTATAACAATAGTGGCTCATTGCATCGAATTACAAAATAGCCTCCTGATGCAAGTGTTCTCTAAGTTTTAATTTCACAGGTGGTAGAGTCTGGACAGCTGCCATGGATCAGGGAACAGCCCGTCAAAGCCAAAACTATTAAGTCTAATCAAGTTCAGGTTATATGAACTCATAGTACATCTCCCAACACTGCTCTATTACAATATATTACAGTTTCAATGGGTAGTAGAAACTTGCACCCTTGAGAGAACCGGAAACTCAAAGATCTCTATCCTCAGTTTAGAAGGATTATAGAACTGTCACCATCTCAGAGAAAGGGCACAGGAGCACAGTCTCCATTTTGTGCTTTTGATGGGTAAAGCCTTCTGAGAGAAATCAAAACCTTAAGGCAAAGCTTCGTTTAACTATTAACTATTTCAACTGTTCAGAGTGGATGGGAATCCACATGCCATAAACAAACATAAAAATCTAGTTGAAATTGATTAAACACTTGAAAAACCCGGCAGGAAAAAAATACTCTGAATCTTCAAAACCATGCCACATTAAGTATTCTCCCTGAAAACAGTCTTCATTGAAGATTGGCTAACAATACAATAAGTAAAATGTAAGTTAGTAAAAACAAACAAACAAACGCTACTGATCCTCAGTGAAAGTTAACAAGAAAACAGTGGAGTACCACATTAAGACCTTTAATAAAATTTCACTTCTGGCAATGTTGGACTTTGTGTTTTACAAACCCTCTCACCTAGGACAACAGGCTAAGCTGAATGAGTCGTATGAGTTGTGTGTGTGTGTGTACTTTTTGAAATGATGTTGGAAGGATCCCAAGGTTGAAAGAATTTGAATGGCTCAGATCCAGGAGTGAAGTTATACCAAGAGTGAGGAGCTCGGAAATTGTATTTTCTACCCTCCATAGTATTATATATTTCAAAATTGGTTTTGGAGAGGTTGAATTTGCTTTAAGCAGTCTCATGGGCTGGGGAGATTAAGAAAAGAGAAATAAAAAAAAAGGTTACGGGGTGCCCGAAAAAGGAGGAACTGGCAAGTGCTCATGATTTCACAGGGCACAGCCTGGTAGCAAGATGCATTGTAAATAAATACTCCAATTCAGCAAGAGAGGAAGCCCTGCTTAAATTCACTCAGTCATTTATTGATTTAAAGTGAACCAACTCTACCACAGCACTCTGTCCAGAAAAAAAGTGAACCATTGTTGGAGGGAAGTGACTCAAAGTCTCAAGTATCTCCCCGATATATCATGTTGCATATCTGGCAATTGTTAAAAATAAGCAGAATTGTGTGATGAAAATATTTAATTTTTAAAAAAGCAAAACTCAAACAAAAGATATAAGTGGAAGAGCAGATAATAAAATCATTAGACACGGATTCTAAAATAATTTTATTTCTGGGACACTTAGGTGGCTCAGATGTTAAGCATCTGCCTTCCACTTGGGTCATGATCCCTGGGAGTCCTGGGATTGAGCCCTTCATGGGGATCCCTGCTCAGCGGGAAGCCTGCTTCTCCCTCTCCCATTCCCCCCTGCCTGTGTTCTCTCTCTTGCTGTCTCTCTCTCTCTCTCTGTCAAATAAATAAATAAAGTCTTAAAAACAATAAAAAAGTAACAATTTTATTTCTAACTGTTAGGTTCAAGGAATGGTCAGGATTTTTTGAAGCAATAACTGCATATTACAATAATCATACAATTTTGCAAATAAAAATACAGTAAGCAAATAGAAAAAAAAGACATACGGAACAACAGATTAAATACATCTAAATCAGTAATAAGTGAACCGGAAGACAGGTTAGAAGAGAGTATCTGCAGTGAAGTTTCTACATGCAAAAGGACAGACATCACAATTAATGCTAACATATCTGCCATTGTATTATCATAATGGAAGTTGTGAGAAAGTGGAAAAGAAAGTTTATATATATATACATATAGAAGGGTAGCTGAAATTTTCAAGCTGCACAGTCAGTGCACAGTCAGAATTCACTATAAACCTCAAGCAGATGACTAATAAAAGGGGGGAAAAAGACCACATCTTGGCATATCATTTGAGCCAGAGGGGAAGAAAAAGAGAAAACAAATTTTTAAGATTGACAAATATAAATCACATATTGTATAAGGAAAAAAATGGTATAACCACGTCCAATGATAAGGATGACATCTGATTTCTAAACAGAAATAATGGAACCCAGATGAGTTAATGAAAAATTCAGAATGCTGAAAGAAATAACTGTTGATATAGAATTGAAATGTTGAGAAAATATGCTTAAAAAGAAGGTATTTTCAAACAAATAAAAGGTTAATTTTTCTATAGCATATCTATTTTTTTAAGATTTTATTTATTTATTTGATGGAGAGAGAGACAACAAGGGCAGTAACACAAGCAGGAGATTGAGAGAGGGAAAAACAGACTTTCCCACCTAGCAGGGATCCTAATGTAGGACTCGATCTTGGGACCCTGGGATCATGACCTGAGCCAAAGGCAGATGCTTAACACCTGAACCACCCAGATGCCCTAGCAGACTGATGTTAAAGGAAATAATAAATAAGGTTTCTTAGGTACAAGGAAAATAAATCAGATAGAATCCTAGATGTGAAAGGAAGACATGAACAGCAAGAAGGCATGTGACGGTACATCTTAATAAATATTGGTTACATAAAGCGACAATGAAAACCAACATAATAATTAAAACAACAACATATTGTGTATATAAAACATAGAAAAAATATGTCAAAAGTAGTGTATTGCTACTGGCATAAAGATACAGAAACATACCAGCGGAACAGAGTAGAGAGCCCACAAATACATCCATTTATGGCAAAATGATTTCTGACAAGGGTGTTAAGACTACTACAATGGGAAACAGAGTCCTCAAGAAAATAATATTGAGAAAACTGGACATTCACATGTGAGAGAATGAAGCTGGCGTGCTTCCTTACACCATGTGCCAAAATTAATTAAATATGGATTAAAGACTTAAATGTAAGACTAAAATTATTAAATTCATTAAAGAAAACAGAAGAGAAAAGCTTCAGGGCATTAGATGTGGCAATGACTTCTCGGGTAGAATACCAAAATCATAGACACCAAAAGCAAAAATAGACAAATGAGACTCTGTCAAACTTAAAAACTCTGTGCATCAAAGCAAACAGTCAGCAGAGTGAAAAAGCAACCTATAAAATGGAAGAATATAATAGCATATCACATATCTAATAAGGGGTTAATATCCAGCATATAAAAGGAATTTCTGCAATTCAACAACAGTAGTTATAAATAATGCAACTAGAAGATGGGCAAATGACTTGAATGCACGTTTTCCCAAGGATATACAAATAGCCCATATGCCCACACAAAAGTACTTAACATCACTAACCGTAAGAAAATAAAAATCAAGACCAATGAGATCACCTCATAGCCTCAGAATGGCCACTATCGAAAGAACAGAAAATATATTGTTGATGAAGATGCAAGGAAGAAGAACAGTGTGCTTTTGGTGGGAATGTCAAATAGTACCAGCACTATGGAAAAGAGTAAAAAAAAATAAATAAATAAAAATAGAATTACCTTATTATTCAGTGGCTCACTTCTGGATATGTATGTATACCCAAAGAGCAAGTGATGTGAAATAATCCAGCCACAAAAAGAAATATACTGCACAATTACACTCATATGAAACATATAGAATAATCAAAATCACAGAAACAAAAAGTAGTAAAATAGTTGCTAAGCACTGGGAAGAGGAGGGTGGGAAGTTGCTAATTTTTGTGCGTCGGGTTTCCGTGGTACAGGATAAAAATGTTCTAGACATCTATAGCACACATGAACATGCTAAAACTCTACACTTGAAAAGGGTTATAATGGTAAGTTTAATTATGTTTTTTATCACAGTAAAAAAAACTGTAGTACTTCAGTTAAAAAAAGGTGACTAAGTAAAAATGTTCTAATATGTTTGAAATTGTAGAGAAGTATTAAAATTACTAATTTTTATTGTATTTCAGTAAGTAAACACATGGTATTCACTAAATAACCACTAATCAAAGAAACTAGGTAAGATGGAATAACAAAATAATAAAAAGAAATAAGGGTGTATAAAGCAGAAAGGAATAATAGAAATAAAGTACCAAAATGGTAGGTGCAAATATCAATATATCAAAGGCACAAGTCAGGCATAACTGCTAAGGACTCAGTTGAAAGACAAAATTTTCATACTACATTAAAAAACCTTCTGGTTATTAAAACAAAACAAAACAAAACAAAACAGATTTAAACATAAGAATACTGAAAATTTCATTGAAAAATGATAAGTTGTACCATACCCGCACAAAATAAAAGTTGATGTAGCTATCTCAACATAAGACTTTAAAGCAAGAAAATTACTAGAAACAAAAAAATTCAATTCGTAAGTAGAATTTTTAGTAGGAATAATGGAGAATCCAAATAAAGGGCAGATTTTCTACATTAAAGATTTGAAAGGTGCAATACTGCAAAGACATCGGTTGACTTCAACTTCCTGTAGAGATTCAATGTAACCCCAAAGAAAGGATAGGATAGGATTATTGAAACACTATTTCTAAAACACATATAGAGCACTGGGTGTTTTCTACAACTGATGAATAACTGAACTCTACCTCTGATACCTCTGATAGTAATACATTGTATGTTATTTAATTGAATTTAAATAATAAGAAAGTCAAACCCATTACCACATTACCTTACCTAAAATACCCTTTAATGATTTTAACTGAAGAAGAAAAATAAAATTCCTCCTCAAAAAGTTCGTCATCAGTAAATCAGAAATGAGAATCATTGAAAAAGTCTCAAGAGCCTACCTTTCAAAAATGCTCCAGCTAATTGTAATGTCTATTAATATTTGGCAATCACTGCTTTAAAGAATCTTGTATTTTGGGGCACCTGGGTGGCTCAGTGGGTTAAGCCTCTGCCTTTGGCTCAGGTCATGATCTCAGGGTCCTGGGATCGAGCCCCACATTGGGCTCTCTGCTCGGTGAGGAGCCTGCTTCCCCCTCTCTCTCTCTCTGCCTGCTTCTCTTCCTACTTGTGATCTATCTCTGTCAAATAAATAAATAAAATCTTAAAAAAAAAGAAAGATTTGGTATTGGTATAAGGTCAGGGAAATGTGCCAGCGGAATGATAAGGAGATCTGAGAAGTGGTTACCCACAGGCATGCATGATTTATATTTATGATGAAGTTGGCAGTACAGGGAGCAGAAGAAATGAAAGACTGGAAACACATGAGAATAATGCAATGGTTTCAGCAAATATAAATGTTATATAAAAATGTCAGAGCTTTGTTTATATGACAGGATATGCTTGACCCAAGTCTTTAGGAGTGTTCAGGGGAATTCACCAGGTTAAAAAAAATAAATAAATAAAACTCAAGTTGTACCATGTTCAAGAGCATGAAGGAATGGGAACCTGGGAAATATTCTGTAATGCGATAGAAGGGGTTTTGTTGAAGGCGACTGAAAATGAGAATAAAATATAGATTGTATAAAACTAATAATTTTAAGATTTTAATTTTAGACAGCTAGGAAGACCATTCAGTTTGTAGTGTGCAATATGAGATTTTACCTACCGAGAAACGAGGAAAGGATGATGCCCTTAGGATATTCTGTCCATTTTTCATAAGGGTTGTCTTGGTAATAATCTAGTAGGACTTTGTTGTTTCTCCACCATTAAACTGAAAGAAATATCTGTGAAAAGCAATATACTATTGAAAACAAAAAAAGAAAAGAATAGTGTTACCATTAGCCATCCATGAAAAAAAATTGGTATATGTGTCTACTGTTCAAAACACTATCTGAATTGGTATATGTGTCTGCCATTCAAAACACTATCTGAAACCTTAAACCTCGCCTAGTTCATGGTGTACCCTTTAGTACTTTAAGTGTTTTCCTCAGACTCTGGATTACTGTACAGTTAGCATCTCAACGACTATATCACCTTGATATGCCACACCTTCTGTAGAAATGAGAAGCAGATTTAAGAAGACATGTCAACAATAAAAAGCATTAAGTTAATTTATCTGAAGGCTTTAGGGGAAAATAATTCCACATTTTCTGAAATGCTTCATGTTTTTAAACCTGTTGTCACTTGGTCAGAAAATAGTATGCCTCTGAAATTTGGGGTATTAACATTTAGGACTAGAGAATCCTGAATACCAGATCATTTACTGTGAATCTTGACAATTTAATTCCATTTTATCAATAAGATGTAAATTGAAATCGAGAAAGGTATAAACACACGGTTGAGTGGACATATTTATCTTACTGCTACGATAATTTAGACTAAACCCATTAGCAGAAATCCCTTGGTAGCAATGGATTTAAGGTCATTCATTTTATAATCAGACCTTATAAAAATGCAAAACTCACTCAGCAGGAACAGGAGTGTGAAACAAGAGTATCATCAGCAGGAAACAGAGCTCTATGAAGAGTATTTGATTCAACACAGGATTTGGAGCTGAAAACATACTTACCCACTCTGGAAACAGCCAATGCATATTAAGAGTATTTTCCCTCTGATCTCTAGTTTTCATTCTTCTTTCTGTGCCCTCTTCTCTTTAGAGTCCTTTGATGATTTCCTCTGGTTCTCACCCTTATCTCTTATCTCTTATCCTCTCAAAAAGACTAAAATTGGCAGTCTTCCTGGGGAAGACATAATCTACCTTAGGTTGCTGTTTAAAAGCCACAAAATTCCAGGGTTTGAATTGTACACAGAAAAGCAATCAAACACATCAACTGGAAACCACCCCTCCCTGTGAGAGGATAGACCAGCGCAAACAGCGTGTTCCACTTACCCTCCTGGCAAGGCTGTAAAAAGCGAAGGCAATGCAGGCATAGCCTGTCGTGTGGCCCTTGAAAGGGTGTTTACTCCTGTATAGAAAAATAGGTTATACTTTTTGGGGGGCATGGAGTGTTTGAGAATTGTTAAGTGGTTTCCTACCCTCAAAAGAGGCCGATTCTTCTCCTGGAGAAAAGCAATCTGAATCTTAGAAAATGTATCTTTTCCACATTACGAGTTCTCATCAATTTAACTGGTAGTTTTGGATTTAACTGGAAACAGACATTATAGGTATAATCTGTAATTTGGTCCCAAAGTAACTCATTAATATACACATTCATCATTTTTTGTATAGTGCATGAGCGCCTGCATAACACAAATAAGTCTCTGTTTTGTTTTGTTTTTTCTTTTGTTTTTTATCATATTACAAAAAAAGAGCTAGAGAGATTTCTCCCAGATTTTGGAAGATCTGTTTGACATTGTGTACCTCAAAACACAGTGCAGGCATCCCCATTCTTCCGCGCTTCACTTTATTGGGCTTCAGGGATACTGTGTTTTTTACATATTGGAGGTTTGAGGCAACCCTGTGTCAAGCAGGTCTACCGGCACCATTTTTCCAAGAGCGTATGCTCACTTTGCTTTTCTGCGTCACATTTTAATTATTCTTCATTATTTTATACTTTTTATTCATATTATACTTGTTATGGTCATCTGTGCTCCGTGATTATGACTTCGTCGACGCTGAGGTGATCGGTAGCGTTTTGAGCAATGAAGAATCCATAACTAAAGTATGTATCTTTTTTAGACCCAAAGATGTTGCACACTTAATAACTGAGTACAGTAGAGTGCAAACATAACTTTTACATGCACAGGAAAAACAAAAATTCATTTAACTCACTTTGTTGTCCTATTCATTTTGTTGCAGTGGTTTGAAACCTGCCTGCATTTGACATCTGCAAAATCCATTTTGGGGAGACTCCGAAGTGTACCTCAAAGCAACAAGTATTTATCCATAAGAATCGTGACGAACATCGATTTATTTTTGCCGTTAAGCATTTTGATTGAATTCTAAAATAGGAACAATGGTTTGATTGAAGTACAACATACACAAAAGAGTGCATAAATAAACTCTAATTGCATAACTTCATGCATATTCTGTACAAACACAGATCAGGAATAATAACATTTCCAACCAAGTGGAAACCCAGCTTCCCATTTGTTACGCCTGAAAAGCTCATTAATACATTGGCTTTGGTTACCGTATGGTAGTTTTGGCTATGCAAAATATTATCCAAGTTGAACATAGAACATATACAAATGGAACAATTAGAGCACTTTGAGGAGATTTTTGTGTTTGAATCATCATTTTGTTTGTGTGATTCATCTACTAGCTCTGTATTGCAATAGGTTGTTAATTCTCATTTCTCTCCACAATTCAACGCAAGAATATACCAAAATTTATTATATATCCTTGATGAACATTTGGTTTTGTTCTTGTTAATGGTGATAAGGAGTAGTAAGAAGCAATAAATAGTAAGAAATATTGTGAACATATTTCTGTCTTTATTTTCCCAGGACTCTTTTTTTGTATTAAATTTTTGCAACATCTTAAGATGTGTAAACATAACATTTTTTTTAGTCTTTTTTCTTTTCTGTCACAGGCCTTCAAGGCTATTAATTTCCTTTTCATCACAAATAACAAATTATTAAACACTGTATTTTTCTTATTCAGTTCAAAATATTTTCTATTCCTCATTGTGGGTTCTTTTCTGTCTCCTGGATTGCTTTGAAGTATGTTTCATTTTAAACATTTGTGAGTTTGCGTGTTATTTCTCTGTTCATGACAGCCAGCTTAATTCCACTGTGGACAGACAATAGTCTCTAGTTAGTTATCATACTTGACGATTTTCTGAGACTTGTTTTCTATCTTATGTTGTGGTCACTTCTGAAAATGGTCTAGGTAAAATTGGAAACAATGTATGTGTGGTTGTTTTTTTCATTCAGTGTAATGTTGAATGTGTGTCAGTCAAGGCAAATTTGTCAGTTGTATCACACAGATCTGATTTTTTTATTGATCTTTTTGCTGGTTTAACCAATTAGAGATTGACAGAGATGCTTTAATTTCACCAATATCATTCTAAGTGTATATATTTCTACTTTTATTTTTGTTAAACTTTATTCATATGTTTTGAAGTTATGAGTAGCATGCAAATTATACCTTCTAGGTGAATTTCCCTTTTACACTCACGATATTTCTTTTTTTTTTTTTAAAGATTTTATTTATTTATTTGACAGAGAGAGAGAGAGATCACAAGTAGGCAGAGAGACAGGCAGAGAGAGAGGAGGAAGCAGGCTCCCTGCGGAGCAGAGAGCCCGATGCGGGGCTCGATCCCAGGACCCTGAGATCATGACCTGAGCCGAAGGCAGCGGCTCAATCCACTGAGCCACCCAGGCGCCCCTATACTCACGATATTTCATTCCTTATTTCTATTTATGTTATCTGCTACATGTGATATTTAAAAAGATACACCAGCTTTCTTCTCATTAGTGTTTAATTATGTTTAATTTTCCATGTTTATTTTAAGCTTTTCAGTTTTCCTATTCTTAGGGGCTATGTCTTATAAAGAGTACATAGTTGGATTTTTTTCTACCCAACTATATGCAAGAAATATGTGAGAAATTGAATTGTACTACATCCTCACCATGAACTACTATGGTCAGTATTTTGATTATAGCCATTTTAATAGGTGTAGTAATATTTTGTGATTTTTATTGGCATATCCCCTATGTCTAATCATGATGAAAACTTAAAAAAATACTTTTTTAAAATCGCTTTCTGATTTATACCATAATGTGAAGTAAGGTACAACGATTTCCCAAATACTCCCTTCCCCCACACGTACATAGCCTCCCCATTATCGACATCCATCACCAGAGTGGTGCATTTGTTACAATTGATGAACTTACATTGATACATGATTATTACCCACGGTCCACAGTTTGCCTCCTGGTTTACTTTTGGTGTTGTACATTCTATGGGTTTGAACAAATGTGTGACATGTATCCATCATCATAATATCATACTGAATATTTTCACTGCCCTAAAAATCCTCTGTGCACTGCCTATTCATCCATCCCATCAACTCCAACCTCTGGCAAGCATCGATGTTGTTACTACCATCTCCATCATTTTGTCTTTTCCAGAATGTCATAGAATGGAAATCATACTGCATATAAACTTTTTAGATTGATTTATTTCACTTAGTAATAAGTAACAATCTATTGCATAGATTGTTGTGCAATATGAATAATAGGAAGTTTCCTCCATGACTTTTCATGGTTTAGTAGCTCATTTCTTTGTAGCACTGAATAATACTCCATTGTCTGAATGAACCGTGGTTTATCCATTTACATACTGAAGGGTACCTTGATTGGTTCCAAGTGTTGGCCATTATGAATAAAGCTGTTTAAACACCTGTGTGCAGGTTTTGTATAGACATAAATTTTCCAGCTCCTTTGAGTAGATAACAAAGGAGTATGGCCACTGGATCCTGGTGGTAAGAGCATGTTTTACCAACAGTGAGTGAGAGTTCCTATTACTCCACATTCTCATCAGTATTTGGTGTTGTCAATGTTCTGGTTTTGGCCATTATAATAGGTACATAGTGGTATCTCATTATCGCTTTAATTTACATTTCCCTAATGACATATGGTTATAAATATATCTATAGATATAGAGATAGATAGATATAAGTATATATAAATATATAAATTATAAATATAGAGAGATTATAGATATAGATCATAAATATATCTATAGATATAGACAGTGAAATATATATGGTATGGATACCTGTCTCTGTGTCTCTGTTACATTTTGATCTACAAATATTTTCTCCCACTTTGAGTCTTGTCTTTTTTATTCTCATATGAAAAGCATTTCCGAAAGCTAGTTAGTTATTAAGTTTTTTTGTTTATTTGGTTGCCTTTGGTTTTGTTTTTGATTTTCCTGCTTGATGTCATACTCTCCAACTATATATAGCTCAAAATTCAGCAATTGCCCTCAGGGGGAAAACTCTGAATACAGGAAATCATTTTCTACTCTGCTATAGAAGATTTTTTGATATCTTGATTTTCTTTCTTCCTTATTTTGTACTCATATGTATGTGTGGACATACACAAATAATTCCTATTAAAAATGTATGGAGGGTTGTTTTTTGAATATTGATTCAAAAATATTTTTATTCTTACACTAGGTTGATAGTGAAAATTTGATAGCTAAAAATTTCTAGCTTGAAAGTCATTTTCATTTAGGGATCTTGGGGGCATTTTTGTTTGGATTATTTTCAAGTTTCTTGTGTTAATAAATTTGATCTTTTTTTTTTTAATTGTTGAAGTCACATATTTGGCCTGATAGAGATATCAACATCCTCTAGCATTCGTTGCTAAGATCAGATGGAGATTGTCACAGGTTGAATTTTCCAGGAAGTGAGCTCTGAGAGGAAGATCTGCATACAGAAAGATACTGAAGAATGCTTTCTTGTTCAAAATCTGTTGGGAAAAGAAATAAGCCTTATACTGATCATGATTGAATGCAAGCTGCCTCCAGCTTATAGAGTAAGGTGAGAGTAATAAGGAGATAAGGTGACTTACTTTGGTAAGGTGGCTCTTCTTACTGCCAAGGGCAATGCCAAAAATTGGAATTCTATGAGCTGTCAGCTAGCCATTGAGAGAATATATAACGCAGCCTTGAAGGGAGGGCTGATCTGGGCAGTGCCCCTATTACAACGTACTTCAGTGTATGTCGGTTTTTGTTCAGTATGCTGGGAACTTGTGGCATTTTAGTTTTGAAACTCATGGTTTCACCTGAGGAACATATTATTAAATTCGTTGTCAGACCATTTGGTAACCTCTCAGCTTCCATTTTCGGTTTTTGGAATTGTATGAATAAATCCTCTAATCTTCTGATTTTTATTTTTATTTTCTTCTTTTTTTGATATTTTGTTCCACTTTTTAAGAGAGAGAGATCTTCCTCATTTCATTTGCTACCCCCATCTCTATCTTGTCGGAATTTTGCTAATGAGTTCTTAAAGTTGCTTTTAAAAAAAAAAATGAGAAAAAGAGGTTTATGTTTTAGTTTCATGTATGCACTTCCTTCCCTATCTGTAATATAATAATATTTTTCCTATTTCTTTTCTTTTTATTTATTTGTTTGTTTGTTTGCTTGTTTGTTTTTGCTTGCTTCCTGAATCATCTACGTTTCCACCAGATTTCTGTTGTGGTCTCTTTTTCAAGAGCTAGTCTTTACTGTAATGTTTGATGATTCTCTGCTGTCAGCATGCATTTATGGGAATTCATGAAAAGGAGATCAGGAAGTTTATGCTTAATATTGGGAACGAGAATGATTGGTCTCAGCAAGGTGATGGGGCACCAAGTGGTATTTATTATTAAGGGAGCCCCCCAATGCTGATACTTATGGGTGTTTTCTCAAGGGCCATTCAGGTTCTTCAGGGATTTGAGGGGTAGTGTACTCTAATCTATTCCTAGATGTGTGTTTGTACATGAGTGGATGAACACAAGCATTTGTGTAAAGCTGGTGGTCAGAATTCCAGACAGGAGAGGATACAAAGTAACCTGTAGGATTTCCATGAAGCAACATGCAGATTGACTCACTTTCCACTGTCCTGTAAACTGAGTGAGAGGCTCTTCCATTCAATTTCTCAGGAAAAATACTCTTTTTCTTTCTAGGATAAGGAGGATGGAATCTCAACCTGAGGATGCTCATGGCCTTTTTTTTCCCTCACTGCTTTTTATCCATATTCTTGTCCAGACTTTTATAATCATTCTGATTTATATGCCCCTGGATTTCCTACCCAGCAGCCTTCTTGAGTTCTAGATCTTGAGGGGAGATTTGTCTTACTTTACGTATTTCCATCCTCTAAGAATCTGTCAATATTACTAACTCATTATTATTTTTCCTTTAAGGGTATCTGTTCTTGCACATTAATATTTTTTTATTCCTTCCTATAATTTTAATGAACTTTCAGAAAGGTGTGAAAATGCACACATGGGTGCAAATTTTTAACATGAAATCAATATTTTATAGAGCTTTACTAATGATTTTTGTGCACTTCTAATTCATTACCAGTGTTCCCTCTAAATTTTGTATAGAATAAGCTAATATATTGACAAAAATACTACTGTGTAGTAATGTTATTTTTTCTTGTGGGTAAGGAGGTAAGTGAAATCAAATTATCGGGATTTAGAAATGGTAAAATCTAGAGACTTGGAAATAGTTTAAAAGTATTGATGGATTGCTATGTAAATTTTATGGTTGTGAACCAGAATTTTATTTTTCAATATATTGATACTGTAATTCATAGAAAACTTGTTGGGAAATCAAAACAAAAATGCTCCTCTGAATGGCCCTGTATATGCAATCCATTCAACAGAACCAAATTCTGTTTAAAGACTTCCATTAAATGCTATAATAAATGTGCATTTGTTGAAGTTCTGAATTGAAATAGCAAGTGTGTGAATGTATATATATACTATATGGACTATATGTATGTGTATACTTTGCTTCCAAAATTTCCATACAACTATTCCCTGATATTAATTTGCTTTTATTTTTATTTTTTTAATATTTTATTTATTTATTTGACAGAGAGAGATCACAAGTAGGCAGAGAGGCAGGCAGAGTGCCAGAGGAGGAAGCAGGCTCCCCTCTGAGCAGAGAGCCAGATTCGGGGCTCCACCCCAGGACACCAGGATCATGGCCTGAGCCGAAGGCACAGACTTTAACCCACTGAGCCACACAGGTGTCCCTTAAATTTGCTTTTACTAGTAAATATTTCCACTGTCCAGAGAATAATAAAATCATAGAAGATACTGTAAGGGCCTATTTAGCCAGAGTGATTGCATCCGGTTAAACAGTGATTTTGTTGTTTATGCAGTAAAACTTAAACTGACCCTTCCCCCCATCAGGGAACTTATTTAAAAGCAAGTCTGGGAAACCAGTCCCAGGTAACAAGCCCAAATACAAGGATGGGCCAGGCCAGGTGGAGGTATCCAATCAGTGGGGGCACATACTGTCTCCCTAGTTACCAAGGAGTATGGGCCCCACCCTTTGGGCTCCTTTTGGGCACCGATTTTGACCAAGGTGATAGGCTGGTTCAAATATCTACTAGGGTAAATTGTAATTCAGTTGGCCACCCGTGTGTAAACTAGCATGACTGTGCAGGTTTCTCCGTGTGTTACAATCTCATTGGCCACCTGTGTGTGGCCAGGCCCAACCACATGGCCCTTGCCCTTTAAAAGTTAGTCGGTAAAGCAGGGAGGAGTCACCTCTTTGTAAGAGACGGTCCTGTCTGGTCAGTTTGTTTCTCGATGCTTGGCGCGAAATAAAGCTTTGCTTGACCTTTGCTTTGTATCAGTCTTGTTCCTTGGACCATGGACCCAATAACACTATTCCGTTCCTAATGTTTCTGAATCTCTCATCATGATATTTATGAACATAATTAGAAAAACAAACCAGTAATGAAAATTTTCATTATAAATAATATTTATACAAATAAGAACATGAAATTATTTCCAGATTTGGGGATAAGTCTTCAGTTAAAAGAATGTTTATCTTTGATTTATATTTCTTTCTATCTGTAAAGCAATTGCCAAGAAAAAAAGTGTCAAAGTTGAACTGCCCAAGTAATTCAACTACAGAAAATCTAGGGAACAGACAACAAGGTTACCAGCAATTCCTAATCTGGGTTTCCATTAGACTGGGGAGCTCCATGTGAGTGCTTACAGGCAGGCAGGCACACACACACACACACACACACACACACACACGTGCATAAGCTATTAAAGAGATTAAAATTGGTGGGTAGTTTATAGGGAGATAGATAAGAACTATTGTTCTTCTAAAGTATTGGATCTGTAATGCTTATTCAGAAAATGTGATCATCGTGTGGCCTTTGCATATTATTGTAATTGTAGAACTGCTTGCTACATCCACAGCTAGAAAATTAGAAAGCATTCCTTAGTTAGTTCTTTAGTTATCCGGGATGGCAAGAGAAGAGAGTGTCAGTCTCACAAAAATGTGAGAGAAAAGCAAAGGTTGAAAGGTGAGAGTGTCCTACACAAGCTTCCCTCACTAAATTTTTCCAAGATTTTCAGAATGAAAACTTATCACTGCATATTTTAAAGCAGTTTTCCTTCTTCTTCTTCTTTTTTGTTTTTTGTTTGTTTGTTTTGTTTTGCTTTTTAATTTTCTCCCTAAGAGTCACTGCTGCTTCACAAATTAATGGAGAAAACAGGTTCTTATCTGACTCGCTATGGACAGAGAATTACGGCAGTTACTGACTGCGATGCCCAAAGACATGACAACTGGGTCTGGGTTATTAGAGAAAATTAGAGGTAGGAAACATTCCAAAACATTCCCTGCTGAACTTTTGACTTCGGAAGTGGTAGTGCTTCTACCCTGTTTAATGGGTTTGAAGTTTCCAACCTGCAGAGTTGTAGCAGCGTCCTGTGGTCAGTTGAATGGACTCATGCCGTGTACTTTGTGCTAGAAATCCTTTCATTTCTCTGGAGTATTCTTTCTCCACATAATGGGAAACAATCAAAACCAGAGAAATCAGTTCCCATTTAAGAACATTAACACATAAAATGGACATTTATACAAGTCTGCTCATTTTATTTGATTTTTATGTGATTCAAAGGACAAAGAGCTCCTTGTTTTGCTTCAGTTGAATCTCTGTCAGAATTAGAAGCTTGTGAGCTAAACAATTAGATTATATTCCCTTTATTTGTGTGGAGATATTAGATACTTTGTTAGAAACATTTTGTTCGTGGTAACTCCAGGTGCAAAGATGAAGATGTATGAGACACAGCCAGAGAAACCTGTGAATTTGCTGGCTCTTCCAAATAATGATACATTATTTTTTTCTTTTATTTATTTATTTTTTGGCGGGGGTTGGGGGAGGGACAAGAAAGGAAGAAAGGGTAAGAAGATCAGAATCAGGTTGATCCCCTGTTACTTATTTAGGCCTTTTGGCTGAATAACATTTACTTATTCATACTCTGTGGTAGTGGACCCAAAGTTTTGCATGACATTCACAAATCCACTCTTTTGCTTAAGTTAAACTCATCAGTCAAATAAATATTGATAGGTAAGTTAGTAGCACATTCCGATTCCATTCCTGTACTTTGTTAATTAACATAGTAAAAAAAAAAAGGAAAACAAAAGTAAGAGAAAAATATAAATTGCAATCCACATATGGATTTCTTCTGATTTCTACACAGCGTAGGTGTTCCTGGCTTATTTCCTACATATATGTACAAATTTATACCTTCCCAAATGCCTTTATATCTCTACCAAGTATGTACATATTGATTTATTCAGCAAATAATTATTGACTATCTGCCTCTTAGGTGACAGACGCTTTAGTATCCATGTTTCAGGATTCACATCAAATGTCACCTTCACCACAAATCATATTGTACAAATTAATTATAAATAATCTGTGTATATTTCCAAAACACACATTCATTAGTTTAGTTCATTGAACCTTAGAGAAATGTGATTTATGCTCTTTTGTGCCCGGAATGACCAGAAATCCCTGTACCGACAGATGAAAGATTACCCCAAACTTTGCTGCACAAGAGAGGAGAAGGCAAGGAGGTCAATGCTCAGAGGTGAAGACCCTTTTGCTCTTCTTTGCTCCCACTTTTATTGGTTTTTCAGGATAGTCACAAATCCTTATCACTGTTTCTCAAGCTCAGGTTGTGAGAGAAGGGGTCTTCTGAAACTAAGAGGATCTGTTTATGGGAAAGATAAGATATGCTAATATGTGTGCTCTACTAAACACAGCCCAAGGGACAATGCATACAGCTCTTAGATCTTGGGACCATTTGGGCTAAGAAAGCTTGTGGAAGGCAACTCTCTGCGGCATTCCAAAGGCAGGGTGGTCCGCAAGCCTTGGAATTCCAAAGGCCCACATCCTCCCCAGAAACCTTAGTTCACCCCCAGCAGCCATTGTGTTACATTTTAACAAGCCAGATATTACGTCTAATTTCGTGTTCTACATTAACCTCAACAATTTTGAGCTGTTGGGATTTATTGAAATTTTATAGCGATAGAAGATTAGGATAATTGGATGTATAATACATGGCCACTTGAAAAGGAAAAAACAAAACAAAACAAAATAAAAACAAGCAAAACAAACAAACAAAAAAAACCTATCCCAATAGAAAGAACCACATAGAGGCTGTTTCACCTCTTGCAAGATAGCCTTGCAAGTCACACACTGTGTGCCTTGGTAGCAGGTGAGTGAGTGGCTAAAGCCAGCAAATAGTCAAGGGACGGTAATATCCTTGATGAAAGGAATATCAAGTGATTTATTTAAATACTTGAAAATAATCACAGTTACCATTCTGACCACAAATTACTCACTTTTCTTCCATATACATATTAAACCTCCCCAAATCCTCCAAAGTCTCCTTTCTTTCTTTCTTTCTTTCTTTCTTTCTTTTTTAAGTGGCAAAAGGAGAGGAAGAGAGAGAATCCCAAGCAGGCTCTACGCCCAGCAAGGAGCATGACAGGGGACTTATCCCACAACCCAGAGGTCATGACCTGAGTCAAAATTAAGTGTCTCCTGCTCAACCAACTGAACCACCCAGGCACCTCAGTTTCTATAAATCCTACTGGAGTTCATTAGAAGCTTTATGAATTAACGGAGATTTATGTGGCACAGCCTTACTACCTTTACAAACTTGTTGTCTGTTTCAATGATTTATGATTTATGTAAATGTTTCTAAGACCTTAATCAACCACTTTAGTATCACACCCTTGGCTTTATCTTTATACCACATTTTCCTGACAGCAAGCTGAATGTGATTTTGCTTGGAAACCACTCCTTAATTTGAGAATTATTTAGAGATTCTGAAGAAATCTGGAAAGATTCGGAATAGTTCTATTTTTGAACCCACTCAAGTCTTGGTTTTGTTGTATACAACAGTGTATACTTTAGTCTCTGGGTTTCTTTAACCCCCAAAGCAATCCTGCCTGGGTTAATAGATAAAATATCTTATATCATCTCTCTGAAGATACTGATAATGTTATTTATTATCTCAAATAGTAATTTACATACAAATACATATGTATTCACACAGATGGCACATAGCATTTGCCTTGTCTCTATCTTTGTTTAAATCTTCTATTTACATAGTTTAGTTTCCTTTTTTTTTTTTTTTCATGCTGTAGGTTTCCTGAAATAGTTTTTAATTTTGGCCATCAGTTTAAGTGAAAAATCACTTGGAAAAATCTCTTGGAAAAGAATTATGTTTTAAAGTGTCTGGTCTAAAGTGGGAAATTTGGAGGGAAATGAAGCTGGGTATACTTTGTATTAATTTATATATGGAGCTATAATTTTGGAACAGCTGGCTCCTTTCCTATCATGGCAGCCAAATCTTACTTAAGACTCTATCCTAGTTTTCCCTCAGACATGAAAATGCACTCTAGAGTATCCAGGACAATCATCCTATTTATTTACCAAGTTAATCTCAGAGTATTAGTCCACGTTTAAATGCATGAGCCAGACAATTTGCAAATAAGAAATTGATACACAAGAGAAACCTTTTCTTAAAGCTAATTGCTCTTGCAATTTCTGTTAGCAACATCTCTTCATAGCCGTGCTTGGCCCTGATTTGGATTTTTCATTCACAGCCTTGATGTAAGAATGATTTTTGGTTGTGGTTGGTTCTGTCTTATGTCTGAACCCACTGAGAGTTTTTCAGGTTTTTCCAACTTTGATTGGAACTGACTGTGTGTGTGTGTGTGTGTGTGTGTGTGTGTGTGTGTGTGTTTGGGTTCTGCAGGAAATAGTTACCAAGACTGAGTAAGGGTTTACTGAGCCCTCCTATAAAGTGAGGAGAGGGCGCCTGGGTGGCTCAGTGGGTTAAGCCGCTGCCGTCGGCTCAGGTCATGATCTCAGGGTCCTGGGATCAAGTCCCGCATCGGGCTCTCTGCTCAGCAGCGAGCCTGCTTCCCTCTCTCTCTCTCTCTCTGCCTGCCTCTCTGTCTACTTGTGATCTCTCTCTGTCAAATAAATAAATAAAATCTTTAAAAAAAAAAATAAAGTGAGGAGAAGTGAGTTGGGGAAAATCGGGGGGGAGACAAACCATGAGAGATGTGGACTCTGAGAAACAAACTGAGGGTTTTGGAGGGGAGGGGGCTGGGAGGTTGGGTGAGCCTGCTGGTGGTTTTTAAGGAGGGCACGTATTGCATGACGCACAGGTTGTGATATATAAACAATGAATTTTGGAACACTGAAAATAAAATAAAGTTAAATTAAACTTTTTAAAATACTATTATATTGGGGGGAAAAAGTGTAAAGGGGAGAAAATATTGAGGTAAGTAGGGGAAGCCTTTGAACATGATTCAGGTCTGGCTCCACTGAAGAGAAATTGGGAGGGAAGGAAAGGACATGGAGAGTCTCAGACTCCAGTGTAGCTCTGAGAAGTTTGCCCAAGCTGATGGAGAGATGCCAAACAAAGATTGCCCATGAGAGAAGTCTTGCCTTGGTCAGGAAGGGCTGAGTTCTAGAATATCCACCATTTTTAGTCATTGGCTGGGAGCAGCCAGGGATAGCCAGGCCTTTGTTCCAGTGCTTCAATGAATCCTGAGGCCATTGCAGCTGGGGCTGTCAGCTAATTCTGCTTCACACAGCAGCTTCTCTCTCTAAAAAGATCTAAGCAATCTATTCCCAGGTCTCTGCCACAAAACATTTCAGAAATTCTTCAAATGTTATGGGCTCTTCATATGGTCTTTAAGCAGAGCCAAGTATTTAAAATATTATACCTTTCTTCTATTACTCTTTTGAGGACAGAAGGGTAAATACTTAAGATGTGTCAATTGTATTAAATATAAAAAAATAATTTAGATGGAGATATTACGGTTGAGTTAATTTGGTATCAATTTCCATGTAACAGATTATATAACCGGTATTTGCAATTCTAACCTACTTAATGGCAGAAGTTTCACTCTTCTTAAGACCTGGTTTTTATGTCTGAAGTCTAACCATAAAAGAGTAGAGAAAATATTTTCTAATGTATCTCAAACAGGAGAAATAGGAAACATTTGAAGTTAGTGTTCTAGTACTTTTTTTTTTTAAGAAATAAAAATTCAAATGAACACTGATAAAAGTCACAGTTCTTGCTTCTCCATGTCTTCATATCAGGGAGATCATATGATAGTTGTCTTTCTCCGATTGACTTATTTCACTAAGCATGATACGCTCTAGTTCCATCCACGTCGTCGCAAATGGCATGATTTCATTTCTTTTGATGGCTGCATAGCAACATGGGGGGGTAGGGGGATAGGAGAAGAATAAATGAAACAAGATGGGATTGGGAGGGAGACAAACCATAAATGACTCTTAATCTCACAAAACAAACTGGGGGTTGCTGGGGGGAGGTGGGATTGGGAGAGGGGGAGGGGGCTATGGACATTGGGGAGGGTAAGTGCTATCGTGAGTGCTGTGAAGTGTGTAAACCTGGCGATTCACAGACCTGTACCCCTGGGGATAAAAATACATTATATGTTTATTAAAAAAAAAAAAATTGGAAGGGGAGGCGAACCATAAGAGACTATGGACTCTGAAAAACAACCTGAGGGTTTTGAAGGGTCAGGGGTGGGAGGTTGGGGGAACAGGTGGTGGGTAATGGGGAGGGCACGTTTTGCATGGAGCACTGGGTGTTGTGCAAAAAGAATGAATACTGTTACGCTGAAAAAATAAATAAAATGGAAAGTCAAAAAAAAAAAAGTCACAGTTCTATCTCCTCCATTCTAATTTGAACTCTGAATAAACATTTCTATTCTATATTTCCCCTCACTGATTACTCAGTTACAGAATACAAAATTATGTTCTTTGAATCAGTATGTGCACATTGCTAAAACATGGATAAAGATGCTTAAATAGTTTCTACATTTTGCTGTAGAATTGTTTTTATTTTCTTATTTGTCAGGAAAATTTTTATTTTATTCCTTTTTCTGCTTTTCTTCTCTTTTTTTACTTGTTGCAATTTAAGCTTAACTGTTGGCAGAAAGCAAAAGGAAGTGCATCTATTTTTGTATTTTTTTTGTTTTTTTTTTTAACATCACTGAAATTTAATGGTTGAGATTGCATGCTGCCCTTTTATACCCCCCACTGTTCTACTTTGTGTTTGAATTGCTTGACCTGGTATAAAATTTACATTTACATTTCCAAAATTATAGCTCCCTCTTCAAATTACTATGAAGCCTGGCCAGCTTCATTTCCCTCTGGATATGCACTACAACTTTACAATGGAAAAAATAGTTCAAAAAATAAATTCAGATTTCTGCCAACTACTATATAACATAAATGATAAACATTTCCAAACCAATGTACTCTAAAAGATCGATATAAAATATGCTTTACTAATTTGATGTTCAATATTTATAATATTAAAAAATAGATGTGTATTATTAAATAATATATTAATGCCCAATGTCTCTTTACTTTTTAATACCAATGTCTCTTTAGAGAAATAAATTCAGTGTTGATGAGTGAAAGAAATCAAAAGAAAATACAGTTTTAGTTGGCTATGTAATGGGTTGGGATCCATGACATGGGTCCTGGACCTATTTTACCACTCAATTAACTCATGACCTGAGGATGTGTACTCAGAATTTCTGTCTTTTTCTTCTTCTATAAAATAGAAAAGGAAGGGGGCGCCCGGGTGGCTCAGTGGGTTAAAGCCTCTGCCTTTGGCTCAGGTCATGATCCCAGGGTCCTGGGATCCAGCCCCTTGTTGGGCTCTCTGCTCGGCAGGGAGCCTGCTTCCTCCTCTCTCTCTCTGCCTGCCTCTCTGCCTACTTGTAATTTCTGTCTTTCAAATAAATAAATAAAATCTTAAAAAAAAATAGAAAAGGAAGTATGAATGGGTAACTTCAAGATTTAGAGTACTCTATTGCTTTTTGCTGTTCCTCTGAAATAGCTAATATATTATTTTTTATCTAATTAAGAGCATTAAATTTCTAGAAATGCCCCATTTTCAAAATAAAAAAAGAGAGAAGAAACATTTATGCTTAATAACTAGAGTTAATTTTTATTATTTATGTTATTTAACAATTTGAGGTAGTCAAACCATAAGACTCCTTGTTTTATGAATATTAAGAAATCTAGGGCACCTGGGTGACTCACTGGGTTAAGCATCTACCTTCAGCTCAGGTCTTGATCCCAGGATCCTGGAATGGAGTCCCTCGTTAGGCTCCCTGGTCAGCACGGAGCCTGGTTCTTCCTCTGCCTCTGCCTCCCTCTCTTTGTCTCTTGTGAATAAATAAATAAAATCTTTTAAAAAAAAATCTAGAAAAAGATTCAAGTTACATCTGAGGATATATTTGACAACTGAAGCAGTGTGAGAGGTTTATATGCTTAATATTTCTTCACACTCTTATGGAAAAGGCATACTGAATATAGGCATTTAATTTTTTAAGTGAATGCCCCTCTCATGGTTAACTATAATTTCATGCACCTTAAATAATTCACTAAATAGCTGCGTCTCATCAATGTTGACCAGGTATCTGTCATTCTGTTTCTGTTCCAAAATATATACAACATAATTGAAATCACTTATATGGTAAAGATAAAAGTAATATATAAAAAGCCATGGATAAGTGTAGTTATATGACACAAATAAATTTAAAAAGCCTCAGTTCAATAAGAATATTAACAATTCTGAAAATGTATGCACTCAAAATATAGTTCAAAATTATACAAAGCAAAATTCAACAGAAGGAATAATGAATCTGTGATCTTAGTTTAATACTTTATACAATTCTAAAATAGCTGATAGAAAAAGCAAACAACCAACCAACAAGTATGTCTACCTTAAAAATACAATTAAAATTTCTAATAAGGTGCTAAAATTCATAAACAATATGGAAAAGCAAAATAAAGGCACAAATATCACCACGTAGGTGATATTATGGTGTTCTGCTCAGATACCCTAAGAACTGACAAATCCGTCTTTCAGCTTCTGGAGACAGTCTGGCCCTTTTCTTCAGCTGAGTCAGCTCTGAAGTGTCAGCCAAACCTCACAGCTTCACATGGGATTTAAACTGTGCACCAGCTTCTTCTTCTACCTCATCCTGCATTCCTAATTTCCCTTTAGGTATTGTCTCTTAAGAGTACTCTCCAATAAAGCTCCTGTATGGTATTTTCCATAACAAAATTTGTTTCCAGGAAACTTATTTTAAAATAATTGGTACCAGATTGGGCGATCTTAGGGAAAAAGTTTACAATAGGATTTTGGGACTGTATCACTTGCTGGCTTGCTGATGAGAACTGAAGTAGGCATAGGGTTTCTTGGCATGGTCTAGCCATGTTGTTGTTACATTTTTCAATGGCAGAAGGAAAAATAACTGCCTGGTGAGATCTCTTCGACACTGGGTAGGTATGGAGGAATGGTAATTATAATGACTATGCAATTTTTTCCCTGTTGGTGAGCAGGATGGATGCACTGAAAAGGGAGAAAGGCAGGTTTAAGATGATTAAGCATCATTGTAAGGACAAAAAATTGAAAGCCAAAAAGCAACCCTGGAAGGATTTTAGGAAACCCTAACCTTCTCTAGCCAGAAGACAGACAGAATGGAGTTCCCATCTTTAGAGAACGAGTCTGAACTTGAGAAATGGCTAAGGTCTGGAAACCAATCAAGGGGTTATGATTTTAACATCGGTATCCTAATTATCCTCTGTGTTTTTTTTATTGTATTAAATTAAGTAATATCCTTGATGATGATTCATGTATCATATTTTTGAGAAAATCATATTCTATTAATTTTCTTCATAAATTTCTATGGGTTGTGATTCTGACTGCTACTTAGATTTTGCCTTTGATTGCACTACCTGGCTTTATCTTTTTCGGGATGGTATTGTTCCACTTGGATTCAGAAGCTCAGATTCTATAATGCCATTGCCTACCATCAGCACTGGACTACAGAGAATGATCGTAACTTAGTTTCATAACAAGGCTATTGCCTTCACACCAGTGCATTCTTTATTGTTTTGATTAATGGAATGTCCTCTTGGCCCACCAATGGAAAGCTGTAGACTGTTAAGTTTTCTGGCATTTGGTAGAATATCCACGCTAGAATACACAATTTTTTTGACTTTAACTCCATTTTCCCCCTCCACTGGGCAATTCTAGCATTTCTACCTCATTTACTATGGACTGCCGTCCCCTCCCAAAGTCTCTCATAACTATCTCAGCAGTATATCAGCACTTCCTCCCAAGGCCCTTTCCAGGATATTAAATCGTGTATCACAAAAAATGCTCCCCCATTGTTAAAATCTCCCTTATCCACGTTTATAGTCTATTCTTTGATCCAGCACCCTCTGGTACACTCTCATCCTTACTCTCTCTGAAGTAGCTGGTGCATAGAGAGATTTTGCAACTCTATTGGCATATAATCCCTTTTCACACTATATTCAGACTACACTAACATCTGATCCTTATTCCTGACCAGTTACCAACATGGGGGATGAAGAAAAGATTATCTCATGAAGCGCCTGCCTTATTTGAGGCTTGTGCATGGTGTTTCACAATGAGAGGCTACCCACATTCTATCAATACAGAGTGGACACTGATATATCAAATTCCAGACTGAAGATCCCATCTCTCTTTCCTAGGTCCCTGATCTGAGCTGAAGACACTTTGCAGGGCTGAAAATTCAACTTTGTCTGAATCTCTGCCACTCATAAATTTAATTCGTAAGGCTGGATCTAGAAACCAATAGGATAGAAGTAGGAATAAGATTGGTCACGGTCCTTTTGGTGACCCGTTGGGGAATTGTGCTTCTGATTTGCTATAGACTGAATGTTTGTCTCTCCCCAACATCCATGTGATGAAATCTTAGCCTATTAGGCAGTGTGGCCTTCAGGAAATGACCGGTTCATAAAGAAGCACATGAATGGCATTAATGTCCTTATTAAGGCAGCCTGAGCAACTCACTTGCTCCTTCCACCTTGTAAGGTTCCTCAGTAAGAAAGTGGGCTCTCATCAGACATCAAATCTGCTTAGCCTTGATCTTGGACTTCTTAGCCTCCAGAACCATGAAAAATAAATTTCTGTTTTCTATTAGTCACCCAGTTTGTGGTATTTTTGTAATAACAATTCAAACAGACTAACACAGCCTTCTGAAATCCTGGGCAATACAGTTCTAGATACCTTGCTTCCCAAAGGGGTCATGTTCTTCCTGGAAAGCATATTAACGGTATCACTTACCTGTAAGCTCTAGCTGTGTCTGGTCACTTCAGTCTCCTCCTGCCAAGAGATCATCAGGTAAGAAATGAAATCACAGTAATCTGCAGGGATAATGACTGTTATCATCAGGGAAAAGCAGGGTTGCTGCTACACAATGGTAGAAGGGAGGGATGTTTAGTTCAGGTGACTTATATTTTGAGCTCATGAGCCCAATTTTAACTGTGAATTCACACACAAATACAACAACCATGGTATGAAGAAATGAAGATATTCCAAGGGTTATACTCCTCAAGGCTGTACGCCTGAGTCTTCCCAGTAGGCCTTCCACCTACACTAGCCTGAAGTGCTAGCTAAGGATGAGAGAAATCTAGACTCAATGATGGAATAAGGGATGATAAATTTTAGTTCCTTCCTTGTAATCAATGTTGTTCCATTAAGTGTTGTAAGGTTCTCAGAAAAAGGACCAGCAAGAATCCTGTTTACAGCTGAGGTCAATTTACTATGAGAAGCAAATAGATATGAGTGGGGCCAGAAGGAAATTATAGTGGATAATACTTCCTTGTGCTAATATGCACATGCCTCAGTTGCTGGATCTATAACCTGCAAATGATTCATGGCTGTGTCTCTCGCTGAGACTGGCTCTTGATTGCTTTCTTTCAGGTGTCCTTCACCCAGTGATTGAACTAGTGATAAAAAGACTAATTTCCTTGCCTAATTTTGAACAACTCAGAACTGCTATTCCCATCCCAGAGCTGCTCATGGAAGGCATGAGAAACCAGGAAGTCTGAAAAGTTGGAGTAGGAGAATATTTGAACGATTTATATCTCATTTGAAACAATCGATGGTCATCAAAAGGTGATGACAGTTTTCTCGGGAGTTGAGGAGGTGGATATGTAATTATGTTATGAAAATTATGCATCTACATGGACATTTTAGTATTTTAACACCTGACTGCTAGGACAAATATCAATAAACTAAACTGAGGAAAAATTATTACTTATGGAAAAATAATTGTGACTATTTCTAGAGTGCATAGCTTTTTTCATACATATTAAAATAAGTTTACACATTTTTTTTCTTATATTGTCTTTAGTTTGGGCATCTACATAACATCAACCTCATAAAACAAGTTTCTCACTCTTTCTACATTCTGCGGTGACTAATAGAAGATAATGAATAGTTCCTTGAATGTTTAATAGAACTCACCCACCATCTTGACTATTTTTTTTTTTTTTTGTGATGGAGAGCTTTCCTTGCCATTTCAAATCATTCAATGCTTATTCATCTATAAATGTTTTTATTTTTTTCCAAAAATTGATCCATTTAATTTAGCTTTTCAAAGTTCTGAACATAGATTCAAAATAATATTTAAAAATTATTTTTAGGAGCCACATGCCATCTTCATTCTGTATTTTATTTTCACATTTGTTTCTTGATCAGCATTTTTTTAAAAGATTTATTTATTTATTTGAAAGAGAGGGTAAGAGAGAGAAGGGGGAGGGGGAGAAGGAGAGAGAGAGAGAGAGAGAGAGATTCTCATGCAGACTCTGCTTTGCAGGTGCTCACTGGCCAGTCTAAAGAAAGAGCATCTATCTATTATTGTCAAAGATTTTATTTTCTTCATCCTGTTTTGTAATTCTGCCCTCATTATTCTGCTTCTTTCTTGAATTTGGATTCACTTTGTGGATCTTTAACCCAACCTTTGATATTCAAATTTTCAACACGTTTTATGTTTATGTGTGCTTCTTGTAGAACTCATTCTGTTGACACTGTGTGTGTGTGTGTGTTTGTGTGTGTGTGTATGTGTGTGTGTGGTATTTTAATGAAATCTAAGACAATCTGTCTTTTCATTCATTATGTTTTAAGAATATACACATAAACTGAGTTAGATATATTTTCCCTCCCCTTTTATGCTTTCTGTCCTTTATTTTTATACTCTCAAGTCATTTGATCACTCTTGCTTCCCATATCTGTTGTACATCTATCTCGACACTTTTTCTCCTCAACAATGTCTACAAGGTGGTTTTTTGTGGTGCGATCTTTCCCAGACATTATATGCTTGAAAATAATATACCCGTCCACTTAAATGACAATTTGGCTAGACATAAAATCTTAGGTTCAAGTGTTTTTATTTTCAACATGGAAACAATTATGAACCTGTTAATTTTCTCCCAGTATCATTATTGAGAAGCTTGAAGCAAATCTGATTTCTGTTCATTTGAAGGTGAACAATTCTTTTTCTCTGGCAATTTATAGAATTTTGTCTTTATTTTTGGTATCTTGATGATTTGAGAATATTCTGTTTGCATTTGCTCTATGACATTGTTACTATGATCCTAGGATATACAACTATTGATGCTTTTATTTTTCTGTACACCTACTCTTATATTAATGATTATGCTCATTTTGTATTTTATATCACATTTGCTTTAAACACTTTTAACTTCAGAAAGCAATAAATGTCTATGTTAAATAACCCAAATTCTGTAGCCATCTTCGACACTCTGAGTTACTTAACCTGTACTGCCAGGACTATGAAAATCCCAACTGAGCTATAGTGAAGACACTACTTGCCATATCAGCAGAAGTATAACCCTCTGACTCCTGGGAGCTTTCCCTTTCTCCTGTTTGAGCAACCTGAACCTGAACCAGCACATATTTTGGCATAAGTAACATGTGAGCAAAGCAGATGCTGTAATGGTCCCCTCCTGCAGAAGGAGGATTTATTGCACTGTGAAATTTTTAAGCAAGTCCACTGTGCTAATTAGCAAGAGGGCATATACTTACACAGGCAAATATTAACAAGATCTCTAGACTGTTCTTTGGCTCTATCTTACTAAATTGCTTTCCACTGACGATCCCTACCAAAGGCCCTGTTCTCCATATGCACGGAAATCATGCTGGCCAAAAGAACACAAGTAAAAATGGTACTAAAACCCTAAATCTCACGGGAAGACATAGATTTCCCTCATGTATATATCTTCCTGATACCACCCAGAGATTAAATAAGCCATCATCTAGGGCACCTGGGTGAATCATTTGGTTGGGCATCTGCCTTCAACGCAGGTCATAATCCCAGGGTCCTGGGATCAAACCCCACAGCAGACCCTCTGCTCGTTAGGGCAAGGAGTCTTCTTCTTTCTCTACCCTGACCCAGCTCATGCTGTGTCTCTCTCTCTCAAATAAATACATAAAATCTTCAGAAATAAGTAAATAAGTCAATAAGCCATAACCTAGTCTTTACCTTTCTAATCCATAAAATCAGGAAGTTAGAAATTAGACCGTATGCTAAATAAATGTAGAAGTTATAGCAAAATGCTAGTTTCAGTGAGTAAAAAAATCAACAACTCAAAAAAGATCAGCTGATGGTAGCCACTGGTTAAATTGCCATATCTATGTATTATAAACTTCAGAAAGAACTGAATATATGTATACTTTCTGTCAACTGGCAATTGTTCAATAAATAGCTTATCAGTGGTATTATTCAGTTTTAAAGCACTTACATGAACTATGTGTCTTACACACATTTACATTTACTGTATTAGAGAAATAGAAGCAATTTTACATATTTGAAATGCAAACTGAACCCAGTTAAAGTCATTCACCTTGAATCTTAATCTCATCTAAATCTATTTGGTATGTGGTTTGGGGCAGATCTCAATCTTTCTAGACTTCATTTTCTTATAATGTAAAAGAGGTATTATTAAAATCACTTCAGTACTTAAGAAAGTAATTGAAATTTGGAATAAGCACTATTCATGGGGTTATTATAACGATAAATAGAACAATTCCTGAAACTGCAAAGTTATACGTACTTAAAAAAAACTATTTTTCCCCCTTCAGACTCACTGAATATGCTTTCTTGACTGCCTTTTCTGAACATTGTAGATCTTCTCCTTAATAGTACCCAGTGAATTTCTTTAATATGGAAAATTAGAATGCAACAGAATGATAAGTTGCAGAATGAAATAAATATTGACAGTTAATTTACAGTTTACTTAAGGAACATTTGCTACAGCAACTACCAGTATACTGAGGCACAATTCTGGTACTGTTCTAATGTTAACCACCTCATTTTACTAGGATCTGCTGATGTACATGAAACCTTTGATCTGAATCAGTAGCAGATTTATCTCATTTAAAAAACCTGTGACTCATTATTTTCAGTTTCCATCCACAGACTTCTATGTTCCACATATTGGACTGGCCCATAATGGTGAGCGTGTCACAGTTCTTCTCTCAAAGATACCAGATTTTAGCTGGAAATCTAAGTAACTTCAATGAACCAAGTATTATAGGAGTTATAGGAGCAGAGAAAATGGAGGATCCATTCGGCAAATGCTTTAGAAATATTATCATATGAGGTTATGTTAGAGCCTCATGCAGTTCACTAGGAGATTGGGACCATAAATGTCAGTCTAGGCTGGAGGAAATTAAGTGCAAATTCTCAGATACGTAAATGTGGAGTGTTCAAAGAATTACAAAGAGTTGTGAAGTCTCTCAGGAAAAGCAAGTCCACCACTAGGTTATGAAATACATTCCCACTTACCATTGATTTTTATCCTTGCAATCAATGCAGTAAAGTCCCTTTCCAAATGGACAAGGCAGTGACTATCACATACTAATCAGTGCAACTCAGGTTGGTGTTCGACCTGGTGGGAAAAGATAGAGCCAAGTAGAATATTATGTACGAAAGAATAATTTTCACACAAAATATTTTCTGTAAAAAAATCAATCCATAAAAAATGAATAAGAAATTTCAAGCAAAGAAGACTCTGTATTTATAAAATTCATTTCTGGGAATCTTGTATTGAAAACATATTCTAAAGAACTTTCTCCTGAGAATGGTCTTGACTAAGAAAATAAGACCAGCTTTTTTGGATTTCTTAGATATTTAATGCAGACATAATTGAATAATCAGCAAGACAAAAACACTTGGCATGGTACTACTTTATTTTATATTAAAAAAAAAAAAAAATTAGGCTTGGGGCACCTGGGTGGCTCAGTCAGTTTAGCAGCTGCCTTCAGCTCAGGTCATGATCTCAGGGTCCTGATTCAAGTCCCACATCAGGCTCTCTGCTCAGTGGTGAGCCTACATTTCCCTCCCCTTCTGCTGCTTCCCCTGCTTGTATTTGCACGCTCTGTCTAATAAATAAATAAATAAATAAATAAAATCTTTTAAAAAATTTTTTGTTAGGCTTTTTTAATGTCTCCAACATGTAGGGAAGTTTAAAACTCTAAATATGTTTTAGACATAAACATATGTTTATGTTTCTATGTTAATGTGAGTAGTTGAAAGAGGAATACTTATTACTTAATGTTATATTTTAGCTGTATTTTTTTTTTTAAGATTTTATTTATTTACTTGACAGAGAAAGAGAGAGAGCACAAGCAGGGGGAGCAGCAGGCAGAGGAAGAAGCAGGCTCCCCGCTGAGCAAGGAGCCTGGTGTGGGACTGGATCCCAGGACCCTGGGATCATGACCTGAGCTGAAGGTAGCACTTAACTGACTGAGCCACCCAGGCATCTCTACACTGTATATTTTTCATACTAGGAATATTTATTTTTATTTTGTTTTAATCATGTCATCGCTAATCTCAGAAAAACATTAGTAGAGCAAACGCATTTGGAGTTTTCAAAAAGAGAACCGAAGTGAAAAGCTTACACTTAAGAAGAATACATCTGGCTGTGTATCAGGTAGAGTAGAATAGGCTGCAATAACAAATAGACCTAAATACCATAAACATGAAGTGTGGTGAAACACAGGTGCATTCCATCGATAATCCTGGTAAATGGCATACCTCATAGGTCTTCTCCATAGGGGGTGGGGGAGGTGGTCAGATCTTGAGGCTCTTTCTACTTTATGGCTCTGTCAACCACTATTACTTTGTCCTCAGATTCATCTGCTGGGAGAAATAAAGAGAAAATTTGGAGACACGACTTCTGCAATGCCTTACTCTGGTAATCTCATCCAACACATGCTACATTCTCTCACTTTGGATTCCGTAGCACACTCCAACACGACTGTAAATGGGACTATGTGCCAAGAAAAAAGAGGAGCATAGGTATTATGTTGTGTCGGTGTCCATATCCACCACAGGCTGCCAATCATTACCTATGTGGGACCTAACACTCATCCCCAAAGTGAAGTCCAGACTAGCAGCAGGACTACACCGCAGGTTCCTTGAATTTGTAATGATGTCTGAAATGTATAAATATTTCTCAGTTAGGATTATCACAGAAATTATACCATGCCAGGAGTAGAAGTAAAGTGTCATAGTAGTAACAACCAACTAAGGTGTAACCTTACCTAACCTAACCAACAACAACTAAGGTGTAACTTAGTACACAGAGTTTGGAATTAATTATATATTTGTAATATTTATATATTTTTATGCATAATATAAAATATATTTTACATGTTTCTCAATATATATATGTCTCAATATATTTGAGATTTCTCAACTTCTTATTTAATGGGGGTAGTTGAATTTCTCAATATATTAGTCTCATGCATAGCTAATATATTTGAAAAAAAAAACTAAGGTGTTAAGTTTTTCCCTGTTTTCCATTATTTTTCTCATGTCTTTATTTGTATTGGAAAATGATGTGATAAAAACAAATTACTGTTTTAATAAAGCAGATAAAATTTATATAAAAAAGAAAATAATATACTTTTAAAATCCATTAATATATGGTAACAAGCCCATTTTTATTTTTAGGTTAATCCTTATACTAAATGATTAGACCAGGTTCTGTCTCTGTAATTCTCCATGCTTGTGCATTAAGCTGCCATTCGTTACATCTGTTTGCATTAGTCATTTTGACTCATAATGCATGGTAAAATAAAGAATAACTACAGATAAGCCAGAAAATGTGGTAGGAAAGTATGATGAATCATTACGTTATTTTTTATTAGTCCATCTGGATGGTAATTGTACTGATTTGTGTATTCTTTTTAAGGTGTAAAATCACGGTACAATGATCTTTTCAGACGATTAAGTTAGTTTTTGGTGACACCTCACTTGAAAAAATACATATTTACATGATTTCCAAATGATTTACACATTTCCAAAATGTAAAATCTAATAATACTCATGACCTTAAAAATATTCATTATTGACATAAAATTCTAAACAAAAATGTCAAGATTGCTAGATATAATATTCTAGTTTACTGATGTAACTTATAATTCTTCCGCAAGGCTTTTTTGCATTGTGGCACAATCAATCACACATCTAGAAAATTCCTTGTAGCTAGAGTATAAAACAAATGGCTGGTTATTACAGCTGTAGGTTTAGAGGAATGTAATCTATAAATCAGCATTAAATACAACTTTAGTATCAAATTTCATTTACTATTATTCATTGACCAGTTTAGTTTTGTGGTACAGATAGGATGAGTTAATTAAATTCTGTCCTACATTTTTCTAAAGAATTAGAAGAGCTAATGTTTATTTGGGAACTTGGTAATATACAAGGATTATCTCATTCTGCAGACACTAATAAAGCTTAGTGTGACATTGACCAATGGAATATTAACAGGAGTGGTAAGTACTACTCCCAAGGGTTGCCATTAAAAGGAATGTGTATGATTTCCTCCTCCTACTTCCTCTTGCAGGTCAGAATGGAGGTAAGGGAATTTGAAGTTGGAGCAGTCATCTTGGACCCTGAAGGGACTTTAGAAATGGAACTTAGGGATGGTGGAGGAACCTATGTCTGCCATTCTACAGGGGAAAGAAATAATTTTATCAAAGTCATTTATATTTCTATAACAGCTATATTTCTTTAACAGCTGAGGTAAGTCCTAATCACGGAACATAGTACACCTTGCTAAGACAGAGCTTTTAAAGATTTTATTTATTTGATAGAGAAAGATCACAAGTAGGCAGAAAGGCAGGCAGAGAGAGAGAGGAGGAAGCAGGCTGCCCGCCAAGCAGGGAGTCCAATGTGGGGCTCGATCCCAGGACCCTGAGATCACGACCTGAGCCGAAGGCAGAGGCTTAACCCACTGAGCCACCCAGGCGCCCTAAGACAGAGCTTTTAGGGTAACCAGGAAAGTTGTACCAATTATTTGTTTAATTACATACAACTAGTCGTTAGGACAGTATGTGAAGCCATCTTAAACAATTATTGAAAGAGGGGGAAAAGGAAAACTTATAAATCAATGATTTTTCTTTTACCATTAGTGGTCTTTGAACAAATTGCAAAATTTTTGAAGTTAAGCTGAATATTTTTATTAATTAACTGCATACCAGGACCCAAACACATAGGAATGTATAAATTAAAAGGAAACTGCTGATTCTGTCCTAGTCTTAATGAAATACATTGGTTTACCTTCATCTGTCATGAATCTAAACCTCTTAAGTAATATTGCCAAACACTATACGTTTCCCTTATTGCATGAGGAGTGAGGCAATAATGTCTTTTTTTTTTTTTTTCTATCCTTAGCTCTAGGCTACTTGGACATTGTTAGTTGCTAAACATACTTTGGAGTCACAGTATATGCACAAGAAGGTAAATTTTATAAAACTTTAAGTTATGAAGTAAAAATAAAGATTCATGCTTGCGCTATTTTTTTTTTGACATTTATTGCCATACATTATAAGTTTTGAAATCCTTAATGGTAATCACTGGTTTGCTGTGATTTATAAACACATATATTTTTAATACTTTACTATCAAAATGAAACTTTGCTGGGGAAACAAGAGATTACAGAAGGGATGAAAGAGAAGGCTGCACTTATAAATTTAAAAAATGAAGAAGAATCTAGAAGAATTCCTATAGGACACCCAACAAGAGGAAATATTGATTATGGTGGATTTAAGTTTTCCACTTACAATTATTATTATTCATTATGGTCCAATCAATAATTTAGCATGTCTAGAAAGGCAAACCCATAGACATATATACATACTTATACATGTACAAATATATGTGTATCCCTAGTATCACAAAGGTTTGGAAAAGCTTACAACAAGAATGTGTAGGTCCAATTATTGTCAAAATATGCATAAGAATTATGACACAAGACTCGGGAAGATAATGATTAGTGTAAAAAAGTAAATAATGGTTTGAAAAATATATACTCTACTTATTGAAGACATCATTGAATTATTAATTTATAATGTTAATTGATAAAGTACTGATCTATTAATATTTTAAATAAAAGAATGTAAACTCTTGTCTCACTTTCCCAGCCGTGGCGAGATTTCTGGAACCTGCTTTCATCTGACATACTAGCTGTAATAAAGTTTAAGTCTGAAAAGCGCTTGATGGACGTGGTATAGATGCAGGTAAAACATCATTATTAATGGGATGCATTAAAAAGGAATAAAAAAGGATAAGGAGGAAATATTAAAAACCCAGAATGAATTGCAATCATCATCCATTATAGAACAGAAGAGGAGTCAGGGTTTCCAATTATAAAATTCTCTGATAGAAGATGACTTTTGTTAAGATTCTCAGCTTTTTTTCCAACTGAATTCCTTTTGTCTTTTCCTTGATTTATTGTGTCTTTCCACTAAATAAAGGGTTATCCACTATTTTTAGATGAGCACCCGGGGCTTTTCAAAAGCTAATTGTCAATTGACCTCTTGGTGCCTTTATTTTTGCATATGAAAAAATAGATCATGATACATAACTCCAAAGTTTGTTGTGACCGCAAACTACAGAGTGGGTGTTTTCTAAAATAACTAGATTGTGCCTGCAATGGAGACTCAGTTACTGTTAGAGTCCCTGTTCTTCCCCTGATATAAAAAAAATATATCTAGTTTAATTTTATATAAGGATAAAGTGTCCAGGTCAGGTGTCTTACATTTGATACTAATATAATGCTTTTGAATTCTGAGTTTTGAATTTTATGTGTAAGAAACATTAGAATATGCTGATATGTAACAAAAGCTCTAAATTCAGACAACATAGATTGAAGTCTGGTCTTGATCACAAGCCATCAATTTGATGTTTAAAAAAAAAAATAGAGGGGCGCCTGGGTGGCTCAGTGGTTTAAGCCTCTGCCTTCAGCTCAGGTCATGATCTCAGGGTCCCGGGATCGAGCCCTGCATCGGGCTCTCTGCTCGGTGGGGAGCCTGCTTCCTCCTCTCTCTCTCTGCCTGCCTCTCTGCCTACTTGTGACCTCTCTCTCTGTCAAATAAATAAATAAAATATTAAAAAAAAATAGAGCTTCCCCTTGAACAACACAGGTTTGCACTGTGCACGCATATGGACCTGCATGTAAGATCCACTTATATGCAGATATTTAATAAATATGATACAAGACTATAAACGTGTTTTATCTTTACGATTTTCTTAACAACATGCTGCTTGTTCTAGCTTACATTATTGTAAGTATAATATATAGTACCTACAACATACAAAATATGTGTTGATTAACTGTTTATGTTATTGGTAAGGCCTTCAGTCAACAGGAAGCTATTAGTAGTTAAATTCTTGTGGAGTCAAAAGTTATATGTGGATTTTTGATTGTGTGGGAGGTCAGCACATTAACCCCTGCATAGTTCAGGGGTCAACTGTATTACTTAGTCTCTCCAACTAACCCATTTCTTAATCTAAAAGTGGGGTTAATGAGAATTCCCCTGATATATTACTAAGAGTTATATAAGACCCCCAAAAAGGAGTTGAAATTGTTCTAGCATAGATATAGATATAGATATAGATATAGATATAGATATAGATAGATATAGATATAGATTTAGATTTTAAATATATATACATATATGTGTATATATGTGTGTATATATATATATATACACTTAGCTAACTAATATCAGTGGTAGTAATTATTAGTAATCATAAAGTCTTATTAGGTAATGTTAGCAATAATAATTATACCATAAGAAAATACTATTTACTGAAAGAAGGACAATAAAGAGTGTCCTCATGATAATAATTTAAAAACTACCAGATATAGGAAGAAGGAACAATAAAATGATAATATGGATGATAATAAATGATAATAAAATGATTACTTTGGATGCTCAGACCAGCATCCACCCTGGAATAGCTCTTGCTTGAAAGGAGGAATAGAGACTCCTTCCTTTAGAATCAAAGAATGAAATTCTCACACCAGAATCCTTACAAAATCCTATTTAACTACCTTCTACTTTCTCAGGCAAGTCTGTGTGTTTCCTTTCATTGGAGTATATGGTCATTGAATACCTGCACAGTTTGGGTTACATGGGTGCTGATTTTTTTTTTTTTAATTTGCTACTGTTTTCCAGTTGTTTGAAATATCTTACCCCAAGTAATTATGATAATCACATTAAAGAAAGGACGGGAAGATAGTATGGAGAGAGGAAAGAATGAAAGGAAGTAAAATAAACATAATTAGATAAGATGTAAAAATGGCCCCAGCACAGACCACTTAATTTACAAGGCAGAGAGCACAACAAAGATAGAGGGCGTCCTGTTCAAAATTTATTCAGAATTGCAAGATGGCAGGGTGCCTGGGTGGCTCAGTCAGTTAAGTGTCTACCTTTGACTCGGGTCATGATCCAGCGGTCCTGGGATTGAGCCCCGCATTGGGCTCCCCTAGCAAGGATCCTGTTTCTCCCTCTGCCTACTGCTCCCTTGTTTGTGTGCTCATTCTGTCAAACAAACAAACAAATAAATAAATAAGTAAATAAAATCTTAAAAAAAAAAAAAGAATTGCAAGATGACAACATCAAAGCTTTGAATTCTATGTGACTCAGTATGTCACATATAACCTTACCTGGAATAACAGAAAAATATAAATTAATTATCTTAAGGTATTCAAAAATCAGAGAGAAAAATAATATTATTGTCAAATATATCCGTATTTTAAGTACAAAATGTATTCTGATTTTAACTTAATTTAAATTATTTTAATTTTATTTACGTTTGGAAGTGTTTTAAGGATGCCATATTTTGCATTCCAATGGTGTTCATCAAGAACTACATATTTAGTTGTTTATAAGTTCTATCCATAGAATATACATCCCAATACAATGATTGTGATATACCTAACAAATCTGAAATTAACTATTTTTTTTTATTTTTTGCTCTATGCCTGTACTTGCTCATTGTCATTTACACATCTTGCATCCTAGACATACTATATTAAACTTTTGAACACGCTCTGCCAGAATTTTTGGCTGTGGAAGACATATAGTCTCCAATAAAAGAAACAGATAAATCTCCAAGGAAGACTTTTACAACTGAGGGGATATGGTATTCTTAGTTTCTAATACCTTTTCTTAAAGCCCTACAAGCTCAATTTAGAAAAATTATATTTTGCCATGAATCTGACAATCGTTTTCCACCTACAAACATATTGGTCTTGCTTCCCCTCAGAAGTTTTCTCCCTAATGTAATTATTTTTTTTGCTCTACTTGTTCTAGTCTTCTCAAGAAAACTTGTTTTGGATTTATTGGTTCTTTATTATTTGCCTTCTCTATTAATAAATCACACCTAATTTTTTTTTAATTTTTTTGCCTTTTCCTAAGATTAATCGCATCTGTAATCTGTGTCACTGAATCAGTTACACAGTTGCAAGGCACCAGTTCTGTTGTCTTGCAAACATGCCACAGCTTTTGCATTTCCTTTCTTTTTTTCTTTTTTTTTTTATTTTAAACTGTACTCTCTCTTTCTGGTATCTTATTTTGTTACCCAAACATTGTTGTTAGGACTATACGTTCCAGTTTCATGGGGACCTATTGTTCTCTCATTCTGTGGTGGGAACTAAAAATTTGTGGAATTTTCTTCTGCATTAGTCAATAAGTCTTTTCAGATGTATGCCATTTTTTGGTTTGTGTATCTTCATATGTCTGTCCTTTCATTATTTGTCCTTATTTTGAATTGAGTTGGATTCAACGAGTATATGCCTCATGTTTTATTTGTCTCCTCAACTAATATCTTTGAATGTTCAATATTAGCCCAATTTTAAGGTTTTCTAAATGATTTGTCTGAATGGATTGCCCTGCCTTGACACTATGTATGGTTTTCTATGTAACTGTCCACATCAAACCAGACATCAGATTGATGTCTAAAACTTCCTTTCAAACTCTTACCTTCCAGAGGCTTTCACCCAGTGTACTTCCTCACAGAAAAAGATAATGGCTTCTTAAACTAGTATATTGTTATCAAGCAATTTGAACTGATGGAGAACATGAATGAAAGATCTAAGGTATGCTCTGCTGAAAAGTTTTGCCTTTCTGTCCTCATTAGTACTTCAATTTTTTCATTTTTATTTTATTATTATTATTATTACTGTTATTATTTTTATTATTATTTTTGTGTGTGGAGACTCCATCTTCCAGGATAGAAATCACAACTAACTAGTATCCTGTCTTGATACTTATTTTACTTTCTGCTTTGAATGTTTTGGAAGGGACTACGGTCTAGTTTTCTGGTATGGGACTTATGTCTGTGAGATATTGAGTACAGAAGATATGGCAGTGAGTCTTTCTGACTCTACCCTGCTATCTGCTTTTTTTAAGTTATAATTTTATTATAATATTGGACAAAAGAAATAAATTTTCTTTCATTTTGTATTGCTTTGATCTCGATCAATTCTGTTTAATATATGCTGAGGATACTAAAGTTTTCTCTCATTTTCTTATCTGATGTCATTTTCTTTGTGTAGGTCTATTTTCTGTCATCTTTGGTATTTTTAGGAGATGGTGGTATGTGTTTAACTTAAAGTTCCTATATTGACTTCATTATGACTGGTGGTCTCTAGTTCATAAGCCAAAAAATTTTAATGCAGGTGGCATTCACTTGAATGAACATGTAAGGGTAGTTTCTAACAGTACAGTCCCCAGAAGAGTATATGCATCAGTTGTGAATCATTTGAATCAATTTGATTATTGCTAGTGGCTACTGTTCAAATTAAAATCTTTGGAGATTTTCAAGTATGAGCATGACTTAATCACAGTAAACATTTAGAAGTATTACAATGGCAAAAGTCTGCAGATTAAGGAATAGAAAAAAACACAGGTGGAAAATTCTGTTAGGCTGTATTGGATCAACCCAGAAGATGAGGGTCTGGACAAAGACAGTGGTTGACAGCAATAGAAAGAAAAGATAAATTAGATATTAGTAGGATTTTATGATTCATTAAATATGGGAAATGGAAAATATGTTTATAATAACAAGTTTTTTTTTAATTCTAAGTGATATGTGGGATTAAGTAATAAAAGCCCATATAATCAAATATTTTATCATTGAAACTTTAGTCATTATATCTTCATTCAAACTGCTATACACCAAAGTACAGAAGGTGGTTTATAACCAACAGAAATTTATGTCTCACTGTTCTCAAGGCTGGAGGTCCAAATCAAGGAGTCAGCATGGTCAGGTTCTAGTGAGAGCCATCTTCCTAGTTGTAGACTGCAGACTTCTTGTATGTCCCCAGGTGATGGAAACAAACTCTTTTAAAAGGGCAGAAATCCCACTCCTGATAGCTCTGTCCTCATGACCTTATCTATCTTGATTACGTCCAAAAGCCCTACCTCCTACTACCATCATACTGAGAGAGAGGGTTTTAACCTATGAATCTGGGGAAAGGGGACACAAGCATTCAGTCCATGACATATTAATTTTATAAGAAGAAGTATTCAAGAATATAATTACAAAACATCTTTGGAGAGCTATGAAATTCATAAAATCACATCAAGAGACAAAAATAAACTATGGATATATAAAATGTATGATATGAGTCATGGTTCCCTAATGGCTGTATAAAGCAAAATATCTAGAAGTTCAGAAAACACACTAATTCTGGTAACAAATTCTCCAATTATTCTTAGGAAGCTGGGAGGTTAGTTTGAGAGTTAAATACTTAATCATTGATTAATGATGTGATCAAGGATTAAAAGAACCTTTGGGCTTTGTACTATTTAGTTAATAAAGGAGAATTTTTTTCCCAAAGTTTATTCTCATAATGTATTTTAGACTCAGTCCATGATACAATTTTTTGGAATGCTTTTTGACTTAAAATAACAACCATGGCTTAATTCCCATCATCCCTAAAGTAAATCCCATGTTTGGTGATGGAAGATGAGTTTTTTGTGTGTGTCATATGGTTATTTTTCTTTACTTTCAATTTTCTAGCTTAATAGTTTTCCAGAATCTAGAGATATAGAAGTTATACTTCCAATATATTCATTTTCTAGCCACACAGTCATGCCTAGTACAATATTGTTGGGATTTAAGAAAGCTCAGTTAATAATACAATACTTTTCACACTACCGGGTGGATTTGTCTGTGATATTTCTTTGCTCCTCATTTTTTTTTTTTAAGATTTTATTTATTTACTTGACAAACAGAGATCACAAGTAGGCAGAGAGGCAGGCAGAGAGAGAGGAGGAAGCAGGCTCCCCGCTGAGCAGAGAGCCCAATGCGGGGCTAGATCCCAGGACCCTGGGACCATGACCTGGGCCAAAGGCAGAGGCTTTAATCCCCGAGCCACCTAGATGCCCCTTCACTCCTCATTTTTGCATGGAGAGAGTGTTCCATTGAAGTATTATACTGGGCACATTCAAGCATTTTCACTCACTTCTAGTGGGGAAGAAATAAATTATCTAGGGAGTGAATTTGGTAAGATGAACAGAGAATTAATATGCAAGCCCTTCTGATTCTTTTTGGGATCTGTCCTCTGCAAATAATTCTACAATCCCACGGTCTAATTTTTGAGGTTACAATTACCAAAGTGAATTGGCCAATGACTAGAGGCATAATTCTAATTCGAAGATATTCACAGACCTAAGCCATATTTTTCAAATACTTAGGTGATCATAAAGTGCTATTTTCATTTCCAACTATTCTTCTTGTTTGATTTTAAACTGCATGAGGAAAAAAGGAGGGAAACATTATTTATTAAACTTCAAAACTCCAGCACATGGCATTAATTCTAGAACAAGAAATCTGTTCCTTTTTTTGTAGTCCCTTCTCTTATTAATATATACTACTGTTCAGTATAGTAAGATTAGAAAACAATAAAAGGAGTACCACTCTGTTCAAAAAGGCAAATATCAAGGATTTAAAAATATGGGTCTGTCACTTGGTTGTGTCACCACTGAGTAAGTATTATTTATGTTTTCTGATTATTGTTTCTCTGATAACTTTATTGGTAAGTTGATGGAGTTAGTCGAGACGACTGTTGGGATTTTGTCCTTTGAATTCTTTTTTAAATCTCAATAAAGTCCTTTCTTGAAACAAAACTGAAAGAGCACCCCCCCACTGCAAACAAAAGTGAATAAATGATTATTTGAAAATTTAAAGATCTATAGTTTAACAGATAATACCACCAAAGTTCTTGATATCTAAAATTGTATTTTTAAAATGATGTCCAAATTAATTTTTAAAAATCTATTACATGCATTTAACCCATCCAATATAAACTCATTTTCAGAAGCATGATCATATCCATCCATGATTTGAACATTAGCAAAGTGAGATTACATTTCTAACAACTAAGAGGAGTTTATTTGAGAGCCAAGTAAATGATCCTGAAAATAGCTTTACACCAATGGCTTCTAAATGAAATTTAGGACAGTAATCTTAATTTCACCAGCTGTTCTTATTGGAATAGGAAGTCTCATGAAAAACACAAAGCTGCAAGCAGGGATTTACAAACACATGTTGTAGGTGGTCAAGCAAGATCTTAAAACAACAAACTTTCTAAATTGAAGCCATATTTTTTTTTTAAATCTTAGTACATACCACTGCTTTTCAAAGGAGAAATTGTTTGTGACAGTGTAATTCTATGTACACAAAAACTTATAGACTAATATTTAAAGGACCATTAAACATGATTTATAGTTCAAAGTACCATCTTGTATTTATTTTTCTTTTGATACTATTTATTAACCATGAACCAGATGCTGCAATGATCTCAAGCAAGTAATAATTTAAAAAAAAAAAAAAAAACTACGGTCAGATTTTTGCTACTTATTTGAATCTGTTCCAAACATATAAAAATGTAACTATGCTTGAATATTTAAATAAGGAAACTATTTAATATTTTCTGATCTCCCTTTACATAATCAGAATTCCTTAAGCAGAAGCCAGGATATACAGGAAAGCCATACTATAAGTTTAAAATATTAAAAAAGCTATAAGACTGATTTCTCCTACGTTTTCACATATTTAACACCTTCAATTAATACTTTATTTTGTGCATTTTAACGTTTCCTCTATTGTATCCTATCAACAAACACATTAAACTGTAGTTAAAATAAATCAGAACACCTTAAACACTTACCGTTCTTTATTCTAGCAATTGTCCTGTTTTGGATTCTCCTTCTCACATGATAGTTTGGAGAATTATCGTCATTTGATGCATGTACTTCATCACTGTCTTTCACTCTCTGAGTAACCCCTCATCACATCCACTCAAGACAATCAAACAAGAACATTTTTTCCAAAATAAATAATGACTGTCATGTTCCCAAACACAATGACCGTATTTAAATATTCATATCATTAACTTCTCTTTCTCATTCATTGTAAATGGACTTCTCACTCTCTTCTTTTAGATTCTGAGACTTAACAGTGTCCACTCCCCATCCATAATCTCTTTGACTTTAATTTGTGCCTTGACTGTATTTTCTATATAGCCTAATGTCTATGCTGTGACTTTGCCAGGGCAAATTTCTGGGCCCACTGTTTGCCTATCTCTATAATATGTCTCCAATGAATTTTTCATGTTTTATTCAATTTTTTATTTTGTATTTTTAAAAATATTTTATTTTTATTTATTTTTGTGTGTGAGAGGGAGATAGAATGTGTATAAGCAAGGGGAGTGTGTTAGGAGGAAAGGGAGAAGGAGACTCCCTCCTGAGCAGGAACCCCAATACAGGACTCCATCCAAGGACTCTGGGTTCATGACCCAATGCAGTTGCTTAACTGACTGAGACACCCAGGCACCCCTAATTTTCTATGTTTTAAACTTTCCTTTCCCATGTTTTCAATGGAGTCCTTATATTAGCAAAAAATATATATATATATATTTTAAATCCAAATAAACTTCTCTCTAAACATCAGACCTATAAGTGAGTCATAGATTTTAATACATTTCCAATATGAAATACTTGATTCTCCTACATACTTAATGCTTCTTAAGTTCATTTCAATAAGTGGCTCCATTATATACCACATTATTCAAGATTGTGTCAAGGGAATATTTCTGCACATCTTTAATTTTTCTCATAATAAAAGCCAAATACTTTAACAGGGAATACGATATCCTGGATGTTATGTCCACTGCCTAACTTAATACCTTAAAAATGTGGGGCACCTGGGTATCTCAGTCAGTTAAGTGTCTGCCTTCAGCTCAGGTCATGATTTCAGGGTTCTGGGATCAAACCTGCATCAGGCTCCCTGCTCAGTGGAGAGCCTGCTGCTCCCTCTCCTTCTGCTGTTCCCCCTGCTTGTGTGCATGTGTGCTCTTCCTCTCTCTCTCTCTCTCTGTCAAATAAATAAATAAAATCTAAAAAAAAAAAAAAAAGACCTTAAAAATTTGCTACATTGAGAAGTCTATCTCCACAAAAGTGAAGTAGACATGTTTTCCCTGTTATTTTTCCTAAGTACAACTACAACACTTGGACGTTGTATATTAAACAAATATAAGAAAACTTGGACAGAGAGAGAAAACACTAGAGAACTTAGGGTCCAAAGTACAACTCAGTGTGTTTTCTTTTTGCCTCATATATCTTAGACTTGGATATGAAGGAGCCAGCAAGCCAGAGACATCAATAGATACAGACAAAGAGAAAAAAAGAAAAGGAAAAAATAAAATCTCAGTAAGAGCCTGTTCTCTCTAGCCAAAGGACCAGGAAAAAGAAGCTTAACAAGACAGAGACCTGTGAGGCAAGTAATGCTCATTCCAGTCAAATGCCATGGAAATATGTGTGGTCCTACCTTTGTCAGCAAATACCAAGTGGGAAGCGTCTGGATCCCCTCTTGCGAAGCTGTAATGAGGTACTCCAACACTTCTGTCATATTGGTGTTGAGAAGGCCAAGCAGGAGTCAGGACGATCATCTTCACTGGCTGCTAACAGATACTGGTCTTCCACAGTGTCGCAGCAAACACAAGAGTAGCCCAACTTACCACCCACCCTGACAATAATGAGGTGCCTCTGTACTCCACTTGTCATACCAAAAACCAGGGAGATCTTAAACCCAATGAAAAATGACAATGAGTAGATTAAAAACCTGAGATAACAGAACTGTTAGAATTAAAGCTGTCATGATAATAATGTTTTAGTGCAGGGCACCTGGGTGGCTCAGTGGGTTAAAACCTCTGCCTTCGGCTCCGGTCAGGATCCCAGGGTCTTGGGATCAAGCCCCATGTCGGGATCTCTGCTCCACGGGGAGCATGCTTCCTCCTCTCTCTCTCTGCCTGTCTTTCTGCCTACTTGTGATCTCTGTCTGTCAAATAAATAAATAAAATCTTAAAAAAAAAATGTTTCAGTGAGCAATTGTGTGCATACATGAAATAATAAAAACTAGAAAGGATCAGAAAAGAAATGTTAGATGTAAAGAAGTACCAAACAGAAAATTTCAAAAAATTTCAAACTGAAAAACACAATTATCAAAATAATTTTGACAATAAAACCTTAAAAACCTTCATAAATGGAATAAACAGGATATTGGAGGGAACACAGGAAAGATTTGATGAATGGGCAAATAAAGGAAGAGAATTTAATCTGAGCAACAGGGTGCAAAGAGAATGAAAATAAGTGAATAAAGTCTTAGAAACCTCTGAGAATATAACAAAAGGTCTAACATTCATGTTATTGGAGTCCCAGGAAGAAAGGTGAAAAAAGGCAAATTTTAAAAGTACTTGAAGAAATGATGTCTTAAAACTCCCGAAATTTGAAAATGATTTAAACCTACAGATTCAAGAAACTAAACATCAAGACACATTTTAGTCAAATCTTGAAATCTGAAGACAAATGAAAAACATTCTGGAAAGCAACACACACACACACAAATGGACACTTATCCTACAAGAAAAACAAAATTTGAATGACAGCAGATTTCTCATCAGAAATCAAGAAGACCAAAAAGAATAAGAACAGAACTTTTTTTTTAGGACTGAAGAATAAGTACTATTCACTCAGAATACTATACTCAGCAAAAATATACTCCAGAAATGAAGGGGACATCAATATATCTGTTGTCTACCCTGAAAGAATGACCAAAGGAAGAAGTTCTCTAAAAAGATAGGAAATGTTTCTTTTCTTAAAGGTACATTGGAATGTGAAAATGGAAGAAAGAACATGGTAAGCAAAACTATAGTTAAGACCAAGAGAATTCACTTTTTTTTGCCTTCTACATTTTGTTTGACAACTGAAGTAAAATTGCAACACTGTGTGATGCAGTTCTAAATATATGTATAAGAAATATTTAAACAATTATATTGTAAAAGTGGGAAGTTGAGAAAAGATATGCAAAGTCTGATAACATTTCTACACTTTTGTCACACTGTTAAAATGACAATACCAGTAGAAAAGCTGTATGTCTAGTGTATACCTAGAACAACCACAAAAATCACTAGGTAAGTAAAAAATAGAATCCCAAAAATGTATGGGCAAACCACAACAAAGCAAGGGAATGAAAAAGAAAAAATATATATATAATGATTTAGCAGAGAACAGAAAAATAAAATGGCAGATGAAAGCACTAACAAGGGGCGCCTGGGTGGCTCAGTGGGTTGAGCCGCTGCCTTCGGCTCGGGTCATGATCTAAGGGTCCTGGGATCAAGTCCCGCATCGGGCTCTCTGCTCAGCAGCGAGCCTGCTTCCCTCTCTCTCTCTCTGCCTGCCTCTCTGTCTACTTGTGATCTCTCTCTGTCAAATAAATAAATAAAATCTTAAAAAAAAAAAAAAAGAAAGCACTAACAGATCATTAAATGCAGATGGTCTACATATAACAATTAAAATACAGAAATTGGCAAAAAGGATTAGAAATCATAATCCAACCATATGCTGCCTACAAGAAACTCGCTTCAAATATACTGATATAGGCAGCTTAAAAGCAAAAGCATGAAAAATGTTATATCATAAAAATACTGATTAAAGCAAAGTAGAAATGGCTATATTATACCAAAAAAGTAGGTTTCAGAACAAACCAAATTACCAAAGAAAAAGAGAAACATTATTTAATGATGAAAAGGGCCAATCTAGCAAAAAGACATAACAATGTCTAGAGCCAAAAATCAGTTGATCAACCTGGGCCTGAAGTTAAGTCTCACACCTTACTAAAAAATTAACTCAATGGGGCGCCTGGGTGGCTCAGTGGGTTAAAGCCTCTGCCTTCAGCTCAGGTCATGATCCCAGGATCCTGGGATCGAGCCCCACATTGGGCTCTCTGCTCAGCAGGGAGCCTGCTTACTCCTCTCTTTCTGCCTGCCTCTCTGCCTGCTTGTGATCTCTGTCTGTTGAATAAATAAATAAAATCTTAAAAAAAATAACTTAAAATGGATCATTGGCTTAGATAAAAAATATAAAATTATTAAAGTTTTCAATATTAATATATGAGAAAATCTAGGGGTAAGGAAAGAACTCAGACCCAATACAAAAACACTGTCCACTAAATGAAAATTTAACCACTTGGACTGCATCAAAATGTAACATTTTGGGTCTTCAAAAGATGTTGCAGAGTGGGGGAAATATTTGCAAACCACATATCTAGCAACAAACTTGTACCTAGAATATATAAAGAATCCTCAATACCCAATAGCAAAAATCAATTAAATTTAAGTTGGCAAATTAGTGTAGGAAAAGATGTTATATATCACTAACCATTTGGGAAATGAAAATTAGGACCACAATGAAATGGCACTATACACCTATCTGTATGGCAAAAGAAAGACAAAAATAATAACAACTCTTGTTGTTGTTGAGGATGTGGGGAAACTAGATAACTCATTCTCTTGCTGTTTGGAATGTAAAAATGATACAATCCTTCCCAAAACAGTTAGGTGGGTTTGTTTGTTTGTCTGTTTATTAAACTAAACATGAATTTATCATATAGCACAGCAATTGTATTCCTGGACATTTATCTGAGAGAAATGGATATCTTCACACAAAAACCTACTCACGAATATTTATAGAGTTTTTACAAGAACAGCAAAACTTGAAGATAATTCAGATGTACTGGAATGAGGGAATGGCTAAATGAATTGATACATCCATAGCATGGAATACTGTTTAATATTAAGAAGGATGAGCTATTGATGCATGCAACAACCTTTCAGAATCACCAGAGGATTATACTCAGTGAAAAAAAAATTTGCAAAAAAGGTTACATATTGTATAATGCCACTTACATGATGCTTTTGAAATAACAAATTATAGAAATACAGGACGAACCAGTATTTGTCAGAAATGAAGCAGGAGAGTGTGGGAAGGGAAGTAGATGTGATTATGAAAGGGCAAAATCATTGTGGTGATACGGTATTTTCACCACGTCAAAGTCAATATCCTGATTATGATATTGTAGCAGACTTTATTAAGATGTTGCTATTATGGGAATCTGTATAAAGGGTATATAGTATCTCTTTGTATTACTTCTTTCAACTTCCTTATGATTTTTTTTTTTTAATTGCAAGGAAGGGAGGAAGGAAAAGAGACAGGGAGCAAAAAAATGATTACATACCTGAAAAACATTGACTTGGAGCATTTGGTTTTTAGTATTTTAAAATGTGTTATTGTTATATTTCACATTCTATTTTTCATATTAAGTCATTGAACTGCAGTGTGTATATTACATTTGTGATGCCTAATGATTTAGACCAGCCACACTTCAAGGGCTTAATAGACATATGTAGCCAGAGGTTACTTATTGGAATGTGTGGAAATAGATGCTTTTTGAATATTATTGGGAAAAAGAGGTGGAAGCTGGGAGAGCAAATGAAAGGAAAAGATGAAAGGAAGAGAGAAAATATTTGTGTAGTGGACGAGATGGTAGATACAACAATTTAATACTAGCCATCTGAAAATATTAATCAATAGAAAGTGTATGGCATACCTAATACAGCAATATATTCAAAATATACAAGGAATTCATCCAATTCAATGGTAAAAAATTTTGATTTCAAAATGGGCAGAGGAATGGAATAGACATTTTAAAAGAAAAATGTCCAAACAGCTAACAGATTAATGAAAAAGTATTAAACATTACTAATCATCAGGGAAATGCAAATCAAAACCATGATGAGATATTATCTCATACCAGTTAAGATGACTATTATCAAAAAGATAAGCAATGATTGTTGGCAAGGGTGTGGCCAAAAGGAAAGCCCTGTGCACTGTTGATGGGAATGCGAATTGGTACAGCCAGTATGAAAAATAGTATGGAAGTCCCTCAAAAAAATTAAAAATAGGACCACCATGATCCAGCAATTTCAAATCTGGGTATATATCCAAATGAAGTGAAATCAGGATCTAGAAGAGATATCCATACTCCCACATTCATTGCAGTATTAATCAAAATGGCTAAGACAGGGAAACAGGAAATCCTGATTACGATATTGTAGCAGACTTTACGAAGATGTTGCTATTATGGGAATCTGTATAAAGGGTAACTCAGAAACAACCTGTTTATGGATAAATGGACAAAGAAAATATGGTATATATCTACAATGGGATATTATTTAGTCAGAAGAAAGAAGGAAATCCTGCCATTTGTAGCAAGATGGATAAACCTTAAGGGCATTATACTAAATTGAATAAGCCAAACAAACATTGTATGATCTCACTTGTATGTATAATTAAAAAAAAAAGCCAAATTCATGGAAACAGAGAGTAGAATGGTGGGTTCCAGAAGGTGGAGAGTGAAGGGGAATGGGAAAATTGTTGATCAAAGAGTACAATCTTCCAGTTATAAGATGAGTAAGGTCTGGGGATCAGATGTATAGCATGGTGTTTATAATTAATTATACTGTATTATATACTTGAAAGTTGCTTAAAGAGTAGATCTTAAATATTCTTATTACAAAAAAGAAAGGATAAATGTGACATGATAAAAAAATGTGACATGATAGATGTGTTAACCAGTTCTATGGTGATCATCATTCTACATTATATAAATATATCAAGTCAACACATTGGACACCTTAAATTTACACAATATTATATGTTAATTTCATCTCAATAAAGCTGGAGGAAGAGAGACAGTACTAGCTTTCAGGGACATAAAATGTGGGTATTAAGTCAATTGATTATGTGAATTTTAATAGTCAGTTAATAAAGCAACGTTTTATCTTTTGAGAATTAGATAAAATATTTACAAAGAACAAAGGTAATATTTACAAAGAACCTAGTACAATGTCTGTGATATAATGATCTCTAAATAAATGTTGGCTATTATTAGAAAATTTCCTAACTTTGATCAGTAGGCATTTGTTCCTACTATAAAAGGAAAAACATAAATTGTCCAGCAATACTAATCAAAAATTACATTTTCATATTTTGTGTTACAGAACTTTTTGGAAGTTGAGAGTAGTTATCACGTTTGACAAAAAGACATTAAATAGAAACAGTTAAAAATATGTTGGATTGCTTTTTTTACCAAGTAAAGACAGAAAAATTCTGGAAAGCAAAAAATAAATAAATAAATAAAGGAACTAAATGTTTTAAAAAATCCCAGAGTTTATTTGGGCAATACCGTATATCTTCCCACACACCAAAGGAAAGAAATGTGTCTCCAAAGCTTTAGGAAAGAGTCAGGAGAGAAGGTATTTATCCATAATGTTCCAAATTACCCTTTTCAAGTGAAGAACAGTGAAAGTCATTTGTAGATATTGGATAATTTTAAAAGCATCACCATCCTTGTATGTTTTCTAAATAATTTGTGCAAGGTTGATCTTCAAATCATATTTGATCATGTTCTATTAAAAATAAAATTAAAATAAATTAATTAAATAAAAATAAAATAAAATAGATCACATGCCCTATAAGAATGTATTTACTTAAAAAAAAAGAATGTATTTACTTAAAATTACATATGCATATACTTTGCATAGATTAATATATATTCTGTGCATATAAATTACACATGTTATATATGCATATGTATAATCGTTATAGATTTTTCATATTTTAAATCAGCATAAATACAGTAAACAATCTAGATGAACAAATTTGATTATTGAACGATATTTCCAATCTCACTATCCCTGATCTCAGGTTCTTGTTTTCCATAACCAAAACAAAACAATTGTATCATCTATCTTAAGTAAATTCAGAAGCATGTTATTGGTGGATATTTTTCATTTTAGTTTGTGTTACATTCTTCCCACTTCTGCCCCTTCCTTTCTTCATTTTATCACTTTGTTTGAAGGTATGTTTATACCTGGTACCACCTTATGTCAGTCTAGACCTGATAATGCATGTTAGCTTTCTTATTGTTTATCCTACCAAGACTTTTAACCTCCCCAGTTTGCAAACATGTAATCAGATCCCACTACCCTTACTAAGAGTATTTTATTTTACTGTATGTCTTTAATCAAAACTCAAGAAAATATTTACCACAAAAAATTTATCCAAAAATACTAATTTTTTGAAGTTTTTAATTTTAATTTCAATATAATTAACACACAATGTTACATTAGGTTCAGGTGCACAATATAATGGTTCGATGATTCTGTATATTACTTGGTGCTCATCATAAGTGTCCTCTTTAATCGCCATCACCTCCCCTCTGGTACCCATCAATTTGTACTCTGTAGTTAGGAGTCTGTTTTTTGGTTTGTCTTTCTCTCTCTTTTCCTCCCCCTTGCTCATTTATGTGTGTTTCTTAAATTCCATATGAGTGAAATCATATGGTATTTGCCTGTCTCTGACCTAGTTCACTTAACATTATACCACAAAAAAAATGGAACACTTCACAAATTTGCATGCCATCCTTGTGCAGGGACCATGTTCGCTAATCTTCTCTATATCATTCCAATTATAGTATATGTACTGCTGAAGCGAGCACTGTAATTGTTTTTTAAATAAACCAAACTACCATATGACTTCATGTGTAGTCCAAGTAAACAGCAATGAAAGATCATTGTATCTACTTCATGTCTTTATACACCTAGATTCATTCTTGTACTATAAAGCTTTCCTCTCACTAACACATATCCAGAATCACTCATGTTCTGCAATGATCTCCCCACGGCTATTTATTGTTTGGCAGTCACTTTACAATGAAGTAACTCCTCAGCACTTCCTTCTATTAGAAATCTGAATCTTCTCCTGCTTTGAACAGTGCTTTCCTCCTACATGATGTAGCAGCTGTTCAGAGAGCATCATAAACCATGCTTGCATTTCGGAGGGGAGAGGAATGATCCTGGGTACTGTTTTCTCAATTTTCCTGGCGATGGACAAGTGGCCTTGGCCTCTGATGTTTTTGAATGCTTCTATTTCCCTCACCATGATCTCCTCACCTGTCACAGGATCTATGCCTCTGACATGCAGTACCTCGTGAGCATCAGGTGCTGAGGAAACTCAGCATGTTTTCAATTTTGGCTGTCAGCAACCACATTAAGGAAAGAAAACAATGACAGTCCAGAAACAATTTGGCATTTTATTTGTCCACTTTTCTTATGTTCTCGTATGAAGTCATTAAGTCTTTGTCAGAGAAAATGTCATCACTCCTCACAGAAGAGGGCCATGTCAAAAGGGCGTGAACAGATTAAATAATTATTTCTGAGAAAAGGTGGAACACTGTCAATCGCAGGGTTAAAATTTAAATATGTGTTGCATGTATTTAGTTTTGTCTAATGGTTAATGATATTTTTCTGTGGAAAAAAATCATTCATGAGAATGTTTCATTCTTTTATTTTCTGAAGACTGGCCATGTATCCTCACAGTTCCTCATTTAATATCACAGACTTAGAGGCTATGGGGTAAGGCAGACATCTACTCTTACAGTCCCATTGGAACTTTAATTCCTTAGAGGCTTCCCTAATGAGAATAGAAGACACTGAGTTGAGTAGACTGATGAGTGGAGAAGTGGGCTTTCTCCTCCTGGATAATATGGACACCCAGAGTGGTACTTCTTCCCTCTGACCACACCACCACCACACATGATGCCCATATGCGTTGAATGAGACCCATGAATGTGAAAAACAGTTTTAAAGAAGAATATTGTTCACTAGAAAACTCAGCTCACATCATGACAATGAGCTGTCTTTGAGATTTAATCTCATAAACTCTCTTCATGTCAAGCTTTAAATAACACTGAAATTGTGAACCTACTTTTAAGGTGGTTTCTTATAACCATTGTATAGGCACAGAATTCAGAAGCACATATAAACATATATGTGTATTTTTAATACTTAATTATTATAAAGTGCTTAACCATTCCTCTCTCTTTTAAGAGAGCTATCAATATCTTGCCTCTCAAAAGGTTAATCTACTATGTTAAAGTGATTGATCCTATTATATTGTCTACAAAATTAAATCTATATCCCTCTGTATTCTTCAGCAGAAACTATGATTCCAACAATCTTCCCCATTTCTTCTTTCAATACTTTCCTATATTTCCAACATTTCTACAAAGGTGGAGTATTTATTATTCCTTGAATGTGTCCTGTATTTTCAATGTCATTTGAAGCTTTCCTTAAGCTCCTTACTCTGCCAACAGTGTGTTTCCTCTCTCCTTTATTTTATCTCACTTCTCAAGCTTACTTATTTTCAAAATGTCTTTGGGACCGATGACTTCTGGAATCAAGGCTTGGGGGAACTCTGTGGCCCTTCCCTGAAGGAATAATAATAAGAGGTGAAAATTAGGGAAAAAAAAAAAAAACAAGTAAATGAGCTAAGGAACCATTTAAAATCTCTGTAAATTGGCCAAAGGACATGAAGCAAGGTTTTTTGAAGAAAACCTACTAAGTCTCATAAAACTGAGTCTATGACAGTTGGGTCATGTCCCTCACTCCCAGCAACAAGATGGCAACTACATTCTGAATGGGTGACCAAGAATCCCTTCCCTAGATTCCAGTGTAGGGCAGCAGTTTCTCCCCACAGAAGGCAAGGTACAGCATTTCTCATCTTCCAGCTCACTGTTTCAGGGATCCCCTTCCTCTGTGCACTCATAGGATAAAACCTCCATAGTAGACACAGTAGTTAAAGAAAACAAGAGACCCCAATCACCCTCCCTTCAGCTCACTTGTAGCGTGGAAATTCCATACCCAGAGAAGCAAGCCTCGAACAGAGAGAACTTCCTGACCAGCTCATTGCTCACAGAACAAGGGCATCACTCTGAGAGGAGAGGGTCCTTGAGCTTAAAAATTGCCAATTCTGCAAGTATCAGTAATCAGTAACTCATGTTAACATGAGTCAGGGAAATAACTAAGTATTTTCATCAATTAATTCATCATTTTCTGTATTTCCCTAAAATTATAATTGCATAATTGCTGTTTCCTTAAAATCTATAGATTGTTAACTCAGAAGTGACAATATAATACAGATTTTATGTGTCCTAAAATAACCAACCAAAGAAAATACTTACACAGCCACATCAGACATGATAAAAAATACATTAAAAAGTATCTAGGCTCTATGGGGAGAACATTAGAAAAATATTTTAAAAACCATAAATCTTAAATAAAAACCTTTGAAACGTAGACATGAAGTAAGATAAAATAATTTAAGTTGCAATAACATGTATAAGTTATATTTATGAGTAATGTTAAATTATATAAATTTGTTTTTAAGGTATATATTTGTTTTTAAGTTATATAAATTAAATAGGTGACTTACTGGTCCTACTTTAAGGTTTATACATGGAAATCATGACTCATAGATGTTTTAGTTTCCTGGTTTGTTTATATTTTTAACACTGAAGGAAATATTTTCCAGGAGAAGTGATGATAATCACATGGGTGTACTATATTTAGCAAGGCGTTATATAATGGTTTTCATCTGACATAAAACATCTGGAGACACAAATCAGCAAAGCCTTCTGTTTCTTACTTTGGATAATTATATATAAATCTTCATTCATATAGCTTCTGCTTGTTATGGGATAGAAAAAGTAAATCGGATAGTGTGGGGAACGAGATGTGCATCTGGAAAAGAGATAGTAAAATAAGAATCTTTTAAGAACTCTGAAAATATTTGGGAATGCACTATATATATCACTTTTTAGATTTAACAATTCTTGCCAACCATGAAACAAATTAAATATGAAAAAGTGGCAATATATAGAGTTATAACAAAACATCCTCAGGTGCAGGGTAACTGGGTTTGCAAATCATTGCACTTTCCTCAACAACCTTTAATGAAGATTTTTGGCTGTTAATCTCACATGGAACTGTCTTCCATATCATAAAATTGCATCACATATCGTTAGGCCAGAAAGAAAAGCAGTAAAGCATATTAACTTGTTTTTTATGGGTGTATGAAACTGTTATAATTAAAAGAGGAAAACAATGCTTGGCTTCTTTTAAGCAGTAAAGAGAGTAAAATACAAAACTGATTTTTATATCTTTGTGTTTTAATTAGTATATGAGCTATTACTAGAGAATTTTAATAATGTTATTAAATTTTGGGTTTTCCATTAAGATTGACCTTAATGAACTACTTTTCATAAGAACTATTCAATGTGTCTTTCAAAATGTTATCACAGTTTCTTTTAAATCTTTTGAATTTTATTTGACAGTCTAGCCAGACTACTCAGATGCAGTCATATTTCAACCCAGAAATGTTCAGATATTTCCCAGTCATTTTTTAAGCCATATTTTTTTCATGCCCACATTCATGGTCTCAGTCCTTAATTCTCCTTACACTAAAATTGTCTTCAGTCTTCAATAATATAATATAATACTGGTACTTGTGCCCTTACTAATGCTAATGTGCTGTTATTACTGCTACCAATAGTAATGGCAATCATAACAATAAGAAGATATTTTTCTATTGCTTCTCTGGCCATGATATATGCCCATATACATTGCACAGGCAATAACATATTTCATTTTTATAAGATGCTGTTTTTTAATCATAATCATATTAATCATTTTTTACATACCGGGAATTATAATTACTTACATTCATACAAGCAATATGTAGTTGAATTCATTTTAAAGTCTTTAGATTCTGGATTTTTCAGTCCAGAGATAAGGAGGTTTTTCTTATTCCTGGAATATTCTGATAGAAATCACCTGTTTAGTGCTTGTATGCTCTCCTTTTTCAGTATTTGCATAATTCCCTTTCCAGAGTTTAGATTTCTGATTCATTTGGTAGTTAACGTTGCGTACAGCGTGACATAAGCATCCAACTCTACCTTCTTTCCCAAATCACTGTCCAGTTAGCTCCACATGATCTATTTTTAGATCATCTCATTTCTCCATGAATTTGAGATGCCGCTTTTAGCCCATGTGAAATTTCTACATGATCAAGTCCATATCTGAATTTCTATTATGTTCCAACATATGCTCATACTTCAGCAGATAATCATTTAAAATATAGAAGTTTTATGATAAAGTTTCCTAGCTGATTAAGCTGTGCACGATTCAGGGTTCAATCAGAGAAGCTGACTTCCCTGTGCACTTGTTACAGAAACGTGTGTGAGACTTTAGAGATGAGTGAAAAGAGTCTGTCTTTTGCCTTTTGATGTGATGCTGAACGCTAAAGCATGAAGAGGAAGCAGTCAAGAAAGGAAGCTGGTGCATAGTGGAGGAGAGCAAGGACCCGTTGCCACACACAGCAAATAGGTGGATACTGATTGTGTTGTCTCTCATCACCTCCCAATGTCATGATGTTGGTGTCCTGCAGGGAACTTGGCAAACCCACACAGACCTCAGCCTGTATCTCACTGCACATTCGGGGAAGGCACAATAGCTTCTGGGGCACTGCTGTCCTTTGCCCATGAGGGGAGCCAGAAATTAACTACCAACACGTGGGAGCTGAAACAGCACCTGGTGCTTCTTCACTGCCTTCTGATTATGAAAAAGACACGGATGCTGCCTCATGTTCACCTTCCAAATCACACAGAGTATATCTCTCCTGGCCTCCCCTACCCGGAGTATGTTGGGAAGAAAAATTTTCAGAAAGGTAATTTAGCAGAGTCGTGCAGATGTACCGTAAAGCCACTGCAGTGCAACTCATAAACCCAGCATCCAAACAGGACTCCTCAAACCATATGTAGCTTCTTAATAAAGCACGAGTGGAGTCATGTTCTACCAGCTCTGGTACAACTGCTGTACGTGCAACTGAAGACAGGCTTGCTCTTATCCCCACAAAAAGATAGGAAAACCGTTTTCCCCCTTTAACTGATGTTCATGGTTTTTCCACGTTGGGTCTCACTCCCCTGCTTACAACATAGATACTGAGATGTAAAGTTGACTACCATTAACATACTTTGTTGTCATTGATAGGGGAAGGTTAAAGGGGAAATGCTTATACATGCATAATGTCGGGACTTTAGCTAAGCTACTCCATGTTATTGCTGCCTCAATCTCCATTTTCTTCGGCCAGGCAACCCGTGGGGGCCTCACACTAGCCCGTCACACAAGCACATGCTCTAGGTAGGAGTCTGCAAAGTCACAGCCCTTCTGGTAAACAGTCTCTTCTGCCTCCCAAGCCCTTTAGATAAAAGCCCATGGAGATTACCAAAACCCCACGTTTTTTTGTTTGTTCGTTTCAATTGCCCAATCTGGCCATAGCCTGGGAATCCCAAAGCACTCCACCCATGGACTCTAATAAAGGCATTCGACCCAGGTTCTATCATATGCTTTGCCTGCACCTTTCTTCAGTCTCCCCTTGCAGCCCCTCCAGGTATGCCATGGACTTCCTCCAGGACCCACGAGGGACAAACTTCTCTATTTCAATTTCTCTTGTGCTCTTTTCTTAAACCTTGGTTCACCATCCAATACCCCGAGGCTTTACTTAAATGTTCATTTAAAAAAGCCGTAACACATACCTACACAAACAAATCTACTCGTATGAAAGGAAGGACGGACTACTGACAACTATGTAGTTTTGTTTCTGCAACTCTTCTCATAATTACAGCTGGTATTTGTCATTACCTTCTCCCCCTAGCCAATCTATATGTCGTTGGTCTTAGAGAGAACCTCAGCTGGTTGTGTTTTTTGTTGTTGTTGTTGTTGTTTTGTTTTTGCCAGCTGGGATGACCTAAGCCTTAGTCCCTAGGGCATGAACAACACTGGGATTTCTGTTGTTTCCCAGTGATTTCAATCATAGGACATGGCCTTACTAAGGAACACCCTGAGGAGATTTCCTACCTTCCAGACGTATTCGTCATTCCTCTTTCCGCATGGTAGCAACCCCAATTTGGCCTCAATATGAGGCACCCAAAGTGTTTATGTGGTAGTCTCCACTTCTCCATGAAAGGAACCACTGTTTGTGCACTGTGGTGGAAGTACCCCAGATCTGGATTTAAGAACTTGACGTCTCCAGAGCCCAACACTGCAGGGATAAGAAAAACATTTTGCCATTTGATTACTACGTGATTATCTCCATAAATATATTGCCACTGCATACCCCTTTAGTGCTAGAACAGAGTCAACAACACCTTAACATATAATCACATTAGAAAAACAACTCCAGATAACTAAGAATCAATTCACAGAACATATCCATTAAGGTTTTGTTTTCTGAAAACATTTTTAGTAGAAAATTGTCTGTCAGTTCATGTTCAGTCAAAAAAGCAGAACCACTAGAAGGGAGATAAAAGACTGTTTTTAAGGCTTTTGTCATTGTATCTGATACTGCAGCTTGAAATCTACAGAGCAGGCTGTCAGGAATAAAAACCTTTCGTACTTTCCTTTTGTTTTTAAATTAATATTGGAAGAGACAGTGCTTCTCCCTTGATAGTTGCAAATATTACACATGCAAGTTTATACTCATTTTGTAAATTATTCAATTATTTTCATTTCATCTGCAATCAATCCTTCTCAAGATGGGTTTGTTTAAATTTTTTTTTAATTTACTTTTATCTATGTTTATTTTCTTTTCTATTTACTTTTTTTCCATTTGGTAAGCTTATCTTAGCTTGAGTTCTACTTTTGCCATCTTTGTCTCTTTCCATACTTCATGTTTAGTAGTTTTTTAAGTTGCCTCCATGCTGAGGATGTGCTCTGAAATCCTGAAGAAATTACTTTATCTGTAACTCCAGACTCCTGCCCTGTGGTAACATGGAAAACACACAGACTCAGACCTCAACCCAGCAGGTAGGCCTATGTAGTTTTCTTTGCCCCCTCAAGTGTTGTTTTTTTCTTCCTGTTGTTGTTATTTTGTGTTTTGTTTTGTGGGAGGAGATAAGAGTTTCATCTTTATGTAAACATCTTAGAATAGGCAGTTCATGTCATAGTTTTTCATGTGAAATCTCCTATGAAATTTCATTTCATGGGCTTGGGAGCACAACCATCTCCCATTTCTGAGCTGAATTCAGACTCCTGGCTTGCCTTCTCATCATGCATTTTATCAGACTTAAGGGTTAAATCAGTGGTACCGCATTTCTTTTTTCTTTTTTTCCCCTTTTTTGGGGGGAGAGTGTCTTTATTTTTTTATTTTTCAATTTTATTTAAATTCAATTAATTAATATAAAATGTATTATTAGTTTCAGCGGTAGAGTTCAGTGATTCATCAATCTTAATAATACCCAGTGCTCACTGTATCATGTGCTCTCCTTAATGTCCATCGCCCAGTTACCCCATCCCTCCATTTCCCTTCCATTCTGCAACCCTTAGTTTGTTTCCTATGATTAAGAGTCTCTCATGGTTTGTCTCATGTTTCTTTAAAGTGCCCATTAAAATTCCTTACCAAATGCTCTAAAGATTTTACACAACTTAATTTGGAACTTAGCAGGCCATAGATGAATTTTCAAGATAGGTACATGTGTTAAAACCACCTTGAAATGATTTGTGAGGAATATGCTGAGTTTAAAAGGTAGGATGTAGAATTTTATTTCAAGACCTTTGCTTATTGGTGAAGTAGAGAGCTGTTGTTGGTGTCAGGAGGAAGAAAGGATAGAAGATAGAATCTAGAAGGACATAATGACACTGTAGGCAGAGAAAAATGATGTAGTAAATATAATAATGTGTCATTTATTGAACACTTACCATGTGCCAGAATTTTAAGTTAAATGATTAAGGTAAATTATTACCCTAATCCTCATCTTATTGAATAGATGTTATTACTATTATCATTGCTATTATTGGTAAATTCAAGAAATAATAAACTTGATAAATTTGAGAAAATAAGACATTAAGTCACTTATCCAAGATTATATACTTATTAATTTAATACAAATAGAGGCTATCTGAATACAGAGTACCTGGAATCTTAAAAATTTTATCCTATGAGGAAGGGGAGTGACGAATGAAATATCATTTGCTTGATAGAGGCAATCCTTTTCCTCACTCATACACATATCACATATATAATGAGCAAGTTGATCAAATATGAGACCAACTAGAGTAGCAAGAGCATGCAACCAAAGTTGAAGCAAGGTTAGTACAGAAGTCTAGCATCGAAAAGCTAGAGAATTCAATTTTATTATTTTCCTATTTTGATCTTCTATTATAACTTCCTAAAAATATTTAAGGAAGGAGCAGATCAAAAATAGCAAATAAACTGATATAACTGAACATGATCAGGGATAAGATGACAAACCAAATTTCTGTTCCTTTGTTGGAGGAGGTAACAGAGAGGACATGAGCCTCAGTTGCCCCATGAAGTTGGAGGCACCTCACCTTCTCCCCTGTGCTTGAAATGTACTCTCGCCACTGCTCCCACAATGGACGCTGATTCAAGGACCAGACTTGAGAGAGCAATTGTTGAGACCATCTGTGTAACCATCCCTCAGAACAATGTAGTGCTTAAAATATAACCTATGAGAAATTATACTAGTTACCAAACATGCTTAGATATAGCCTTAAGAAAAACATGTACTGGCAACAGGTCTCTGGGGGAGAGGACGATATAAGTCCTTGAAGACGAGCAGCTGGGGATGCACGACTCGTGCCCGGTTCACTCAGGATGGACTGCTGCCTGCTTCATTTTTCCTTTATCTCCCCTTCCCCAGAGAGCATCAGCAGTTAGTCAGAGAATCCTTTCATTTGGGTTTGCTCACTATAGGTCATGTACTATGTAACCAGACATATTTTGCCTTTCTTCTTATGTTTCTACAAGACTCATGGCCCATGTGTAATCTACTCCAGCTTTGTCGATTGTTACTCACTTTCTAATAAATATGAGACTGAGAAGTTGTTTGGGGTTGACAGTCTTCTTTACTGTAGCCCCCTGCTCCCATTCTCTTGCATCTAACTTGTTTGTGCCTCATTCTCCCATGCACTGTCAGGAGTCACATCTGGGATTGTACACTGTGACTGAATCCAGTTAAGATTCTATATAAATCTTTACATCATGGCAGGTGGGTGCAGAGATCTGTGGCTACCCAAGACAAGCCTCAATGAATATCATCCTTAGTAGGGAAAAGTTGACAACCTTCGTTGTCCTGATCTTTGAGATCAGGAACACGACAAGGATGCACACTCTCACCACTCTTGTTCAACATAATACTAGAAGTCCTAGCAATAGCAATCAGACAACAAAGAGAAATAAAAGTTATTCAAACTGGCAATGAAGAAGTCAAACTCTCTTTCTTCGCAGATGACAAGATACTTTATATGGAAAACCCAAAAGACTCTACTCCCAAACTACCAAGACTCATACACCAATTCAGTAATGTGGCAGGATACAAAATCAGTGTACAAAAATCCGTTGCTTTCTTATATGCTAACAATGAAAACACAAAAAGGGAAATTAGAGAATCAATTCCATTTACTATAGCACCAAGAACCATAAGACACCTGGGAATAAACCTAACCAAAGAGGTAAAGGATCTGTACTCGAGGAACTATAGAACACTCATGAAAGGAATTGAAGAAGACACAAAAAGATGGAAGACCACTTCATGTTCATGGAGAAGAATAAACATTGTTAAAATGTCTATACTGCCTAGAGCAATCCAAACTTTCAATGCCATCCTGATGAAAATCCCACCAGCATTTTTCAATCCTAAAATTTGTACGGAACCAGAAGACACCCCAATTTGTTAAGGCAATGTTGAAAAAGAAAAACAAAACTGGGGGAATCACATTGCATGATTTTAAGCTTTACTACAAAGCTGTGATCACCAAGACAGCATGGTACTGGCACAAAAATAGACACATTGACCAGTGGAACAGAGTAGAGAGCCCAGATATGGACCCTCAACTTTATGGTCAAATAATCTTGGACAAAGCAGGAAAAAAATATACAGTGGAAAAAAGACAGTCTCTTCAATAAATGGTGCTGGGAAAATTGGACAGCTATGTATAGAAGAATGAAACTCAACCATTCTCTTACACCATACACAAAGATAAACCCGAAATGGATAAAAGACCTCAACGTGAGGCAGGCATCTATCAAAATCCTAGAGGAGAACATAGGCATAACCTCTTCGACATCAGCCACAGCAACTTCTTTCAACATATATCTCCAAAGGCAAAGGAAACAAAAGCGAAAATGAATTTTTGGGACTTCATCAAGATCAAAAGCTTCTGCACAGCAGAGGAAACACTCAATAAAACAAAGAGGCAACCCACAGAATGGGAAAAGATCTTAGAAAGTGACACTACAGACAAAGGGCTGATATCCAAGATCTGTAAAGAACTCCTCAAACTCAACACACACAAAACAGATAATTATGTCAAAAAATGGGCAGAAAACTTGAACAGACACTTCTCCAAAGAAGACACACAAATGGTTAACAGCCACATGAAAAAATTTTCATCATCATTAGCCATCAGGAGATTCAAATCAAAATCACATTGAGATACAACCTTACAGCAGTTATAATGGCCAAAATTAACAAGACAGTAAACAATAAGTGTTGGAGAGGATATGGGGAAAGGAGAACCCTCTTACACTGTTGGTGGGAATGTAAGTTGGTGCAGCCACTTTGGAAAACAGTGTGGAGATTCCTTAAGAAATTAAAAATAGAGCTTCCCTATGACCCTGCAATTGGGTATTGACCACAACGGTACAGATGTAGTGAAAAGAAGGGCTAACTGCACCCCAACATTCACAGCAGTAATGGCCACAGTCGCCAAACTGTGGAAAGAACCAAGATGCCCTTCAATGGATGAATGGATAAAGAAGATATGGCCCATATATACTATGGAGTATTATGCCTTCAACAGAAAGGATGAATACCCAACTTTTGTATCAACATGGATGGGACTGGAAGAGATTATGCTGAGTGAAATAAATCAAGCAGAGAGAGTCAATTATCATATGGTTTCACTTATTTGTGGAGCATAAGGAATAAAACGGAGGACATGGGGAGATGGAGAGGAAAAGTGAGTTGGAGGAAATTGGAGGAGGAGAGGAACCATAAGAGACTGTGGACTCTGAGAAACAAACCGAGGGTTTTGGAGGGGTGAGGGGTTGAGGTGAGCCTGGTGGTGGGTATTATGGAGGGCACGTATTGCATGAAGCACTGGGTGTGGTGCATAAACAATGAATTCTGGGACACTGAAAAGAAATACAAAAAAGGAAAGAAAAAAAGAAAAAAAAAGACAAGTCTCATAAGTAAGTTCCCTTGCTTGTTTAACCTGTCACCTACCAGTCTGGAATGGCTGCCTCTTTCTTTGGTCTCCCTTCCCCTCTGTGTTGGGTGGATAGTTTGTGAACCAACATACTTTCATTATATTTGCTTGAGGACATATATCAAAATCTCCAAGTCTTCATCAAAGAGTTATACTAATTTTCTTACTAATGAAAGAAAGTGAAGGACTACCTCTAGATTGCTTTCTATCTTACTCAATCCACTGGTATCAAAGATGCCCTTGAAATAGTGGAGCTGGTTTGAGTGTGGGGAAAGAATGGGTAATAGTACAAAACCACAGAAAGATGAAAGGAGACTAATGCAAGCAAGGAGCTTGAAGAATAGTACCGAGGACTCAGTGAAGCACAGTGGGAAACAATATAACAGAACTCCCTACTGATGAGAAGTGAGACCTTCCAACATCCCATGCAGTCATGCTGGTGTCTGAGACGGAGCAACTCAATATAAGCAAAAACCTCATGCTGTGAGTGAGGAAAAGGAGTGTTGCTGAAAAAGATAATGTGAGCCATGATCAGAGTGATGATTAAGCTGTTTCTCGCTCAGTCTCTCCCTCTCTCTATATATATATGAATATATATATTCATTCAAAAATATATTCAAAATGTATATAGTGTTTATAAATTCTATAAATGTATATATGTATACATATTCAAAATGCATATAAAGAATGAAAATAGAAGGACTATCCAAGCATACTGAGGATTTCACATACAGTTAAGAACTTATAAGTAATACATTTGTTAGGAACAGAAAATAAGGAAAAAAGGAAAAGAAATAATGGTCTAAGCTTTTAAAAACGTAATTTTTCCCTCTATTCTTTCTGATATCCATTCCTCATTATGACTTTTGCCAGATTTTTCTTTAGCAAAAATAAGGTGTTCAAATGCATATAGCCATTTCTGGCAATTCATTTTGTCGGATGAAATGTTCACTCTTGACATATATCTCTTTCTCAAGAATGAAGTCAGAGCCTATTTCACTTTCCCCAATTCATTTTTTTTCTCTTATAAAGAAAGTGTATTTATTTATTTGAGAGAGAGAGCACGAGGGATGCAAGGGCAGAGAGAGAGGGACAGAGAGTCTCAAACAGACTCCCTGCTAAGCAAAGTCTCCATCTCAGGACCCTGAGATCGGGAACTGAGCTGAAACCAAGAATTGGCCTCTTAATTGACTGAGCAACCCAGCTGCCCCTAATTCATTTTCCTCCTGACTGCACTTCCCCCGCTGTTTTTCTTTTTCTCCACCTGCCCCCTCATTCTTATTCTCTCATCTATAAAAGGATTTCTATAGATTTATTTAAACTTTGATGATATGTTTATGTGACAAAATATTCCCTGAGCACCAAGTAATACAAAAGATGACTTTTTGAGAAATAAAAGATAACAAATATTAATCCCCTCTCATATTAGAGCATTGATAGAGTCATCCTTTGCTTCCTCTCATCTCCCACACCTGGGGGTTTATCTCCTTCTCTGTACACACAGTGTGGCATTGCATAATCAAAACCCTCTCTGAAATCTCTTGCCTGGTTAGGATACCTCCCATTGCTCAGCACGGGCATGGTCTCTCTCCACAGGCACGTTAAATCTCTATTGTGAATGTTCTGTATTCCTAGAATTATTTTGGCTGTTCTTTCTGAAGGCGACCATTGGCTGACTGTCCTACGGAGCTGGGGTGCTAATGGGCTGCTGCTCTGAGTCAAGCAGGCTTTCTGACATGAGTGGGCTTTCTGTATGTGTCTAGGCTGTATCAAATGCCACTCTTCTTCTGTGTACCGGGCCCCTGATAACAGGTTGAGAATTTACCTGACATTCCTTCCACATCTGTGGCCTCTTGTCATTTCCCTTTTTTCACATTAGTAAGAGTTGAAGATATAGAAATGTATTTCTATAGAAATATAGAAATGTATTTTTATAGAAATATAGAAATGTAGAGCCCTTGGGGCCATGCTACCCAGACCCACTGTCAGCAAGCTCTTTTTTCTTTTTTTTAAAAGATTTTATTTATTTATTTGACAGAGAGAGATACAAGTAGGCAGAGAGGCAGGCAGAGAGAGTGAGAGGGAAGCAGGCTCGCCACTGAGCAGAGAGCCTGATGCGGGACTCGATCCCAGGACCCTGATATCATGACCTGAGCCGAAGGCAGCAGCCTAAACCACTGAGCCACCCAGGCGCCCAGCAAGCTCATTTCTTGATTTGATGGTTCTCCTCTTCTCTTCTTCTTGTATCAGGAAACTGATCATATGCTTTCCTGTCACTCCATTTTTAACTTAATTTTGATGTATTTATTTTATTTTTTTAAATTTTTTTAAATTTATTCATAAGAAACAAAGAGAGAGAGAGGCAGAGGCAGAGGCACAGGGAGAAGCAGGTGCCCCACAGAACATAGATCCCTATGCAGGATTCTATCCCAGGACCCTGGGGTCATAACCCAAGCCAAAGGCAGACGCTTAACTGACTGAAACACACAGGTGACCTAATTTTACTGCATTTAAATTATGTTGTAGATTATTTACTTAATTTATTCAAATCACTTCATACAATGCAGTACAAGTTATTACTATATGAAAATTACTGTATATAATATGGTTTAAATTTTTACTGCATTTAAAACAGTTAAACTGCATTTAAAATAAAACATAGAACATAAAACTGCATTTAAAATTAAAGCTATTTTGGTTAATTGTCATTAAGGTAGTTAAGCAGGATCTGGGTATAAATACAAAGTTTTATTGTTAGGTCCCTATTCTGCATTTTTGATACTATCAAATGTAGTTAAGTAATCATATATTATAAAATCACTCAGGGTAACTAGAAGAAAATGTCATTTTTTTATTTGTATGTTCTTTCATGTCAACCTTAAAATATAAATGAGAAAGATGTAAATGATTAAAAGTGGCATAATTTGCAGTATATAATTCAAAATGTCTGCAGAGCGAAGCACTCAATAAGCCAAAATTGAAGAAAAAATTGCAATATGTATTAACTTGTTATTAATAGTCTATGGTTCTAATATTGTTCTTTTGTAGGAATAAATTGCCATCCCTTTTTTGGAGGGCACTTTATAATCTAATTTTTTTTTGACAAAACAATCCCACTTGAATGAAACTAAACCTGAAGAAATAATTTACAATCCTGCAATTCCACTGCTGTAAGTTTTTCCTGGGGAAATATCTGAAATGGATATCATCTGCAATTCTTATGTATTATTTAAAATTGCAACCAATTAGAAGCAAGGAAACTAAATGTCCAATGAAATGGGAGAGGTAATAAGTTTGTCTCATACAATGTAAGGTAGTAATATGCATGAATTAATACTATTTGGGAAAATATTTAATAATGAGGAATCATAGACGTTGAACTGTAGCAAAAATTTCATTTCTGTTCTGTTGGGCTTTCTGAGCAAACTTTATTAAAATTTGGGACCTGGGTTAAAAGTTGACCCTTAAAGCTAAATTATGACTGTAACTAGGGAGATCTGCAGGGAGATTTACCTCCCCTGAAGGTATGTGATTACATTTCCAGGAGAAATAAGAGATGGAACTATTGAAACCATTCCTGAGAACTGAAGAAAAGGGTTTCACTTCCTGGAGGAGGAATTTATTTACATTTTAAAGAGTAAAGGGTCTGGACCTTTCTTTTTTGTATTTCCAAGGAAAAATTGGAAATTTCTCTAGGGAGTGAGAGACCTCCTACTCAGGAGAGAAGAAACAGCTCTCCCTCTTGTATGTAATTACCCAGCTTCGTTTTCCATGAGCTCCTCACCGCAGTAGACTCAGTTATGTGTAAGATGACATCCACCTCTGATCAAGTTGATCAGGGGCTACACAGGGCACTAGGGTACTGGTGTGGTGATTACTATGAGTAAGGAAGAATGATCTGTTCCGCTCCAGAAACCTCATGTTGACATTTGGGGTAATACTCAGAAGTATAGATTCAAAAAATCAGAATATACTAGTAAATGAAAACCTATGTCTTGATAGATAGTATGATCCTAGTTCCAGAGCTTTTATTTACTTGTGCCTGTCTATCTACAATTCATTTAGTTAGCATATACAAACATAATAATACAGATCAAAAGCTAAAATATTTAAGAATACACTAATATGCAATGTTAGTTTGAGTAAAATGTGCTCTAGTAACCATTTTTAAATATTTAAGTACACTTTACCAAGACTTAATTTATATACAAAAAAGACATCCATTTAATTCTAAAATATGATATAAATGTAATTATACAATAGAAAGTCTCTTGGGTCTGGCATTTTTTTGCTTTGCAAAATGCTTTTAAAAGTCATCCCTGTTTTTTTTGTTTAGTTTGTTTTTGTATATCAGTAATTTGGACTCTTACATTGCTGAGAGGTATCACAGGAATATACCAAGATTCGGTGATCCATTCATTTGTTGACGGATGTCTGGCTTCTTTCCAATTTTGGCTTCTGAAGAAATATGATGCCTGGCTTCTTTCCAATTTTGGCTTTCAAAGAAATAACTATGAGCATCTTTTGTATAAGTCTTGATGTGAACAAACGTCTGTTTTTTCTTCAGTAAATATACAAGAGTGGAATTGCTGGGTCATTGGTCAAATTTATTTTCACGCAATTAGAAACTGAAAAATTATTTTCCAAAGATCATGAATATGTTTTACTATTTTTCTCTAAGAAGTTGTTTAGTTTTTATGTATGTATAGATAGATGACCCATCCACATAAGGTCCTTTTCTAGGTAGCTTTTTCGTACAGTTTGAAGTAAGGTTAGAGATTCACATTTTTATTCTATTCATTTCAACATTATTTCTTGAAGACATTATTCTTTCTGCATTGTCATCTTTGCCGAGTATCAACTGGCCATAAATGTGTAGGTCCATTTGGAACTTCCTATTCTATTCTGTAATCCTAATTATCAGTTTATACTAAGTCTTGATACCAGGTAGCATAATCCTCTATTGTTTTCCTTTTTCAGACTTGTTTCATCTATCCTAGATCCTTTGTATTTTTAAATAAATTTTATTATCAGCTAATCAATTTGATTAAAAATTAATAGGATTGTTAATAAGTTTAAAGTTATTTGAAACCAAATGTCATCTATAAGCATGTGTATGCAAAAGTATGTTCATAATTGTCTTTTCCAATTTTGAGAGTAGTTCTGAGTATAGATTTTGGCTTTCAAACAGTGTATTTAATAATATATAGTTGTTAAGCAGTATCACTCTACATACCTCATTTATATATGCCTATGTATTAATTAAAAACATCTTTCCACTAATTGCAATTAATATATTTTACATTTAAAGAATTTTCTTTTAGAGAACTTTTATCCAAAATCTTTCATTTCCATTTTGGGGATTCTGAAAAGCAGATAAATTGACTCTATTTCCCTAACAGCTAATATATGAAATATATTGAAAAGTTTATCTATTTGAAATATGATTTTGAACAAAAATGCCTTTTAATCTCTTTTTTTGTGAAGGAATAATAAATCAGGGACAGAATATATTATACCTGTTTGTCATCTTACAAAAGAGGAAGTATTTTGTAATTATGCATTTTTGCATTAAGGGAAATGTATTCTTATGCACAGAAATCTCAGATTTACTTTGGTTGTCTATGAAACTGAAAATATATCCCCACAATTTCATGTAATTATTTTTATAAAATTATGTCTTTACATTATTAGTATCTACTGGAAATTTTACAGGTGTCTAAATCTGTCATCACCCAGTATAAAAATAAATTTAAATGTTTAATAACAGTGTTTCCTTTTTTAAGAAAGACTTGTGCATATCCTTATTATTCTCTACATGTAATATTGCTAATGTCCTGTAGCTCTCATCTCCTTTAACTCTCTTATAACTCATAATCATTATTAATAAAAAGTATATGTCAAATCTTTGAATGTGGTATATTTATTTTAAAGGATACTTATACAAAGAAGGACTAGTAATTAATTTACTCATTTAACTTGTGATAGAATTAATAAAATGCATTCTGATTTTGCTGAGTGCCGGTGAACGAGAGGTTCATTTAAACACGAGTTTATTTATTTATTATTTATTTATATTTAATTTTTTTTAGTGAGAGAGAGAGAGAGAGACTGCGAGAGTTGGGGAGGGCAGAGGGAGAGAGAGAATTTTAAGTAGGCGTCCATGTTCAGTGTGGAGCCCATTCGGGGCTTATGATTTAACCACCCTGAGAACATGACCCAACTTGATATCAAGAGACTGTGGTTTAACTGACTGAGCCACTGAGACACCCTTAACCACACTTAAATGATATAAAAACAGAATATGTAACTGGATATCACATAAATGTTAAACAAAATAATGTTTTTTAATGAAATCACTGTCAATTAGAATTAGTTGATAAGGATTTATGAGAAAGGTCTGTTGGTTGACATTTGGCTAAATAGATGATAAAGAGGTTAAGAATGAGGACAAACCTGATTACTAGACATTTGAACCAAAGTATGGGGAAATAGTCTTTTCACCAATGATTCACCTAATGGTATTTGCCAATGGTATCTGTTGTGTGTTCTTATGCTGTGCAACAAAAATAAAGAACAAAAAAGATCTTCCTGACTTCATGGAGCTTACAGTCTAGTAAGTCTCAGCTAAGTTTTTCAATAAATGGCCAGATAGTAAGTGATGTGAGTCTGTGGACCAAAAGGCAGTGCAAGGGATGTTATAAATGTGCTCAACTAACATGACAGAAAATAAATATCCTTAATGTTTTATAGATGATATATAAAATATGATAATAGTAATTAAGATGAATATAATGCATGAATATGGTTGAGTTGGAGGAGAAAGGAGGCAGAGGGAAGACCTTGAGGGTGTGGCAGGCAGAGAGCACCAAAGTCAAGATGGCCTTCTGGGAGAGAAGAGAATGCAGTCATGTCTCCAGTGGAAGGGAATTCTTCAATGTTCAGTTATGCTCAGAGACTAAGGGGGATGGAAATGCCTGTGGTCAGTGGGTGTGGAATGTAAAGTTGTCTATATAAGAGGTAAAAACATAAATTGGACAGCAACAGGTGAAGTGTGTGAGGACCTGTTCTGATCTCTGATGCAATTACTCTGTAGTTTGTAGCTTGAAAGCAGCTACAGACAATACGGAAATGAACAGGCATGGCTCTGCCCCAGGGAGGCCTTATTTATGGACACTGATATTTGAATCGGAATCTTATACCATTTTGAATTGTGACAGATTCTTATTTATTTACCCATTTAAAAATGCAAAAAAGCATTCTTAGCTCATACATGAATGGACCGTGGTCCACAGTGGGCTCACAGTCCACAATTTGTTGACTTTTGGTTGGAAATGGTGTATGAAGGGATAAAGAAAAATATGCAGTTTGCCTTTGTTTTTCAAACTAGCTAGCTAGCTAACTCTATATAACTATATATATGGCTAATTGAGAAGCCAATTAAGATATATTTTATACACCTGCTTTCCACCAATTTCTTTTAAATATTTTATTTATTTATTTGACAGAGAGAGAACAATCACAAGTAGGCAGAGAGGCAGGCAGAGAGAGAGGGGAAAGCAGGCTCCATGCCGAGCAGAGAGCCCGATGTGGGCCTCAATCCCAGGGCCCTGAGATCATGACCTGAGCCGAAGTCAGAGGCTTACCCCACTGAGCCACCCAGGCACCCCGCTTTCCACGAATTTTAAAAGAAAACTTTAGGGTCACCTGGGTGGCTGAGTCAGTTAAGCATCTAACTCTTGGTTTCAGCTCAGATCATAATCCCACTATCCTGAAATAAGGCCCCACCTTAGCCTCTGTAATCAGCGTGGAGTCTGCTTGGGATGCTCTCCCTTTTTCCCCATCTGCACTACCCTCTGGCTCACTCTCTTTCCTTCTCTCTCCCTAAAATAAAAAGAAATAAATTAAAACTTTAAAAAATAAAAAAATAAGGCTTTATGAAAAAACATAAAGCCATAAAATAAATAAATGCATAATAACATAAAGCTAAAATCTTCAATAATCAATAAATACTAATACTTTACCATTTAATAGAAAATAAATATATTGACTGTAATCAGTCATCATAGAAATCTATACCTAACTGAATGAAGTAAAACTCAAAAAGTTTGTGTTGCGCATCCATGTTTAAAAATGTGTTCATTATTCACACTAAATTAATAATCTCAAATCACATTATTAGTGTTCAGTCTGACCATTTGGGAAATCAATGACCACATCACACTAAATAGCTGCAAGATTGATACATGAGTCTGGGAGATTCTAGTGAGCAGATAACAATTCTAGTCTCCAGCACAAGGCATGACATTCTCAGCACAACAGACAGTGCACAGATATGAGAGGGAAGTTCCTGAAACCTGGAATGCATACAGGGTGGGGAGGAACATTTCATTTACTATAAAAGTTTGTTCCACATGCCATTACTTGGAAAGGGAGATGGGGTCCTGAGCTAAGAGAGTACCAGGTAAAGGCTTCAGGGAGGGCACTGTTCCATAATAAATTGAAGGTGCTTTGAGTACCTTCCACATTCTGTTTTATTCACAGAGAATTCTTTTTTTTTTTTTTTCCATTTTATTTATTTTTTCAGCGTAACAGTATTCATTCTTTTTGCACAACACCCAGTGCTCCATGCAAAACGTGCCCTCCCCATTACCCACCACCTGTTCCCCCAACCTCCCACCCCTGACCCTTCAAAACCCTCAGGTTGTTTTTCAGAGTCCATAGTCTCTTATGGTTCGCCTCCCCTCCCCAATGTCCATAGCCCGCTCCCCCTCTCCCAATCCCACCTCCCCCCAGAATTCTTGCAGTAAATAATATACCAGTAATGTTGATTGGAAGCATGAAAAATATCCTATGTTCTGATTCACATATCCCAGCCTTAAACTTGGTAACTACCACACTGCTGATTATAGGCTCAGGTTTTTATGACTTACTTTTTAAAACCAATCTTATTCCATCTCTGCAATGACACCCTCAGGATACACAGACTTAAGATTCTCATTATATCTTTTTTTTCTTTCCTGTATGTACGGACATACACCCTGCTAAAGCAGAAATGTGAATTTAATCAGATGCAATATAGCATCTTTAAAAAGATAGCACATCTCTAACACCTGTCAGCTCATCAATGTCTGGTCTACTATGCTACAAATTACTACATATATCATTCCTGACACCTAAACTGATGTAAAGAATAAAACACAACTTATAAATTTTCTAAGACACAGAAGCAAAACATATGCAGCCGAGTATATGTTCTCAAGCTTGGTCTTAGACACTTAAAAAGTAATGACAACCTAAAACCATTTTTGTTTATCTGAGATATGTTATGCATATGCATAACAATTCAACTGCAATTGCAAAATTTAAAAATACACAGAGAGGCAAGGCATGAAAGACAGTTATATAAAGCAGGGAACAATAGATCACCCAATTAAATAAGACAGTTGTCTAGGGTAAATGCATTGAAAATGCAGCCTGGAGCTTCTGTGCTTCTCAGTGCAGAGGCCAAGGCAATCTGTAGGCACTTGAAAGACCAGAGACACAAACTGAACACCCCAGACACACAAAAAAGGCTTTGTGATGCCAGCAGTTATTTTTGTTGTTGTTCCATTGCATTTTAAAATGTTGTATTGTATCATTTGAGAATCTTCTTGAACTTCCTGGATGAAAGCTTGAAAATCTGACCATAAACTATCTTAAATGCTTGAACTTTGTCAGCTTTATAAATGAGGATATCTAATGGATACATAAGAACATTTTTCCACTTAGTTGTCAGATGCTATCTGTCCCACATATTTGTCCCCCCATCCTTGAATATTTGTATACTTTACTTGTAAATCTCAATCACTCAAATATCAGGGAGTTTAAGTTAAAATATTTTAAAGAAGCTACATTACTGAATTTCAATGTCAAAATTTATTTCCAATATTCTTTTTCAGATCATTCATTAAAATTAAAATAAAAATGTAAATCTCTAGAAGATGACATATGAAATAAACCAAAATGAATCATATTTGATTCTATTTAACCAAATTATTAAAAATGGACAACTCTTTTGGTGATGAAATAAATGAGAATGAAATCAAACAACACCATTAAAGCATTATTTTAAAAACTTAGATTGCTGTAAATACTGATTAATCTTTCAGTTAGTACAATCTTATTCTCTTTAAAAATGGTTAGTAGACACAGCTCAGCTCACTGAAAATATGCATCAAACATTCAGAAGCATGATCGGAAGGGGCACGTACACCCGAATGTTTATAGCAGAAATGTCTACAAGAGCCAAACTATGGAAAGAACCTAGATGTCCATCAACAGATGAATGGATAAAGAAGAAGTGATGTATATATACAATGGACTACTATGCAGCCATCAAAAGAAAAGAAATCTTGCCATTTGCGACAATGTGGATGGAACTAGAGGGTATCATGCTTAGTGAAATACGTCAATCGGAGAAAGACAACTATCATATGATCTCCCTGATATGAGGAAGTGGAGATGCAACATGGAGGTAGGAGAAGAATAAATGAAACAAGATGGGATTGGGAGGAAGACGAACCATAAGTGACTCTTAATCTCACAAAACAAACTGAGGGTTGCTGGGGGAAGGAGGTTGGGAGAAGGGGGTTTGGTTATGGACATTGGGGAGGGTATGTGCTATGGTGAGTGCTGTGAAGTGTGTAAACCTGGCGATTCACAGACCTGTACCCCTGGGGATAAAAATACATTATATGTTTATTAAAAAATAAAAAATAAATAAAAAATTTAAAAAACCACAAAAAACAAAAAAAATTAAGAACCATTTTATGAAAATTTGAATCAAAATTTAAATGATAAGGTAACAAATTTTCTAATTCAATGTGAAAATGAAAATATTAGCTATGCTATTTTTAATATTTACCTGAAAGGAGAATATGATTTACAAAAAGTGCATATGAATGCTTACTTAAACAATACTTAATAACATTTCCTAGCATATTTTTCATCTCTCTATAATTCTAACATTTAATAAAATCAATAATATATTGCTTGGCTAGTTTTCTCCTTTATGGAGCTAGGATAACGTGTTTCTCAATATCTATATATAGAAAATTTTAACAAATGATTTAGTAGGGCTCAATATGCCCTAGCATGAGGAGCAAAGAAATTCTGGAAGCCACAGACTTGAGAATTAATCACTAGTCATAGAGGGGTAGAACATTTTACTCACAATGCACTTCCTTCTTTTCACAGAAGAGGCAAATTTGGAAGTAATTTTTTTCAGTTAGAAATCATATTCTATAAGGTTAGAATTTCACACATGTAATTCATTTAACTAAAATAGTAACATCAAGTAGTTGAAAATAGAAGGGAGTGTCAGTGAGAAGTTTCCGCTGTTCTGCATATGGTAACACTGTATGAGGGAATTTATGGACCTGCTATTCCAAAAACATCTTTAAAAGCAGACTTCTGGTTAGTTTCCTGCCTCTTCTAATATAACTCCATTAGCATTGCTGTTTTATTATGCCTTTATTATGATGGATTGCTGGTATAATGTATTTTATATTGGATTTTGTTTTCTTACATGGGTTGATTTTAACATGAGACCCTCTTCTAGTCTATCTCCTGTAAAAGTATGAAATAGCCTTCTTCTTTTCAGTTAAGTAAGAACTGCATGCATTGTAGTTTGTGTTCTTATTTCCTGAAATACAGTTATTTGCCAGATTAATTCTTACTTTATTAGTTAATCTTAGAAAATAATAAATGTTGTGAAGACAACAAAGTGGGGTAATATGACACAGAGATTGGATCCGGAAAGTAATTATTTTAGGTATCATGGATTTAAATCCTATTTGCAGGAGCACCTGAGTGGCTCAGTTAGTTGGGCGTCTGCCTTCTGCAAAGGTCATGATCCCAGGGTCCTGGGATCAAGGCCCACATAGGTCTCCCTGCTCAGCAGGGCATCTGCTTCTTCCTCTTTATCTGACCTCCCCCTCATTCATGCTCTCTTTCTGTCAAAATAAGTAAATAAAATCTTTAAAAAAATTCAATCCCCTTTATGTTAAGACATGTATTATACAGACATGAAGACATTATTTGTGTAAAGATGAAGAAAATGTTTGAGAGAGAAGCAAGAGCAAGCATAATGATCCCAAATTATGAACACATTTGCTGCCTTAGTGTGAGGAAGATGCCTGATATGAGGTCAGGGAAGCAGTAGAATGGCAAATTATGTAGGATCTTAAAGGATATGGTAAACAATTGCCATGAGAATTTACCCCACTATCTTCAAACAATGGAATTAACTATGGAAGCAGCCTCTATTTGATTATAAAATATAATAACCTATGCAAATGTCCATGCCCTAATTCTCTGGACATGTTATATTCCATGAAAAAGAACTTTGCAAATGAAATTGGGTTATAGATTTTACAGTAAGGAGATTATTCTGGATTAACTGGATGAGACCAGGTAATCACATGGGCGCTTAGAATGGAAGAAAGTAGAAAGATAGGTCAAAGAAATGTGTGATTTCATTTATATCACATTCTGGAAAAGACAAAAGTATACTGATAGAAAATAGATTATTGGTCGCAAGATGATGGGAGTCTGGGGAAGAGTTGACAATAACAGCCTAAAGGAAAATTGGGGAGAAGTGAAAATATTCTACATCTTGATTTGTAGTGGTTGCATGACTGTATGCATTTGTCAAAAGTCATGAACTCTTACCAAAAAAAGAGTAAATTTTACTATTGGTAAATTATATCTCAATAAAACTTTGTTATAGAAAGTTGCAAATATTTTACTCAAGTGTTTAGAAGAAGACTAAAATAGCACATAAAAATAAAATAAAATAAAATAGCATAGAAAACAAATAAAAATGGGAAGTAAATGAACAACAATATAAACTAACTACCTGAAAAATACAATAAGAATTTAAAGATACTGTTACATTTTAAATTTGGCTTCTTTAACATAGCAAAATGTGATGAAAATTCATCTTTATAGTTTCATGCACCAGTAATTTTCCCTTTTATTTTTTTAATATTTTATTTACTTATTTGAGAGAGAGAGAGAGAACATGATTGGGAGAGGGACAGAAGAAGAAGCAGTCTCCCCTCTGAGCAGGGAGCACAATGCAGGGCTAAATCCCAGGACCCTGAGATCATGACCTGAGCCAAGGCAGAAGCTTAACTGACTGAGCCACCCAGGTGCCCCTCCCTTCTATTTCTAATTAATCTTCTATTGTATAGATATATTGTATTTTTTTCTATTTCTCAGTTGAAGGACATTTCAATTTTTTCAAATTTGGGGTGATTATGAATTAAAGTGTTATAAACATTCAAGTACATACCTTTGTCTGAACAGAAGTTTTAATGTCTCTTGATCAAATTCTCAAAATTAGAATTACTAGGTCATACATGAGGCTTTTGAATATGTTTATAAGAATCTAGAAAACTATCTTCTAAGTAGTTGTAATAATTTTTGAACCCACCTGAGATGGAGGGGATTGGCTACCACTACAAGAAAGTCACAGAAAGCAGTTTTAACCAAACTACACAAGCTTTCATACCTCCAGGGCACTGGGAAAGACCCATTGAGTTGAGTCTGGGAGAAGGAAAACAAAACAAAACGAAAACAAAACAAAACAAAACAAACAAACAAAAAACCCTCCAGTTTCAAAGGAGTGCAAGAAATCTATTCTGTGTCCATACTATTAGTAGTTTCCTATTTTGAGGGATCAACATAACATTTTACTGCATAACATCCACCAGATAACAAAGGACAGAAGTAGGGGGTCATGAAAAGGAGAGGCAGGGTACTGGCAGCTTTATGGCTTCTATTTTTCATGATAGATTGTAGCTTCATGCTTGGTAGAAGTTTTGTTTGTGTGATCATTTTCAGGAAACTTTTTTACTATACATAATCTCAAGTAGGCTTGCTTTTGGGAAAGTGACCCTCCTGTGTAATTTTTGTACTTGCTTCTGTTATCTGCCTCAAGAGTATCATCAGCTTTTAAATTGCTGAACCATTTGTTTAATTGGACGAATTATAGAATCACTGTATTATAGACTTTTATATTTCAAGTGTATAGTTTTTATCTGTTAATGAATCAGAGTTACATTTTCTTCTTTTTCTAAATTACAAAGAAGTCGTTTCAGCCATTTATACAGATCAATGAAAGATTTTTTCAATGTAAAAATTTAAGTAACAATTTCATGATTAATTTTCCTTTATTTTGAAAATCAATCATATTCTAGCTGTTATAAGAGCGTGTTACTTTTTTCCATTTCACAAGCTTTTATTGAATCCTAGTTAGTGAGTATACAGTGTAATATTTGTTTCAGGAGTAGAATCATCACTTAATATAACATCCAGTGCTCATCACAACAAATGCCCTCCTTAATACCCATCATGCACTTTGCCCATCCTCCCACCCATCACCCACCTCCCCTGCAGCAGCCCTCAATTTGTGCTCTATTGCTGAGAGTCTCTTGTTTTGCCTCCCTTTTCCCCCCTTCCCCTATGTTCATCTGTTTTGTTTCTTAAATTCCACATAGGAGTGAAATTATATGTTGTCTTGCTCTGATTGACTTATTTTGCTTAGCATAATACACTATAGCTCCATCCACATTTTTGCAAATGGCAATATGTCCACTCTGACCATTGTTACTTAACATATCACCGGAAGGCCTCACCTCATCAATAAGACAACAGAAAGAAATAAAAGGCATTCAAATCAGAAGGAAGAAGTCAAACTTTCACTATTCACAGACACAATACTCAATATAGAAAAGTCCAAAGACTCCATCAAGAAATTGCTAGAACTGACATGCAAATTCAGTAAAATCACAGGATACAAAATCGACATACAGAAATCTGCTGTATTTCTATACATCAATAATAAAGCAGCAGGAAGAGAAATCAAGGAATCAATCCCACTTACAGTTGCACCAAAAAGATGTCTAGAAATAAACCTAACCAAAGAGGTAAAAGACTTGTATTCTGAAAAATATAGAACACTGAAGAAAGAAATCAAACATGAAACAAAGAAATGGAAAAACATTCCATGCTAATGGATTGGAGGAACAAATACTGTTAAAATGTCTATACTACCCAAAGCAGTCTATACGTTTAATGCAATCCCTATCAAAATATCAACAGCATTTTGGAATAAACAATCCTAAAATTTGTATGGAACCATGAAAGACCCCAAAAGCCAAAGCAATATTGAAAAATAAATGCAAAGCTGGAGGCATCTCAATTCCAGACTTCAAGTTATACTACAAAGCTGTAGTGATCAAAACAATGTGGTACTGGTACAAAAACTGATACATAGATCAATGGAACAGAACAGAAAATCCAGAAATGAAATCACTATATGGTCAATTAATCTTTAACAAAGCAGGAAGGAGTAGCCAATGGGAAAAAAGCACTCTCTTGAAAAAATGGTATTGGGAAAACTGGACAGCAGCATGCAGAGGAAAAAAACTGCACCACTTTCTAACACCAAACACAAAAATAAATTCAAAATGGATGAAAGACCTAAGTATGAGACAGGAAACTGTTAAAATCCTAGAGGAGACAGCAACCTCTTTTATCCTGACCACAGGAACTTCTCACTAGACAAGTTTCCTGAGGCAGGGGAAACAAAACCAAAAATGAGCAATTGGGACTTCATCGAGATAAAAACCTTCTGCACAGGGAAGGAAACAATCAACAGAACTAAAAGGCAACCTACGGAATAGGAGAAGATATTTGTAAATTACATATCTAAAAAGGGTTGATGTCTAAAATCTATAAAGAATTTATCAACCTCAACACCGAAAAGCACATAATCCAGTTAAGAAATGGGCAGAAGACATGAATAAACATTTTTCCAAAAAAGGCATACAGATGGCTAACAGACGCATGAAAAGATGCTCAATATCACTCATCACCAGGGAAACACAAATAAAAACTATCATGAGATACCACCTCACACCTGTCAGAATGTCTAAAATTAGCAACACAGGAAAAACAGGTGTTACCAAGGATGCAGGGGCAAAAGGAACCTTCTTAAGTGTTGGTAGGAAGGCAAAGTGGTGTAGTCATTCTGGAAGACAGTATGGAGGATCCTCAAAACATCAAAAATTGAACAACCCTATGACCCAGCAACTGCACTATGAGGTATTACTCTATTACACAAATTACTTTCCATACCTAGGCATGTGTGTATATATGATAGTAACTTCTATGAAAATGTATCCTATACAAAAGACTATCTTTTTAGAGAGACTGCCCATTTTATCCCTTTCTCTGCTATATTCTATAATCTTATGAAAAGATAAACTTAATTGAAAATAAGGATGAGAGTGTATTCTTTTTTTTTTTTAAAGATTTTATTTATTTTTTTGACAGACAGAGATTACAGAGAGGCAGGCAGAGAGAGAGCAGGAAGCAGGCTCCCTGCAGAGCAGAAACCATCCCCCCCCAACGTGGGGCTTGATCTCAGGACCCTGAGATCATGACCCGAGTGGAAGGCAGAGGCTTTAATCCACTGAGCCACCCAGGTGCCCCAATGAGAGCATATTCTTAATAAACCCTTCTATCCAGAAGAAATATTCTAGGATTTTCTCTACATTCTCCATTTATTTAGGTCTGAGGATGTTATCCTAAAGGCAATACTATATAGCAGACAAACAAATGTACAAAAAAGAAGAAGAAATTAATAAAATCCCAGATGTTAGCCTTTAAAATTCTGTTTATTTATTTAATTTAGTAAGAAAATTTTAAGCTTTAGAATGCATAAGGATTGTTTTAGCATTTATATACATAATGAAGTATTTCAAAATTGCATTATATATATATATAAACAAACCTGCTTATTTAGTCTTCAAGACCATGTACATCAAATGTGAATAGGGAAGTTTATAATGGGGTATCACACTGACAGTAATTAAAGATAACAGCTGGCATACTGATAACAGAGAGAGAGAATGACAAATAACATCCTCAAAAACGCACAAAGTTAAGAAGTCAAGAAAATTTAGCAGTGTGAGCTATCCTTATATTTACTTGGGTTCTGAGGATATATTGTAACACAAGAGGATGTAGAATTAACATTCTCAAGGGTCACCTGAAATCACTTGAATCTATTTTGAATATTTGTCTTACAGCAGTGGGGAACTTTGCCCTTGCCTATTCCATCCTTGGGTCAGGTTTTGCAAATGACCAGTTGTAATAAAAAAATGTAAAGTCACTGTATTAAAAGACACCATTCATTGGGTGTACGCATTCAATTAAATAAAAATAATAGGAAAGTATGCATTCAATAAATTTCAATTACTTTCTTTTCTTTAGTTCCTAGGGGTAGGTCTCCCCAAATTATCAGGGTTATTTAGACCTGTTCTCTAATACAAGAAGTGTATTAGACACTTAGTGTATTAGACAGACAACTCACTAAGTTCATATTTATTATTTATATAATTGGATAAATTAGAGGACTGATAATTTTACAAATATATTGGATAACATATTTTAAATATCACATTCACAATATTTTTAAAAATTAATGTGGATACTGATAAATGTTATTAGACATTAATTTAAAATATAAAGAGTTTATGTCCAGATCCAACATACTTGAAAATATATTTTTCGCCCAAGTCCGAAATGGTGGTAATACTATTCAAAACCCTATAATGTAAGTTTAATGGTGAAGACTATAGTTTGTATTATTATTTAGTCTTTCCAGATCAAATTTAATTGCAAATTTCAAATGAGTATTATTTCTTCAGCAGATACACATACTTTTACTGTTTTTTAAAGAAATATTTTTTTATATCCCAGAGAAGATATGTCGAATGTTCACCAAAACAAAGACGTAAGTCAGCATTCTTAGCTTTCAGTAGATTATAATCTTGATCCTTGATCATTTGTTTTTTAAGCATATATAACTCTGTCAGCCTACAGTAAAGAGTATTTACACCTCAAACACTTTCCTGTTTAACGTATCTTCTTAAATATAATCTATTGTAGGAAGTTATCTCCCATATATTTTTATGATAGGTCAAAATATATATGAAACAAAATTAATTATTTTATCTTTAGAGCTACTAAAGAAACTTAGTAGCTCTTAAGATCAAATCTATTTTACCAAAAAAAAAAAAAGGAAGATAAGAGATGAGCAAGATTATATATGAGAGATGGAATTATCAGCAACTAGCAAACTACCTTTGTTCATTTCCTATGAATAAATTGACCTATTTTATTTCCTGGTGAGATGTTGTAAGAGGGAATCATAAAAGGTAATTAATGATTTAATAATAGTAACAAACTATGCATACATTGACATATACTTCCCTTCTAAAAGTGACATGAATGTACATAAAAATATGGGGCCCATGGCTTGGGATAGGAAAGGAAGGAGACAGAACTATAGTAAATATCTATTTTCCTTTTAATTTTCTCCATACTGCAATTAAAGTGACATGATAAACATAATTAGCCTATGCAAATACATAAGGCAGAGTTAAAATTGCATTGTTACAACTCTTAAATCTACTTAAAAGCTACCTACAAGACATAAGAGATCATACAAAGGACATTTTTGCATTTTTTAAATTCTTTTAACTCTTATATTTCTATCAAGTTAAATCTCCTAAACTCTGTATTTGGTTTAAAACTCTATAGCTTCCTATAGTGATCTGTGGGCATGGCTACTTCCATATAATATGCATTTGAATTGATGAAATTCATTATAAAGCATGTGTATTTTATGCATGCACTGCAGAAATAAAATTGAGGGGAATGTTTATTACATTACCTTATGATTTTTATAAAATGATCCATGTGCTACATTTTTAAAAGAATTCAATGCTAGGAAAATTTTTGTCTTTACAAAAAAAAAAAAATCACTTAAAGTAAAACACTAAACAAGAAAATACAAGAAAAACACTAAAACAGTTTTATTTATAACAAAAATGAGAACCAAACATCTTTGCAAGTTTTTTTTAATGTCTTGACTTCCAGAAAGCTAACAACATAAATCTTCTAACTTGATTACTTTGTGAAATTTTACCTGATAAAATAGTTATTTATGTAATCATGATGCTGTGTTTTATATTTATTAAATATGTACATACATTGTGTATTTTATATTACTTTACCTAATGTTCTGTATGCCAGAGAAATATGATTTATAAGGATATAATCTCTATTTCAATAAAAATATGGGCCTTTTTGTTCAAACAACAAAACACTTAGTAGTTATTAAAGCCATATTGGTGTATTCTTGAATATTATATAACCTTGATAGTTTATGTAATGATACAAAAGTATTTGTTAATATATTTTTTTTCCTCTTAGTGAGTCCATCTTTCTTTTAACACTTTATGGTTCCTAGGAATACAGTTTGAAGATATCTACTACATACTAAAATTTTTAATATTTTAATAATACATTTATTAATAAATTTAATAAATATTTAAAGAACATTTAAGAATGTATTGATTTTTCTAGACATAACAATCCATTCCATATTTTACATATTTAAAAATATACATCTTTATTAATGCTCCCCCAAATTTTGCTTTATTTTTATTTAGATAACTTAGAGGCAAGTTCATTAACTTTTTACTGTAATTGTAAGAGAGAGCAATCCACACTTGTGCACATGTGTACATATAAATTTTAAATTTTGCAAAAATAGTGCAATCATTTATTTCTTAAATAAGAAAGCTCACCTATATCAAACAATTGTATTTCATGGCTAACTTCAAAAAATAATCTGATTAAAACATATTAAATTACCAATTTGGTTTTTTTTTAATTAATTTATTTTTTTCAGCGTAACAGTATTCATTGTTTTTGCACAACACCCAGTGCTCCATGCAATACGTGCTCTCCCTATTACCCACCACCTGGTTCCCCCAACCTCCCACCTCCGCCCCTTCAAAACCCTCAGGTTGTGGTTTTTTAAAAAAAGTTAAAATTTAGAAATTTCCCTTGGTCCAATCTAATCCAAAATCTTGTGCAATTAGATTTTATTAGCTCTGTGATTACTATTCTTTCTGAAAAGGGTTACACACTTGGGAATTTAAGCAGAAGTTTATAGTTAATCTGAAAAATATAAATAGCTCAACCATAATTAGAGAGAGCACTTAATTATCTATTTTTTAATGTTTTGTTTTGTTTTGTTTTGTTTTTTGGTTAACATATAATGTATTGATTGTTTCAGGGGTATAAGTCTGTGAATCATCAGTCTTACACAATTCACAGCCCTCACCATAGCACATGCCCTTCCTAATGTCCAATGCCCAGCCACTCTATCCCTCCCCCAACTATCCTCTCAGCCAACCCTCAGTTTGTTTCCTGAGATTTAGAGTCTTTTATGGTTTGCAACCCTCCCCGGTCCCATCTTGTTTCATTTTTCTTTCCCTTCCCCCCACGTACCTCTGCCCTGCCTCTCAAATTCTTGCTATCAGAGAGATCATATAATCATTGTCTCTCTCTGATTGATTTATTTTGCTTAGCATAATACCTTCTAGTTCCATCCATGTCATTGCAAGATTTCGATTTTTGATGGCTGTATGGTATTCCAGTGCGTGTGTGTGTACACATACATATCACATCTTCATTATCGATTCTTTTGTTGATGGACATCTAGGCTCTTTCCATAGTTTGGCTATTGTGGACATTGCTGTTACAAACATTCGGGGGGCACTTGTCCTTTCAGATCACTGCATTTGTAACTTTAGGGTAAATACCCAGTATCAGCACTTAAGTATTTAATCTTAAATAATGGCTCTCTCCCACTGGAATGGTTTCTTCCTTCATATTCTACCTGTGGCCCCTGGAATATAAATAGTTCCTAACTTTTTGTACTTCATATTTGAGGGTATTTTTCAATACAGTATTAGATTATTTTATCAAAAAGATTATCATTGTATGTTTCTGATCAAATACAATTGTAGTAAGTTCCTAAACTGAGATCAAAGAGATTATGGATTTGTAGTAATCATTTCCATACTTGCCAGAAAATTCATATATATCATCAGGTCTAATTTCCAAAGTTATATCTCTTTTGTTCAACATATGCCACCATATATATTGAGGAGCAAGATGAAGAAAAAGAAACAATGCTAGAGCTCATTCATTCATTCCCAAATATTTCATTAACATAGTAACAGTTATTAATCTTTCCATTATAAGCAGAGTAGTAATTGGACACCAAATCTTTCAAACAAAATAAAAAAAAAAAAAGATTTGTTTATTTGTTTAACTCCCATAACTCAAGTGTTCAGTGCAAGTGCAAATTGTTCTAATTATAAGACCAGAATCTATTATTTAAGTCTGTGCCCTGTAAATTGGTTTTATACCCAGAGTCTACTTTGAGATCTCCCAAATGCTGAAATTTAGCATTTTTTTTTTCAATAGTCCTTGGCCTCATAATCTCATACTATCAGTATATGTGTTCTCATTAATTAAGTGATTCAAGGTCTATGTAAGGTTTTGGAAGCTATAAAAAAACAAGATGGGATTGGGAGGGAGACAAACCATAAATGACTCTTAATCTCACAAAACAAACTGGGGGTTGCTGGGGGGAGGTGTGATTGGGAGAGGGGGAGGGGGCTATGGACATTGGGGAGGGGAGGCAAACCATAAGACACTATGGACTCTGAAAAACAACCTGAGGGTTTTGAAGGGTCAGGGGTGGGAGGTTGGGGGAACAGGTGGTGGGTAATGGGGAGGGCACATTTTGCATGGAGCACTGGGTGTTGTGCAAAAAGAATGAATACTGTTACGCTGAAAAAATAAAATGGAAAAAACAAACAAACAAAAACCCAACTAAAAAAAAAAAATCATGATGAAATAATTAAAGTTTCGGTGCTTGTATAATTTACCACACTCCTCTATTGTGGCCCTGGTTGACATTAACACATGATAAATGTTCAATAAATATGGAAATAGGCTTCAGAATTACTATGACTACTTTTTTATAATTGTTAAAAGTAAACCACGGATACACACACACACAAATTACTGCATCAATAAAATGTTTTCTGCAACTCAATTGTAAAATCTGATTTATTTTGATCACTTGGGACCATTACAGTGCTTTGTTCTGTAATTTGCCGCATGGTCATAACTCAAGAAAGTAATGTCCCTTCTATGTTCAGAATCTTTATCAAAGAAAAGTCACATTGACTGCAGCCTTCTGCTATGGGGTGACATTAATTTCTTCCATCTCAAGCCCAGTTGACTCTAACCTGGCACAAAATTATTTCTAAATGAAAAATTTCTAGTTTCACCTTAGCCTCTGTTGCCTCCTACATGGTGCCTCTGCTGGTGAAAAGTACCTACCATGATGTGAGAATCCAGGTGCGGAAAGCTTCTTCCACACCTGGAAATTTTGCATGGTATGCTTGTGTTGGATACGTCCAGTATCATAGTAATACAGCACTATATGGGCTATATTACAGCACTATAACTGGATCCAATTTAAACTAGCCCTATGTTCCCAATAGTCTTATTTTAACCCTTATGAGGCCGAATTACAGATGTTTATTCTGCTTTTTCAGGATTTCCTAAAATTATTTTTACACCGCTGTGTTAGTTTTTGTGATGGGAAATGAGTCAGACATCGATGCTTTCTGTCAATCTGATTCTACACCTCGATTAAAACCAAATCCTTCCCAAGACTTAAAGATGCCATAGAATCTGTCCTGTTGTTAAGTCACTGGCTTCATTTCCTACTGCCCATTAGGCCTCGCATCCACTTCAGCTGTACAGGCCACCCGTTACGCCAAGCATATTCCCATCTCAGGGCATTTTTGCTTACTGTTCTCTCAGGTAAATTCATCTGTCAGTTGTTCCCAAAGGTTACTCACTCGCTTTAGTCAAATCTTATCAAGACTTCTCTTTAAGTTATTTTATACTTTCTTCATATACATTGAACACTATTCAACATTTCATATACGCATATGTGTGTGTAAATACATTGGCATGTCCACGTATTTTTTTCCCAAATAGAATGTAAAATTCATCCACGTGGGATTGTCTTTCAGTCTTATTGGTCTTGTCCACACTTTATGCTCACTGCTCAGAATAGTAACTGGGCTGTAGTAAGACTTCAATAAATATTGTTTGAACAAATGGAATAAATAAGTGAATAGATCTGAATCTAAGGAATATTATTAAAAAGTTATAAAGTCATATAAATATGAATATGAATATAATTCAGTGACGCTAATGCCAGCCTGGTAAGTGATGGAGCTGTGCTCTTATCCAAGTTTGTAGTAGCAGAAGTTTTTCATAAACACACCGTATTTTCCTAAACAACAGGTCTGAGTTCAATTATGGCATACATTCTGATAAACAGTGTTTGAATTTTGTAGCACAGCCTAATTTGAGACAATAATAAGATCTTCCGATTAGTTTTAATTCTTCCAATGTGCCCTATTTGTAAATTATTCTACTACAATGGTTGTTTCTCTCAATTGTTTGTATGTTTCTAACTGAGTGTTTTGAGTAGTTTTCGATAGACATTCAGTCTTGGTGTTTTTACTGTGTTTTCTATTTCCTTTACTTGTTTTTAATTCCTTTAAATTTTCCTGCCATGTTGTAGCGAAACTAAGTATGTTTTGTCTTAATATCTAGATTTAGCAACATGCTAATAGATCTTGCAGCTGTTTCCAAACTTTCTTCTACCTGCCCAGAAATCCCGAGATATCAATGCATTTTTTAAGAAATAACTGTCATCCTGTTTTCTACCATTTACAATTTGTTAGATATTTTTTCTCTATGCCCCAGGACCTTTTCCTACTTGCTTCAAACAACAACGTTACCAGTTCCTACAAAAACTGTCTTTTGCAGAGGTTTTGCCTTGCAGGGCTATGAACAGATGAGTAGGGTAGGGATTCACACAGGCCTGCAGAAATCCCCACCTTGGTTGTCTCTACTGGCACTTTTTATCTTTGGTCGTAATAATTTTAAGCTTACTTCTCCCTTTTCAGTTTATCTCCGAAGCTGACAAAATATGTTTCCAAGCAACAATACGCAATCCCCTTCTTCAGTCTTTCCAAGGTAAAGTTACTCATAATGCTCCATTTGTACAGAATTACAATTGAAAAGAGTCAGAGATCACTACACCCCCAAACTATCTAATCGTTCAGTAACCATGTGATTCTTTATGATATATCTTCTGAGTTACGTATAGTTTTATATATAGGCAAGGCACTAAGTGAGAAAACCAACGCAAGGAAAGTAAGATTGACTTCATGTATCATACTCTAAATGGGTGTGGTATACATCTCAGCACTGTCTCTCCATCACCATCTTCTGATACTCTGGTGATTAGTAACATGAAAATCAAGGCACTTTCTTTCTCATCGATGTAAAATGATGCTTGGGCATGTGCTGTTCAAGGTGATGACTTGCTTTGCTTGAAGGCATCAGAAGCTTTTAAACAGCTGTCATAATTCAAGATGAAGTCAATTTATTTAAAGCTGTAAAACATATGTCATATACAAATGCATAAAATAAAATACGTGTTTAGGCAGATAGCTATTTTTGTGTTATTTTAGAGGAATATGAAAATAAGATGTCTTTAAAAAAATTTAAGCCCTGGACAATATTAACATGACACACTGGTATGTAGTTAAGACAGTAATAAATGGAATCTACTGGTCTGGTCGGCAAAGTGGACACAACATAATAACAAGAAGCAGTCTGTAATTCCAGATAATGACTTCTTTGGTTGGCATACCTTTTGTTGTATCTATTTTATTTATTAAGTTAACAAGTTGCATAGTTCAAATGTTTGACATATAGCATAAATACAGTGCTTTTACATCTAATGTAGGATACTGGTTATTATATTTTATGGTGCATTTCTTTTCAGATTTTCTGAAGACAATGTAGAAATGCTTTAAACGCTTTTTTTTTTTTAAGTTTTGGAATGCAAAATAAAAATTTCTTTTCACCAGAAAAACCAGTTACTATTAGTAAAGTCAAATATTATGAGAGTTATAAGTTCTTCTTTTTTAAGATTTTTATTTATTTGACAGACAGAGATCACAAGTAGTCAGAGAAGCCCACAGAGAGAGAAAGGAGGACGCAGGATCCCTGCTGAGCAGAGAGCCTGATGTGGGGCTGGATTCCGGGACTCTGGGATCATGACCTGAGCCGAAGGCAGAGGCTTAACCCACTGAGCCACCCCCGGTGCCCCAAGAGAGTTATAAGTTCTTAAAGCACAGATACTTCCCCAAGAAAGAAATATATGTGTTATATATATACATATATATATATATATATATATATATATATATATATATACCTTCAAAAGAATCACTTCTGGGTTTACCAGTGTTCACTTTATTTTTCCCTACATATTACATTTATGTTATAAATTACATTTATGTTATAAATATAACTTTATATATGCACAATAAAAAATGTAAAAACAGAAATGGGTTCTAAGATCCAGTTGCAAAAAGAGGTTTTAGAATTACAGGCATATTTGCAGATCTAATGCAATATATCTTTTTTCATAAGCTGAATGAGGAAAATGTCCAGCTCTGTACTATTGTATGTATTATTTAACATTAGCTGGTTCCTTCATCACTATTCCAGAAACACTGGAAAGGAAGAGGGAAAGTACATTTTTATTTCAGAGCTACTATGTGTCAGGCTCTGTTTTAAATTCTTTAAATATTGTTAAAAGAATCACCAAAAATTTTAGAAATAACGAACAGATATTTATTAAAATCCCTTTTTTTCCATTGACTGAACCACCTTTTCCCACTTTCCATCATTAACCACTAAGAAATAGGCTTTATCTGTGTAAAACTATTGCCTTTACTATTTTCATCTCTACAAAAGCTGTAAACATTGTGTTCTACACCTTCATAGGTATATATGCTTGTTTTCCAAAACTGGAGATTACCTTCTAGTTCTGCAACTACATTTTGTTACCATTTCATTACCCTGACATTTTAAGCTTTATGTGGGCAGAAAATAAAATGTTGATATTTAAAATATGAGTCATCATTGATATCTTAGAGTGCTTTATAACTTTTTTAGCATTTAGTCTATCTTATAACACATTTTTCTTACTAAAATCTTTATCAATTCAAATGAAAATCATGAAATATGCTATTAGAAGAGTAAAGCAATCACCCAAATATCTTGCATCTTTATGCTGTGCCTTGTCATTTTAGTTCTATATTTTTGATATGTAAGGAAAGGATAAAATTTTCTTTCTTCGAATATTGTCTTAGGTATTGTCTCTGTCTGTGGTCTTAAAAATGATACTTTTATATTTAAAAATAAGTTATGTTTAAAAATTAAGTACATTCCCACTTCAAAAAATTAGTTTGAAACAATTTAGATTATAAATGAATATATTGAAATAAACATATGTAAATGCATATCCAGTTATGGATACAGCAAAAAAAGTCTTAATTTCAGTTTCACAATTTCCTTTAATAACACTGTGTTCCTTTGTTCATTTATTCCTTCCTTCCTTCCTCTCTTTTTTGCTTCTTCCCCCTTCCCTCCTCCCTCCTGTCTGTCTTTCTTCTTTCTTTTTCTTTCTTTCTTTCTCTTTCTTTCTTTCTCTTTCTTTCTTTCTTTCTTTCCTTCCTTGTTCCTTTCTTTCTTTCTTTTTTTTTTTTTTCTTATTTGAGTATATTGGACAAAATGTTACATTAGTTTCAGGTGGACAACATAGTGATTCAAAAGTTTATACATTATACTCTTAGGTCAAGAGGAGCTAACTAGGTGTTTATTTTGCAATCAATTTCATTAAAAGACACAATCAGTCACACTAAAACATGAGCAAAATAAGTGCAACATATAGACAGTTCAAATGTTTGAGGAAGGTTTTAATATTCCACATCCAAAAGTATTAAGTATTTGTAATATTGGCATTTCTTCTACAAAATGAGTTTTCTTGAGAGAAGTTGGTAGTTCAAAAAAATTAATTAAAGAACACTGTTGCACTTGCCTAGTAGTTAAAATAAATTTTCAGTCTTCAACTAACAAAAGTCAGGATTCTTGCTGCAAGTAGATAAAGAAGCTCTTACCCTCTAAAGAAGGCAGATTTGGTTGAATGGTTTAGTGCTTCGTTTATCATAACAATGGGTGATAAGGCTAATAAGAAGTTGTGTGCTGCTAATGGTTGTGATAAGAAAAGACAGGACATTACTCTCGGGTAAATCTAGATAGGATCAAATTCTGGATTGGTTCAGTGTTGCTGCTTAAACCCAACCATCCACTCTAAGCACAACGGAGAAAGAAAACAAAAAAACAAAAAAACAAAAAAAACCCAAACCCTTAATGTAGAAGATCTTTAGGGAAAATAACTCAGGAATCTTAAAATCTGTACTTCCTCATCTACTTTTCTACACTGAGCCATTATTATTGTCATAATACGGTTTTTGATAATTTGTTTCTTGTGAACATGACAGCATCTATTGAACATCTTACTTTTATATGAGGATATAAAGAACTTAGCCTAGAAGGCTAGGCATTCCAAATTAGAGATATATATAAATATAAATATATATATCATATATAAATATATAAATATAAAGGAAGTTTTGTTTGAATGCAAAGAATCACCATTCATCTTCATTCGAGTTGGTGTTAGGAGACTGAGTGGGTTTTTAGATAAGTAAAGTAAGACTATTTCAGGGGGCGCCTGGGTGGTTCAGTTAGCTAGGCTCTTGATTTTGACTCAGGTGATGATCTCAGGGTCCTGGGATGAAGTTTTGCTTCAGGCTCCAGGCTCAGCAGGGAGTCTACTTGAGGATTCTCTCTCTCCCTCTCCCCCATGCATGCACACTCTCTTTCTCTCTCTCAAATAAATCAATCTTTAAAAAATAAATAAATGAAAAGAATATTCCAGTAAAGGGAACATAAAGGTCAAAGGCAGATGTGAGAAAGAATGGTTGTGAGTGAAATTCAGATAATACGTTACAAAAGGGAAAGGTTGGAAATGGGGCCAGAAACAGTAACTCATTGGCAGATTGCATTGAACTCAAGCAGATGGCTTTAATCTCAGAATGTGATTTTCTGTAGTCCAGAGACCATCTATATCAAAGCCACCTGAGGGGCTTGTTAAACTTTAACAAACCCCTTGATCTTATGCCCAATAAACTTTAAGCTTCATTTTTTATGGATGGAATCCAATGTGAAATGAGCATACCTGGTGCATTGCCCAAGATGAAACAGTGATAAATGAGTTAAGAAGACAGCATTAAAATTCTGCTCGGTTTTTGAGAGGAAAGAAAGTGTGTGTGTGTGTGTGTGTGTGTGTGTGTGTGTTAGAGAGAGAGAGAGAGAGAGAAAGAAAGAGATGGAGGGAGAGAGAAACAGAAAGAGAGGGAGGGAGAGAAAGATGCTTCGTTATTATGTCATGTAAGTAGATAAAGTATCTTTCATTTGGCCCAGATATCACAGTCCAGTGTGTAATACATCCTCAGAGAAGAGATTTTCCTCCCATACCCATTTCCTTTCAGTGTGTTGGGATGTATTACAGTTTAGATATGATGGATTAAATTGTTTTATGTATTGGGCGCCTGGGTGGCTCAGTGGTTTAAGCCGCTGCCTTCGGCTCAGGTCATGATCTCAGGGTCCTGGGATCGAGTCCCACATCGGGCTCTCTGCTCGGCAGGGAGCCTGCTTCCCTCTCACTCTCTCTGCCTGCCTCTCTGCCTACTTGTGATCTCTCTCTGTCAAATAAATAAATAAAATCTTTAAAAAAAAAAAAAAAAAAAAAAAAAAAAAAAAATTGTTTTATGTATTATTTTATCTCCCTTTAACTGAACTTGTGTTCAAGCTTACAGTTAAATCTGCCATTTGAAACCACATGTTTTTATGAGCTGTTTCAACCATGAAAACCATTAAAATAAATATCAAGCAAATTGACTTCAGCACTTCCTCAAAATGCAAAATAATAATAATAATAATAACAATAATAATCACTTTGAGAAGGAAAGTATATTTATACTATTAATACATATGTAGAAATTAAACTCATGGAACTACATGTTACTATTAAGCCAGGAGATATTTCATATTGATAGATCTTCCTTTTATAAAAGAAATGTTGTGATGAACAAAATGACAGCATAAGAAAGGCCATGAAATTGGACAATTCTTTTTTTTTAAAGATTTTGTTTATTTATTTGACAGACAGAGAGAGAGAGATCACAAGTAAGCAGAGATGCATGCAGAGAGAGAGGAGGAAGCAGGCTCCCCGCGGAGCAGAGAGCCGGATGTGGGGCTCGATCCCAGGACCCTGAGATCATGACCTGGGCTGAAGGCAGAGGCTTAAGCCACTGAGCCACCCAGGTGCCCTTGGAAAATTCTAAAATACAAACTATTATCTTGCTTAAGAATTTTAATAGCTCCCATTGCCTGTGACAGTGACCTTCAAACATTTTTTTTCTTTTGATCACAGAATCATTGTGAATAATTGTAAGCACAAACACCGTGGTTGTCTGCTTTTATTTCTATAATAGTCCATCCTATATTGCCCTATTATAAATATGACAAAACTATTTCAGAAATAGAAATAAAATGAAGGGAAAAAAACAGTTAAAAAATCAATATTTAAGGGGCGCCTGGGTGGCTCAGTGGGTTAAAGCCTCTGCCTTCGGCTCAGGTCATGATCCCAGAGTCCTGGGATCGAGCCCCACATCGGGCTCTCTGCTCCGCAGGGAGCCTGCTTCCTCCTCTCTCTCTGCCTGCCTCTGCCTAGTTGGATTTCTCTCTGTCGAATAAATAAAAATAAAAAAAAAAATCAATATTTAAAAACTGATAGTACCAATTTCTTAACTTTAAGTATTAATAGAAATTGTGGAAAATCAGGGCAATGAAAGGCATATGGTAAGTACTTAATACAGATTAGGTCATATTATCATCGCTGCTATTAGTGTTCATGTCCTTACTGGCTTGAATGTCTCTTTCTTAAAATTGCAGGACCCAACAAATTTCCTTTTTCATTCTCATCATTTCTTAACCCTGGGTTTATGATTTTATGAAAAAATATGTGCTATTAAAAATAACTTACACTTCAGATAGTGTATTTAGCTCTTTTCCTCCCTGGCTGCTTGAAGCTTGGCTGCCATCATAAACCATCTGGACAGTAAGTGTCTGGACTCGGAGGTTCATGACCAACAACTATTTCAGCAGATCTAATAGTCACTCCCACCCTGGGAAGGTGACTGCCTAAGACAGAGAGTCAGGGAAAACTAGCCAAAATGCACAAGACCGCGCCACTTTTCATCTTTGTATTTGGATTCAGAACCCATTTTGGTGGGGCAAGAAAACTGGCTCTGGCATGATTTATGATTCTTTGCACAATGCAAAGAAAAATGAACCCCGATAAGATTTTTCAAGACATGACCCATATGAGAAGAAAAATTCCTCAAAGAGAGAGCAAAAGGAACGCAGGAACAGCATGAAGAAAGTCAAGGGGAACGCAAAAGCCAATGTTGGTGCCAGCAACAAGTTAGCTGGAGAATGGACAACAGGAGTGAAGATTCTGCATGACATCATCTGTGGTGATTGTACACATTTCTCATGAGAGGACTAATAAGCTAAGAACTTGTGTGTGAAAAAAAATCGTATATTTAGTGTGTATTCTAAACGGATTTATTTCATGTAAGTCAATGGTACAGATGAATAGGTATAAAATTGCTTTAGATATTCTGGGTTCTTTTTGTTATCCTATACTTTGTATCAGAATGCAGTTTTCCATACCTCAGCACCTCGCTTCAAAATACAAAAGAAAGCTCTGATTCTGTCAGGTACACTAGACATGAATTCAGGGCTTATAGCCACAAAGTAGTTTAAGCTGCACTTATAATTTTTTTTTCTGCACTTAATGAAAGAAAAGTTATGTTTTTCTTTTTTCTCCAGAGGTTGCATTTAATGTCACTGATATTCAAAAAGTTTTCTTTCAGAAAAATGCAGAGGCAGTTTTCTATTTCTCTTTGATTGTATTAAAACTTGTCTTTGGGTAGTGAAGACTAATGAGACAAACATACTTCTCACAATATACATCTGATATGTCTAATACACAGTATTAGGTATACAGTATTTTAAAAGTAGCAATTGAGGGTGCCTGGGTGGTTCAGTGGGTTAAGTCTCTCCCTGCAGCTCAGGTCATGATCTCAGGGTCCTGGGATCGAGTACCGAGTCAGACTCTCTGCTTGGCAAGGAGCCTGCTTCCTCCTCTCTCTCTGCCTGCCTCTCTGCCTACTTGTGATCTCTGTTTGTCAAATAAATAAATAAAATCTTTAAAAAAAATAGCAATTGCTAAGTTCCTTATAGATTTTGGATACTAGCCCTTTATCTGATATGTCGTTTGCAAATATCTTCTCCCATTCTGTCAGTTGTCTTTTGGTTTTGTTAACTGTTTCCTTTGCTGTGCAAAAGCTTTTGATCTTGATGAAATCCCAATAGTTCATTTTTGCCCTTGCTTCCCTTGCCTTTGCCGTTGTTCCTAGGAAGATGTTGCTATGGCTGAGGTCGAAGAGGTTGCTGCCTGCATTCTCCTCAAGGATTTTGATGGATTCCTTTCTCACATTGAGGTCCTTCATCCATTTGGAGTCTATTTTCGTGTGTGGTGTAAGGAAGTGGTCCAATTTCATTTTTCTGCATGTGGCTGTCCAATTTTCCCAGCACCATTTATTGAAGAGGCTGTCTTTTTTCCATTGGACATTCTTTCCTGCTTTGTCGAAGATTAGTTGACCATAGAGTTGAGGGTCGATTTCTGGGCTCTCTATTCTGTTCCACTGATCTATGTGTCTGTTTTTGTGCCAGTACCATGCTGTCTTGATGATGACAGCTTTGTAATAGAGCTTGAAGTCCGGAATTGTGATGCCACCAACTTTGGCTTTCTTTTTCAATATTCCTTTGGCTATTCAAGGTCTTTTCTGGTTCCATATAAATTTGAGGATTATTTGTTCCATTTCTTTGAAAAAAAATGGATGGTATTTTGATAGGGATTGCATTAAATGTGTAGATTGCTTTAGGTAGCATAGACATTTTCACAATATTTATTCTTCCAATCCAGGAGCATGGAACATTTTTCCATTTTTTTGTGTCTTCCTCAATTTCTTTCATGAGTACTTTATAATTTTCTGTGTATAGATTCTTAGTCTCTTTGGTTAGGTTTATTCCTAGGTATCTTATAGTTTTGGGTACAATTGTGAATGGGATTGACTCCTTAATTTCTCTTTCTTCAGTCTTGTTGTTGGTGTACAGAAATGCAACTGATTTCTGTGCATTGATTTTATATCCTGACACTTTACTGAATTCCTGTACAAGTTCTAGCAGTTTTGGAGTGGAGTCTTTTGGGTTTTCCACATATAGTATCATATCATCTGCGAAGAGTGATAGTTTGACTTCTTCTTTACCAATTTGGATGCCTTTAATTTCTTTTTGTTGTCTGATTGCTGAGGCTAGGACTTCTAATACTATGTTGAATAGCAGTGGTGATAATGGACATCCCTGCCGTGTTCCTGACCTTAGCGGAAAAGCTTTCAGTTTTTCTCCATTGAGAATGATATTTGCGGTGGGTTTTTCATAGATGGCTTTGATAATATTGAGGTATGTGCCCTCTATCCCTACACTTTGAAGAGTTTTGATCAGGAAGGGATGCTGTACTTTGTCAAATGCTTTTTCAGCATCTATTGAGAGTATCATATGGTTCTTGTTCTTTCTTTTATTAATGTGTTCTATCACATTGATTGATTTGCGGATGTTGAACCAACCCTGCAGCCCTGGAATAAATCCCACTTGATCGTGGTGAATAATCCTTTTAATGTACTGTTGAATCCTATTGGCTAGTATTTTGGCGAGAATTTTTGCGTCTGTGTTCATCAAGGATATTGGTCTGTAGTTCTCTTTTTTGGTGGGATCCTTGTCTGGTTTTGGGATCAAGGTGATGCTGGCCTCATAAAATGAGTTTGGAAGTTTTCCTTCCATTTCTATTTTTTGGAACAGGTCAACTAATCTTCGACAAAGCAGGAAAGAATGTCCAATGGAAAAAAGACAGCCTCTTCAATAAATGGTGCTGGGAAAATTGGACAGCCACATGCAGAAAAATGAAATTGGACCACTTCCTTACACCACACACGAAAATAGACTCCAAATGGATGAAGGACCTCAATGTGAGAAAGGAATCCATCAAAATCCTTGAGGAGAATGCAGGCAGCAACCTCTTCGACCTCAGCCGTAGCAACATCTTCCTAGGAACAACGGCAAAGGCAAGGGAAGCAAGGGCAAAAATGAACTCTTGGGATTTCATCAAGATCAAAAGCTTTTGCACAGCACAGGAAACAGTTAACAAAACCAAAAGACAACTGACAGAATGGGAGAAGATATTTGCAAATGACATATCAGATAAAGGGCTAGTATCCAAAATCTATAAGGAACTTAGCAAACTCAACACCCAAAGAACAAACAACCCAATCAAGAAATGGGCAGAGGACATGAACAGATATTTCTGCAAAGAAGACATCCAGATGGCCAACAGACACATGAAAAAGTGCTCCACGTCACTCGGCATCAGGGAAATACAAATCAAAACCACAATGAGATATCACCTCACACCAGTCAGAATGGCTAAAATTAACAAGTCAGGAAATGACAGATGCTGGCGAGGATACGGAGAAAGGGGAACCCTCCTACACTGTTGGTGGGAATGCAAGCTGGTGCAACCACTCTGGAAAACTGCATGGAGGTTCCTCAAAATGTTGAAAATAGAACTACCCTATGACCCAGCAATTGCACTACTGGGTATTTACCCTAAAGATACAAACATAGTGATCCAAAGGGGCACGTGTACCCGAATGTTTATAGCAGAAATGTCTACAAGAGCCAAACTATGGAAAGAACCTAGATGTCCATCAACAGATGAATGGATAAAGAAGATGTGGTATATATACACAATGGAATACTATGCAGCCATCAAAAGAAATGAAATCATGCCATTTGCGATGATGTGGATGGAACTAGAGCGTATCATGCTTAGTGAAATAAGTCAATCGGAGAAAGACAACTATCATATGATCTCCCTGATATGAGGACATGGAGAAGCAACATGGGGGGGTAAGGGGATAGGAGAAGAATAAATGAAACAAGATGGGATTGGGAGGGAGACAAACCATAAATGACTCTTAATCTCACAAAACAAACTGGGGGTTGCTGGGGGGAGGTGGGATTGGGAGAGGGGGAGGGGGCTATGGACATTGGGGAGGGTAAGTGCTATCGTGAGTGCTGTGAAGTGTGTAAACCTGGCGATTCACAGACCTGTACCCCTGGGGATAAAAATACATTATATGTTTATTAAAAAAAAAAAATTTGGAAGGGGAGGCGAACCATAAGAGACTATGGACTCTGAAAAACAACCTGAGGGTTTTGAAGGGTCAGGGGTGGGAGGTTGGGGGAACAGGTGGCGGGTAATGGGGAGGGCACGTTTTGCATGGAGCACTGGGTGTTGTGCAAAAAGAATGAATACTGTTATGCTGAAAAAATAAATAAAATGGAAAAAAAATAGCAATTGATTAATGAAAAATAACTAAACCAATTCATTCCCAATATCATACCCCATAGATTGCTCCTGTTAACATTTTTAATTTACATTTTAGATATTATTTGATTACAAAACAATATACATGATGCTAGTCATATCACACATAATTTTGTACCATATGTTTTGTTTTAAAATGATATTGATTTTAGGGCATCTGGGTGGCTTAGTGGGTTGAGCCTCTGCCTTTGGCCCAGGTCATGATCTTGGGGTCCTGGGATCGAGCCCCGCATAAGGCTCTCTGCTCAGCAGGGAGCCTGCATCTCCCTCTCTCTCTGCCTATTTGTGATCACTCTCTTTCTGTCAAATAAATAAATAAAATCTTAAAAAAAATAATGATTTTACACCCAAAGGTCACTGAAAATTCTTTATTAACAAGAATTGCAAAGGATGTATCATATTCTGTCATGTATGTTAGGTTCAGACCAAATACCTTGGAGTCATTTATTATTCCTCTCTTCTTCCTTAACTGCAGCCAATCTATTGGCAATTTCTGTTTAGGGTAATCCTTCAAAATATAATCAAAATCAGAATACCTTAACCCTTTTTATTGCAAATAAAACAAAATCCTGGGGTGCCTGTGTAGCTCAGTGAGTTAAAGCCTCTGCCTTTGGCTCAGGTCATGGTCTCAGGGTCCTAGAACCTAGCCCCACATCGGGCTCTCTGCTTGGCAGGGAGCCTTCTTCCTCTTCTCTCTCTTCCTGCCTATCCCTCTACTTTGATCTCTGTCTGTCAAATAAATAAATAAAATCTTAAAAAAAATCCTAAATTAGACAAGGCCATGTCCTCACTTGAAATCCAGTGATTTCACATTGTGCAAAGATTATGCTACAAGTACATATAAACCAGCCCAAAGTGATAATGAAGTAATGTGGAGGCGTTGGTTATTAATTTGGCACACAGTAAAATATTAAAGGCCTATCACAAAAGGTGATAAAAAATCCTAATTAATTAGTTAATTGTATAACTATAAAATATGTTGTTCAAGAAGACTTTAGAAAGATATAATAGCATATTGAGAAAGAATATTCAAGTTAATATAAAAATGAAATACAATAACAGAAATGCTTGTTTTAAATAAAATCTTACATAAGGTTAAATTTTGTGATAAAGGAAATCTCCAATTGAAAATAGTGGAGCAAAGGGATTGTTTTCACCATAAAAATGAAAAAAAAAAAAGCACAAAGAAATAATGTGGCATGACATGTGGGGAATATTTTATTTTATTTTATTTTTTTTAAATATTTTATTTATTTGACAGAGAGAAATCACAACTAGGCAGAGAAGCAGGCAAAGCTAGAGGAGGAAGCATGCTCCCTGTGGAGCAGAGAGCCCGATGCAGGGCTCGATCTCAGGACCCTGGGATCATGACCTGAGCCGAATGCAGAGGCTTTAACCCACTGAGCCACCCAGGCGCCACATGTGGGGAATATTTTAAAAAATATTTTTCAAAAAAAGGAATAGTCAAACCCCAAGGCAATAGAATAGTGAATGAATTAATTAATTAATTCATGAAAGAATGAATGAATGAATGTTCCAAACAGTGAAACAGTAATAGAAGTGATAGCTGAGGTTTTCATTGTCCACTCTCCCCAAACTGTATGTCAAGGATAAGCAATAATAATTTAAAAAATTAATATTGGTTTTATTTATAACAATTAAGGTACCAGACAATGAATAAAGAATATTAAATGAAGTATGTCCCAAGAAAACTGAGTTTAGACAGTGCACCATAGGTTCAAAAAATTACAGGCCATATATCTAGCAAGTTCAGAATTCAATGTGGTAGGAAATAAAATACAGAGTTAGAAGTTATTTTAGAACTAATAGAAATAGAATAAACATGATAGGAAATCCATCGGAGACGTGGGAAACAGCGTTGAGGAAATCATACAAAAAGATGAGAAGAACAAAATTCTAAAACTGATTGTGGAAAAGATGGGATAGAAGATAGAATATACTGTGTGTGAGTAATATGCTCCTGGAAATAACAGGGAGAACAATTAAAATGGGGGAAAAAATATTCGCAAAGACAGAAGAACAAACCTGAGAAAGAAGGACTAAAACTGCTGAGAAGGAGGAAAAATAACATTCGAAGAGACCTTATTTCAGCAAGAACATTTTCTAGGGAATTTATTCACACAAGAATGTAGGCATCAAACCCAAAGTAGTCACCTGCTAAATGGTGGTATGTGGCATTTGTTAAGCAGAGTAGCACAGCAGAAGTGTGCTGGGCCCATGTGGCATTTGTCAATAGTCATGGATGAGGATCCACTGTCTGGGCATTTGCAGGTTCAAGTTCCATCTCCTGTTAGTAGATTGGCCACCGTGAACAGTTTCTCCATCTGAACACCTCTTTTCTAACGTTTAAATGGATTTAACAAAATGCCAGCATAAAGGCACCTTCTGTACAATAAACTAGAGAATGTGTAAAGGGATTTAACAGATCCTCAACAAAACATAAGCTTCCTCCAAGGTATTATACACAAAACTTCAAGAACTCTGAGAGCACAGCACCCATGCTTGTTCCAGGCTTCCTAGAAACAAACAGAGAGTAGACAAAGTTCTCACAGAAATAACAATATGAAAATAAATAAATAAATAAGTAAATAAATGAAGATGTTAAAGGAGTAGTGGTATGAAGTCCACTAAAATAAGTTGAATTGTTTTTAGCTGTAGCGCTCATGGCAACGTAACATGTAGAAATATTATAAAAGCTGACACTGTAATATTAATGATACAGTCATAGGAAATGAGAAGACAAGTACTAGAGTTCAGATGTTTTGCACTAAGGAGTTGCTAGATGTTGTTGAATCATCCAAAAATCAAAAGTACTCCAACTGCTTCATATTTGTCTTTATACATTTTCTGAAGTTTAATTAGATTTTAGAAACTATTATCGCTTGTTATGAAGAAATGTTTACTAAAAATTAACAGATATCCTTTACTTTGTGTCTGTTTTCTTTATGGTAAATTTAAATAAAACTTAGTGTAATATGTTTTATTTTGAATTAATAAGTATTTCATCACATTTTCTAAAATACTTCCCGTTCATGAACTCTATATTATCTGCTACTTATCTGATATCTACATTTACATATACATATAGAAAGAATGGGGGGTATTGTTAATGATTCTTTATGAGAGATGAAATTCATAGTCGGCTTTTTTTACTAAAAATTTTCCTGATTTCTTTGTGTCATGAAGAGCATATATCCTTTTTCTATATTATAGTTGTAAGATCTGTCCACAGTGTGTTGCATAGCATCCCATTACATGAATATACCATATTTTACATATACGTTCTGCAACTGATGGACATTTGGGATTTCATCAAGTTTTTTCCCTCCTTCTGGATAACACTGCATAAAAACATCCAGAAAAATCTCAGTGGCTTCCAACAATAAATGTTTAGGTTACACTTATGTGTTTACAGATTGGCTAAGATTTGGGCAATCTTATTTTGGGCTACTATGGATTAAATTGGACCCAGGACTCAGTTTAGGTCTGCTCTAGGGGACCAAGACTAAAGGAACACCTAATATCTAGGGGTCAGTGTTTCTGTTTGTTTGCATTTGTGTTAGTTTTTATCATGGGGGATAAGAGTGGAGGTGGACTGGAAGTTATCGACCATGTCTCTTATAAGCCTCAGTTCGGACCTGGTATACTATCATATGCTAATATGATATTAGTAAAGCAAATCATTTGGCCAAGTTGAAAGTAAATGGAGAAGAAACAGATACAGGATTTAAATTACTTGGGAGCACTGCAATGTCACATTTTAAAAGGAAATAAATAACTTTATCATATATGTAAGTAGGGAAAAGTTAGAAACAAAAAGTATACTGTACTATTGAGTTATCTCCAAACTTCGACTATTGCCTACTATGAATAATGGTAATGTGAGCATTCTTATACAGATCATTTGAAATGAAACCCTAATGCCTTTCTGTTCAGTATGTAAATAGGAGTTGAAATGTTGCATAGTAATTTACTCAGAGATTCCCTATAATTTGTAATGTCAAACAGTTTTCCAAAGAGGTTGTACCAATTTATACCTACAGTTAGAGTTAATATTTTAAAAATATTTTTGCTTAATGCTCAGACCAGTCTATACTTTTATGGTAAGATAAATCTTTGTTTTTTTTTTTAATAAAGGTTATGTTGAGCTCATTAAAATAATGGAGAAGGTACTCTCTGGAAGACTTTCTGTAATATTAGTCATATTTCCAATCACCTGTCTTGTCTTATTACCCCATTAACTGGATAATGTGTAGATCTCTACCTTTTGATTTTCAGTTTTAGGGTCCTTGTATGACTGGTAATTGCTAAATGAATGCTATATATTATTTATGAAAAGATCTAAATTATTTATTTTCTTCAGGGAGGATCTGATTTCTCTATGGCTGGTGGTTAGAGAATATTCAAGCATCTTGATTCTGTCAAGGATTGTCATGTTTCAAGAGTAGAATTCAAGCTTTCTAAAAGCTAATCATTTCTAGTTTGCCTTTGACCCTAACCTGGGTTATTTTCCTGAAAAATTTCCTGGGATATTTTCCTTGCTGTGTGTGTGTGTGTGTGTGTGTGTGTGTGTGTGTGTGCATACATATAATCTGTATACACACACATATGCATATATATACACACACACCTTGTCTTTTTAGAATTGTGAAATTCCTAAAATTCTGTTGAGTTTTTTAGCATCTTAGCTATCTTAGCTGATGCTATGAGTTTTTACTCCTCTTGCCATGTGCATGCACAGCTCAGGAAATGGTGAAATCCTCAAAGGAAAGCTGCACATAAAACTTCAGGTTCATATCTCGCAGGATCCCTCTTCTCCTGGATCTTGGCCTCTTGATCCCAGATGCCATGCAATCCAGAGTTGCTACTGAGTCTCCCGCAGCCAACAGAGATGGATACGAACTCTGAGCTGAGGCTTTCAGCCTGGCTTTTATGCTCAATGCTGAGTATGTGTGCCTGACCCAAGAGGAAAAGCTTCAAAAGTAGGACTACCTCAACACATCTCTTCATTTTCTCTCCTCTCTGGTAGAATGGCTCAGAAAGGCTTGGTTGCCTTAGTTGCACTCCAATGACTTCAAACACCTTTTTCCCCAGGGCCCTTATGGTCATTGTTAGAAGAATTATTATTTTTCTTATTTTATAATTATACTTTATATATTTATATGTGTAAATTATATATAAATTATAAATATATTATCTGTATATAATATAGAATTATATTACATTATATATTATATATAATAATATGAATTATAAACATAAGTCCCAATTATAATTTAATTTATAAATTATTATTATTATTTTTACAAGTTATTCAGACAACTTGAGAAAGTGGAAATTAGAGAATACATTAAAGTTTAAATTAAGAATATTTTTATTTGAGGGCGCCTGGGTGGCTCAGTTGGTTAAGCGACTGCCTTCAGCTCAGGTCATGATCCCAGGGTCCTGGGACGGAGTCCCACATCGGGCTCCCTGCTCCATGGGGAGTCTGCTCCCTCTGACCTTCTCCCCTTTCATGCTCTCTCTCACTGTCTCTCTCTCAAATAAATAAATAAAATCTTAAAAAAAAAGAATATTTTTATTTGAAAATACAAATTCCCTGACACTAATTGTGAAAAAAAGGTGATTCAAATGAATGCTTACAGTGAAAAATAGTTATTAACTTATTATTTGTTCTCCAAGGCAGAATAAAGCTATTGTACTCTTAGATTCAATTATTTTTATTCTCACCTTATTTATGATTTATTTTAGAACTATGGGGGAAGTGTTTATATAACATGTGTGTATAACATGTGTATGCATGTTATAATGCATTGTTTGTGTCAAGTTTTCAGTATATTTATTTATTTAAAGATTTTATTTATTTGACAGACAGAGATCACAAGTAGGCAGAGAGGCAGGCAGAGAGAGAGAGAGAAAGAGGAGGAAGTAGGCTCCCTGCTAAGCAGAGACCCTGATGAGGCCCAGGACCCAGGGATCATGACCTGAGCAGAAGGCAGAGGCTTTAACCCACTGAGCCACCCAGGCACCCCAAGGTTTCAGTATATTTAATTAAGAGTAAATACTTGGCAAGGTTATCAACTGTGAAAAAATAGATTCTCCTTTCTAAGCTAATGATATTTTAAACATTTCAATCATCTGTTCTAACCTATTATAAGTATCTCCAGAATATATGTTGTTTCTAATGCAAAAAGAAGAGCTTATTTTTTCATATGCAATGTGATACATGCATACAAAACCTACAACTTTAAAATCTTTAAATAATCAATTACTTTACCACCAATATTTCAAATCCCTACTGCACTGGACACTTCAAATATTTTTGTTTCAATATTTTTTTCTGTGAATAAGGAATTACTATATTTCATATACATGATGAGGTGTATATTGCAAATAATAGTAATTAGTAAGAATCAATACCATTTATCGTTCCTTCAGTGTCATCTGCTATGAAAACTCCTTTATAAACCTGATAAAATTTTGTTCCCCAATTTTCAATTTTGAAAAATTGCAAATCTAGGAAGCCATCTTGTCTTCTAAATCCCATTATCCGTTATGATGAGCTGGACTCACTGGAGAAATGGCTGATTTCAAAGCAGATGTCTTGAATAAAAAAAAAAAAAGTAAGTCAGCTTGAAACAACTTGTGTCAGAAAGAACTGTAGTGTTGAAAAATACGATTTGATTTTATTCACAGATCAACTCTATAAAAATGATTATTCCCCTTAATGAAACTGAAGCTCAAGTACCTTCCCTAATGACTTATTCAATCCCTAGTCTGATTTAAAATCTAGCTTTTTCCCTCTAATCCATTTACTCGTCCATTTATTCGATGAAATTTATTGAGTATTTTCTGTGTGCCAGGAATGACATTATACTTCGAAAATATAGAAGGTTAGGCTACTCTAGAGATACTCAGAGGCAATTTGTTCATTTTGGAATTTCTTACAATATATTACTGTGGCCACTTCTGTGTCTGGACAGGACGCAAGCCATCATAACATCAGTTAGTTCAATATTTGCTGGAATGCTATGGGGCTATTTTAGCTTGGGTTTTTATTGTGAGGGAGGGCATTCTACTAGAGAAGATAGGCGTTATCAAGCAACTCTGAAAATATCTGACGCAGGTACCACATCCCGACAGTCGATGGCCCCGCCCCCTCATTACCTCGCCCTGGCTAACCCTGACCCTTGAGATCCTCTTGCCCTTAGGCAGCTGGAGTTCCCACGCCCAACCAGGTCCCACACCTGAGGCACTTCACTGTCTTGCCCTGGTCACCTGTAGGTAGGATAGTTAAAATACATAAAGAAACAAAAAATCACCACAAAACTGGGGATATTGGGACTGTCTTATTTTTTATTTTATTTTAATTAATTAATTTATTTTTAAGAAATATATCTTAGATGTGGCTTATTGTGCCTAATTAGTAAGTACTTTGTTTAACTGATGATTTTAAAATATGTTGTTCAGTAGCCAAAAAACTTGATGAAAAATGTTGGAGGCTATTTCTTATTTATCTAGAAATAAGAGAGAAACTGGCAAGTCTTTCAGAATTAGTATATATTCTAGCAGCTGTAGGAATACATTAATTAAACATTTAAAAATATTGTGTTGAATTTAGGCTCCATCCAAAGTAATTCTAGCCTCCAGTGGAAATGATTCTGGTTATATCCTGTTATGAGAACTTAAATATGTTAAGTGTAAATCACTAAAATTATACCGTTATTTTAAAGTACTTAAATTTTATAGTGTCAACACTGATGAAGAATTAAGTCTACTAAACATAAATATGTTCATGGTTTCACTTATGAGAGATAGCTAATTCTCTCCATGTGGTTTATACCTTTTGAGGATTTCTGTGACTTCTGCTTTCCTGATCTTATACTTGCCTTAGACAAGACTGGACATTGACTCATTCACTTATATTATAGCCTCTAAACCTCAGACCATAGTTAATTGTATCAGAAATGGCCACTAATCAGGTCAGGACAATCAGATTCCTTTTGCCAGAATTTGGAATTGGGAAAAATAATTCATTTTAATCATTTTTATTTACTTGAGGACATGGAATTCTGGAATGATGAAGTTGTCATGTTTTCAACAGGAATTTTAAAGACATAAAAATTCAGCTTACAGAGAGAGGGGAATGATTTAGAGACACAAAAAAGCAGAGATGTGAGTCCATGTAAGTTAAACATAAGCAAGTCAGACACGAATAAATGTCTCTCAAATTCCTGAATATTCCCCTCTTCCAAGGTGCCAACCTATAAGAATCCTGGTGGCATTTCTTGGATCCCCTGTGCTTAATTTCATTTTCTGCTTCTGCTTTTTAAAAATTATTTGCTGTTACTTGGAACAAAGCATCTTAACTATCCAGAGACTAGTAAAGGATATGGGAAGAATTGTTATCTAATAAAGCATCCTAAAACTAATTAGTGTATTATTAACATACATAATAATGGATTAAAATAGCTGTAGATAATGTTTATTTGAATCAAATTATGTTATTTGAAGTCAAATATTAAACTTTATTACTAAATTTCAAGTCATATAAATAATTTTGATCACATCAACTCTTAACAGTCACAGACAACATTTCTAAATAAATTTATTCAGATGATTTTTTTTTTTTAATTTGACAGTAACAGAAAGGGAACACAGCAAAGGGGAGTGGAAGAGGGAGAGGCAGCCTTCCCTCTGGGCAGGGAGCACAATGTTGGGCTGTATTCCAGGACTCTGGGATCCTGACCTGAGCTGAAGGCAGACACTTAAGGACTGAGTCACCCAGGTGCTTCTATTCGGATGAATTCTTAATGCAGTGATACATTTAGAATGAAAATCTAGGGGTGCCTGGGTGGCTCAGTGGGTTAGAGACTGCCTTCTGCTCATGATCCCGGGGTCCTGGGATCGAGCCCTACATTGGGCTTTCTGCTCAGCGGAGAGACTGCTTCTTCCTCTCTCTCTCTCTGCCTCTCTGCCTACTTGTGATTTCTCTAGGTCAGATAAATAAATTAAAAAACTTAAAAAAAAAATCTATATTCAAGTAAGTAAAATTATGAAAGAAATTTCAGAGGTACAAATGAATTTGTCAAGTATCAATAGAAGATATATTTTAATTTTCTGTAAAATCAATAAACTCCAACTAAACAGCAAGATGAATTAGATAACTTACAGGATATTAAAGTAAAATAGAATCTATACTTAGAAGGGAACAATACGTATAATCCTCATGGAAAACATTATAATGACTAAATGAAGTGTATGATTTGTACGTTTCCTTTTAACATTTTGAATAAAGCTTCTGTCCACTTTTCTTTTTTTAATAAAATCAGGGCTTGAATAATTTCTTCAGACTTTGGCTGTTTCTCAACCCCTCTATTTTAATTAAAGTTCTATAACCATTAATGCTATATCCTAATTAAGAAATCCATTAAGTCTCTATAATAGTTGCTTTAAAGATAATATTAAATTTACTGGAGTTTTACATAATAAATTCATGTGATGGGATTTTAATGTGCAATAAAGGAGTTATTAATATTTGAAAGAAACAGTCATTGCTTCTGTGTTCAATCAATACTAAGTTTTTGTCATATACTTAGTTATCAATTTTATCATTTCTAGTATTTCATGAATACTTTTAAGTGTTCACGGAAAGGGATATCTTACTTAAGTGAACTTCTTGGCTGAACAACTTATATTCATTTATCTAAAAAAAAGGAAAAAAAAAAGGTGCCTGATATAGATTAGTTCTACCTCTTTGTGAAACGTAAACTACTATGACTTTTGCTCTGTCAATATTTTTTCATTCTTGATCCCCCAAATGAAAATTTGTATACTGTATAGTTTATACTTGTAAAGAAGATGATGGGGAATTTTTGAATCATAAACTACCCTGACGGGACACCTGGGTGGCTCAGGTCATGATCCCAGGGTCCTGGGATCGAGTCCTACATTGGGCTCCTGCTTCTCTCTCCACTTCTCCCTGCCTCTCTGCCTACTTCTGTGCTCTCTCTCTCTCTGTCTCTGACAAATAAATAAATACAATCTTGAAAAAAAAAAAAAAAAACTACCCTGACAATCTAGGGAGCTAAATGGAAGCCCTGGGACTCTTGCAAATTACCTCAAACTCTTCTTTGGGCATCTGTTTCTTCATCTGTAAAATAAAGAGTCCCTAATAGAATGAGCTACGTTTTATCCACTTAAAAAAAAATCTATTTTAGCTCATATAGTTGAGTAGATTTCTAGGCTGTTACAAAAGGCACATATAATCAATTCAATTGTGCTTTGAAATATTTTATAAGTCATAAACACACTCATGTTTTTTGACATTAAAAGTGAAAATATATTTTAATTAAATTGATTATATACTAAGCTTTTTGTGCAAATGACAAATTAAGAGGGGTAATCTAATACCAAGATAATGAAAAATCCAACTTATTTTTAAAAATTCAGTTGGTTCATTATGTGATTTTATCACTTAAAAGAGATTGAAATAAAGCTGAAGGGATGGAGAAGGAAATACATTAATATTATCATAAGGCAAGGTACTCAGTAGATAATTTATGTTCAAGAACAAGGATTTTCAAAGCCTTAAGATAGGAACAAAGAGCAAAGAAGGTGCTTGCAACCAAAATATGCAGGAGTGAAGAAGAGAAGGAGATAAATCTCATAGTACAAGGGCCAGAAACTAGCGCTCTATAGACCAGGACAGTGAGGTTAGAAGTTGTTGTGAATGCAGTGGGCTGCAATGGCAGAGTTTCAGCAGGAAGCATTGTAAAAATTATTAATATTATTTTAACTTTTTAAATTTGAAATAATATTTGAGGTACTGAAAAGCTATAAAGATAATTCAGGGAATTCCCATATGCCCTTCATGTAATTTCTTCTACTAACATCATAGGTAACCATGCTACATTGAACAAAATTAAGAAACAAACAAAATTGCAATACTATTAAATGATTCTCTGGATTCAACAGTTTTTCCACTTACGTTCTTTTCTGTTGAAGTATCTAATTTGGGATGTCATGTCATCACGCCTCCTAATCTTTCCTTGGTCCATGACCGTTTCTTAGTCTTCCCTCAATGTTCATGACTACTCGAGTATCATGAAAAATATTTCTTGATTTGGGTTTCTGTGATAGTTTGTCATGATTGGACTGGTTTTGGGGGGAGAATGAATACCAGAGAAATGAAATGGCCCTCTCATAGTATCATCTGAAGAAGGATGGCATGGCATCAACACAACTTAGTACTGGTGATGTAACCCTTGATCCTATGAAGAAGCTGGCGTCAGGTTTCTGTATGATATTTCTTCCCCTTTCTGTACTCTAGTTATTAGACAGAGTAACTAAATCCACTCCTTACCAAAAGGAAATAACATTGAACTACACCTCTCTGGATGGAGTATCAAAGAATTTCTAGATATTTTTAAACCACCACAATGTTTAATAAATGCTTTGGGGGTGATAATTCAAGGTTATGCCACAATGCTGTTGTTCCTTCAAGTTTTGCCTGCCAGTATTAGCACATACCTGTAGATGTTGCCTTTGGGAATTATTACTATGCTACTCTAATGATGATTTTCTATTTCCACATTTCTTCTAAATTTATTGTTTGGAATTCCTTAAGGAAATCTGTGCCTTCCCCTGCATTTATTTATCTATTAAGTCACTTATTTATCTGGATGGGTTCGTAGATATGTATTTTATCTTTTGGCTATAGTCCATTGCTACTATTATTTAAATCATGGCTCAAATTACTCCAGACTTATCTACCAGGAGAGTTTTCTGCTTGGTTCCTGTGTCCCTTGGTTCAACGTGGCCCTGTCTCTTTTACTTTTCTGCCAATACAATATGCCATATATTCATCTTCTATTTCTCCTACCACAGCCTTAGAATCAGCCATTTCTCCAGTGATCCCAGGTTCCTTTTCGTGAAGAATTGATTTCAGATATTGAGATAAGAATGCTAGGTATGCTCACTGCTGTTGGACTTGTGCTGTTTCTAGGCCATCTTGGTACACAGAGCTAAGAAATACATGTGTGCGTATTATCCCATGTCTACACACATGGGTATAGTTACTTCCTCTTCTGTCTATGTCTATAGAAAAGAAACGTGAGTTCCCACTGATACTCCAAAGCTTAATCCAGGACCATAGGATTCATGCACCTGCATTTATCTAGCCTCCTTTAATATTTATAACTTCTTTTTTGGACAGAGAAAAACAGGGCTCCTAGTGTCAACAATTTAGTTCTTCAACTCCAATATTCAAGTAAACAAGTTGTAAAATTGTTAATCCCTACACCTGGAGAAACAAATTAACCAATTGAAGTATAGTCTTTATGTTCTTTTGTTCTTAACTGTACAGTATTCAAAATGTTCTTTTCCAAAGTTGCTTGAGTTAGTTCCCTTTTTCCTCTTTCCCCTCCTCCTTTGGTGCACTTATGCCATACATTTGTAACACAGCTAGATTCAGTTGTCACAGTCTGCATTTCTTCCTGGAGGTCCCTCGATATTTGGGTAGATTTTTAAAAAAGTAAATTTCACTCTTTATAATGTACAGGTTCTTTGGGTTTTAACAAATGCATAGTGATTATTATTTTCTGTATCATTGTTGCTCTCCTTGAAAATCAGTTGGAGCAAGGGAGAAGCATTGTGGGCAAAATTGATAGCAATGAGAATAGTTTTAAAGTTATTTCTGTAGTCTGTGGGAGAAATGATGGTGATTTTAACAAGATGGATTATTTCTGGATTTCCAGTGTGATTAATATTATATTCTCTTCCAGACAATCAATGTTCTTATATTTTGAGGTAGAGTTTTAAAAAACTCAATATAAAAGAGATTTAGTTTTCTAGTTTGAATGTAAGGAAAACTTTAAAGTATATGCTAGATACAACCTCACGTTACCTCTTTCTTATGATACATGGTAAGATGTGTGTTTCAAAGTAGAGCTAATATGCTTCACTGATAAACTAGGTGGGGGTCTTGATGCAAAGAGATGATTTAAGAATAACTCCAAGGATTTATCATCAATAAATGGTGGCATCATTTGAAAGAGGTATTGAATACCTTTACTAATTGGATGAAAACATTTTATTTTCTAAAACAACAAAAACAAAACCAAAAATTATATAGATGAAATGAATGATACAAAATTTAAATGATAAAGGTTTATTCTTCTAACTAGATATATTAAAAAATTGTGATTAATTTTAAACTCAAGAAGTTTCTTCTGTCTTCTAAATGTACAATGTAGGAGAATGAGCTTGCATAGAATACATTTCCATTAATACATTTGTATCAGTGAAAGGTTCTCTGACATACATTCTTTACAAATCTTGCTCTTATAAATCTTGTAAAATAGAAGTAATTTGTTTATTCTGTTCCTTTACCAGAGACTGTAAAAGATACCAGTATAGTAATTTTTGAAAATATAAGATTTTCTTAACATTCTTTCCTCAAAGACTACACAGATATTATCCTGATTTAAAGCAAGACTGAATCAGAGATGCATGAGTTAGTAATTTCTCCTTTCAAGTTATAACCACAAAGCCATCAGACAAAAATGGAATATCAGAAGTCTATTTGTTATCTGGTACCTACCATTCCCAACTCCCTCTAGTAGGCTACTGCCCACTTTTTTCATTCATATATCATCTATAACTATTTATCTTGCATACCTGACAGGAAACTTCAAAATGGGAAATAAAATGTCATCTTTCTGCCTGCCTTGTTCTTTTAATTATCTACTTTAATTTCTATTACTCTTCACTTTTTTTATATCATAAATGTTTGCAAATGTTTTTTTCATTTGGTCTTTTATTGAAATAGTTTTGTTAATCTAACCAGGAGAAAAACCCAAAAGGTGCTTATTCCTCTAAAAAACATTAAAAATATATTTAAAAATAAATTAGCAAGTCTCTGGTTTTACTAAGCCTTTGAGCTGTTTAAACTGCTTGATTTTTATGTAAAAAAAAAGTATTTGGCTGTTCAACAAGGTGAGTTATATCAGCCAGTAAAAGATAAACAGAAGAGAGAGAATTTAACATATAAATGACTATATTTTTAACATTTTTTTTTGAGGTCTGAGAAAATGGTTTGATGTTAGGACTTTAAGTGAATAGCTAAAGATTATCACTCTGTTTATGTAACTAAAGTCTGCACCGATCCTTTAGAAATCAAAACCATGTGAGAATACACATTGATGATAAACATTTACCTCTGAACCAGTGTGCTGACCACTTGTCATCATAATCAGATAATGAAGTAAAGTTTGGAAAGAACAATGAACTGTCCCAAACAGGAGAATCATGCTATTTTATATGGATGGGAAAAAAAAAAGAGGAAATTATATAAAATAAGGAGGATTTTGTAGTTTATGCTATAAACAGGTCATTCAAAATGTCATTTTCAAGGCGAAAAAATCCCTCCTGCTAATTAAATACAACATAGAGATATATTCCGGAAAAATAGGTAATGCCTTTTGCCAATAATTGGATAAAAATACAGCACCTTTGATGGAAAACTGAAGTTAATTTGAAGGTGTATCTAGTATAACTACTATTACAAATTACTTATATTCAAACTAGAAAATCATACCTGTTGCATATGTTATTTTTTTTAAATCTATCTCCTAAATTTAAACATAAATCAAAAAGTCATGGATATATAACATGCAGCATGGTGACTACAGTTAATAATATGTATTTAGGGGTGCTTAGGTTGGCTCAGTCAGTTAAGCATCTGCCTTCAGCTCAGGTCATGATCTCAGGGTCCTGGGATAGAGGCATGAGTCAGACTCTTTGCTCAGGAGGGAGATTGCTTCTTCCTCTCTCTGCTTGCTGCTCCCTCTGCCCGTGCTTTCTTTGACAAGTAAATAAATAAAATCTTAAAATATATATATTGCATTGAATATTTGAACATTGCTATGAAAATATATCTTAAAAATCCTCATTACAAGAAAAATATTTCATACTATGTATGGGTAAGATGTTGACTTAGTGCGGTGACCATTTCACAATATATACTGGAATAATGAAATCAGTTTGTGTTTAACGATGGCAGTTAATAAATTCATTTTCTGTGATTAATATTTGTTGAGGGACTATAATATGCAAAGCTCCATGAAGTTATATTTTCAAGTAAAGGGGAAAGCACCAAAGGAGAGTGAATAGTGGCACTTCCTGCCCCCAAATATGCTACTTTGGCATGAGGATTATTTTGAGCTAAAGGCACTTTAAAAACAGCAAGTACAGGAAGGACATTCTAAGTACCCCTTTTCTTCCTGAAAATTCCTAGGTGAAAGATGCCCTACCTGTTTGAGGGGGGAAAAAAAAAGAAAAAAAAAAAAAGATATGTCTTTGGCAGGGAGCTGAAACTAAGAAATTCTGCACAACAGATTTTGTTAAAATATTTCTTAATCTTCTTTAGCCGCCCATATATTTCAGTTACTTTCCCACAAATGCTTCATTCCAAGTGTAAAATGTGAAAGCCACTGGGTTTTCATTCCATAATTATGGAGGCTCTCATTTCATGTAGAAGTTAAATACACTTGCATGCCTTTCTCTTGTTTATCTGTTTAGTATCAGTTTAATTTTCAGGCTAGGCTGAAAAACTCTAAGAAGGTGGAGGGAAATTTTTGCCTCGTCTACAAAAGAATATGCTTAAGACTAATATAGTGGTTATTAACATATTTGGGAATTTTGCAATTTAATGCCTATCTAATATCTGCATAAATCTGCTGAACAAGTTTTATTAAAAATTTTTTTCCAGCTTTTCATCTTTATTATTATTTTTTTAAATTTCTTTTCAGTGTTCCGGAATTCATTGTTTATGCACCACACGCAGTGCTCCTTGCAGTATGTGCCCTCCATAATACGCACCACGGGGCTTACCCAACCCTCTTCCCCTTCCCCTCCAAAACCCTCAGTTTGTTTCTCAGAGTCCTAAGTCTCTCATGGTTCCTCTCCCCTCTGATTTCCCCCAGCTCACTTCTCCTCTCCATCTCCCAATGTCCTCGGTGTTATTCCTTATGCTCCACAAGTAAGTGAAACCATATGATAACTGACGCTTTCTGCTTGACTTATTTCACTCAGCATAATCTCTCCCAGTCCTGTCCATGTTGATACAAAAGTTGTGTATTCATCTTATTAAAATTTTTGATAGTCTAAAACTATATAATCATTTTCAAACAGTCCTAGGTCACATTTGGCCATAAAATAGATTTATTGCACCCAAATAGGAAAGGAGAATCTTGTTTGTTTGCTTTCTATCTTTTACTAATTTTGTTACTGTCTCTGGGGTTCTGCTCCAGATTCAAAATATTTTTAAGTTGCTTCCTGCCTAATGGATCATCTCTCTTTTATACCTGAAAGAGACATGTACTTTCCAGTATAAGATATACTTATATCTTGTTTTATCTTATATCTTTGTTTTGTGCAAAACAAACAAACAAACAAACAAAACTTAACATCTCGTCACATTCCACTTACTTATTCAACATTTATATAACCACCAGACTTGATGTTCCACCCTCTGGGTAATTTATTGAGCAGGACAAACAAGATACCTGCTATAATAGAGGTATACTTTAGTGTAGGAAACAGAAAATAATACAACAAATGACTCAAATAAATATAGATTATTTAAGTGCTATGAAGGAAATGCTGTGATTTTGTGATGCGGAGAAACAAGGAGCATGAGCATGATACTCTCGCTGAGGATCTTCAGCTGAGACCTTCAGGAGACTAGGCTCCAGGAATGCCCGGTAGCAGGGGAATATAGTGAATAATAAATGCAACAGTTTTGCAATAGGGAGAATGTGGTACGTTTGTTCTTGTAATTGCCAAAAGCTATTGTGATCATAATGAGAGAGTGAATAAGTTCTCAGAGATGAGGTCAGCAAAGTGGACTAGGAAGGATTTATAGGTTCTGGGAAAGGGCTTCAAATACTTTCTAAGCATAATGAAAAATCACTGACTTTAAGCTGGGAATAGTATAATTCCATTTGTAAAAAGATTTCTCTATCTGCTAAGCGGAGAGGCTGAAGAAAGAAAAGAGGGAAGCCAGATAGGAAGCCAAGGCCCTCACCTAAACAAGCACACGATAATGACTTTACTAAAATTGTGCAGAGAGAAAAATGAAGATGCATCAGACATACAAGTTGGAGGTGACTTGAACAACATTTGAGGACTGATGAAACTTGAGTGTCTATGGATTTAAGGATGAGTGCTTTGTCCGATTATACTAATTTCGAAGATGGAGTCTTCTTTTTCCTAAATTGTATAATCATTTTTACTAAATCCAGGTTTTCCTGAGAAGGACAGCACCAAACAGCATGAGGAAAAGGTTTCATATTCACCATTACTTACTAATAAATACAAAAGATAAAAGATAACCAAACCACTTTAGTTAAAAGTTGGAGCAAAATATAACCGCCAAGGAATTCAAATAATTTGACTGGGTGTAGTACTAAATGAACGAATCAGGAAAAGTTAGCAAGAGTTCAAAACAATTTCCTTGCATGGGATAATAATGACCTACCTCAGGAAGAAAGCAGAAGGAATTCTGACAAACCCTATGGATAGCCCATAAAAGTTCAAAATGGATCATGTGGTCTAGCCACGGAGAAGTGGGAATCTCTTTTCTGGGAACCTCTTTCCTCATCTCAGAGCAGCATATTACGGTGATTCATGGAAGACTTTCAGTATTATACTGAATATAATTTTTTAAAAATATTATCATGGGTTGCATTCAATTAAAAGAACCCCATTTCCCCCATGTCTGTTATCTGACTTTTGTTTTCTTATTTTCTTCTAATTTTGTCTATATTAAAGTTTCTCCTTTTCCTAGATTATCTTTGTTGTTGTAACTTTCAGCTTTTTGAGTGAAATGATTAGTGTATTTTTATTATTTAAGTAATGGAATTACAAGTATAGATTGGTCAATTCACACAGATTTTTCTGTGTACTTTTCTCATGACTGGTATTTTCCAAATATTTTGTTTAAGTCACTTTTATGGGGTGCCTGGGTGGCTCAGTTGGCTAAGCGTCTGACTACTGCTCAGGTCATGATCTCAGGGTCCTGGGATGGAGCCCGGTATCAGGCTTCCTGCTCAGCGGGGAGCCTGCTTCTCCCTCTCACTTTCCTTCTGTGCTCTCTTCCTCTCTCTCAAATGAATAAATAAAATATTACCTGGGTGGCTCAGTTGGTTAAGCATCTGCCCTTGGCTCAGGTCCTCCTGGGATTGAGTCCTACACTGGGCTCCTTGATTGGCAAGGAACCTGCTTCTCCCTCTGCCTGCTGCTCCCCTTGCTTGTGTTCTCTCTGGCAAATAAATAAATAAAATCTTTAAAAAATTTTTACTTTCTACATGTATATTATTAGATGATAGGAAAACTAGAAGTTTTATCAAATATTTTTCAACATTCAATTAGATAATTGGTTTATATCTTTATAAATGAATAAAATAGAAGACAAGATAATAGTAGTATTTTTAAAAAGTAGAAGAAATTAAAGCCAGAGATTTTTTTCTCTGTAAGGATATGCTATCTGTTCATATACAATAAATTTTAAAACACATATAAATCATTGATTTCTTGAAAATAGAAATCCATTATATACTCAAAATGTTCAATTAAAATAGTAACTTTTGCAAAGTAGGACATTTTAGCAAAAATTATGTATACTTAAGGTGTACACATGATGATTTGGTGTACCTATACAGTGAAAGTACATACATACACGTGTGATGATTTGATGTACAGATATATAATGAATTAATATTTCTCACTTCACATAGTATCCTTTTTTATTGTTATTGTGGTGAGAGCACCTAAAATCTATTCTCTTATCAAATTTCCAGTATTCAAATCAGCATTATTGACAATAGTCATTATGTTGTACATTAAATTTCTGACTTATTCATTATACATAAATAGATTGTGTGCTCTTTGATCAATATCACCCTATTCCCCCACTTCTCTGCCGCTGGTAACTAATGTTCTACTCTCTACATCTGCATATTTGGCATTTTTAGATTCTACACATGAATGAGATCATGCAGTTTTTTTCTCTCTGTCTCTCACTTACTTCACTTAGCACAGTGTTCTTAAGCAGTGTTGCTTAAATAAATAGTAGGTTCCTTTTTATGGATGAATAACATTCTATTGTACATGTACACCACATTTTCTTTATCCATTCATATGCTGATGGAAACTTAGGTTGTTTCCTTATTTTAGCTATTGTGAATAATGCCACAGTGAACATGGGGGCACAGATATCATTTCAAGGTTCTGATTTCATGTCCTTTGGGTGTATGCCACAAGAAGGATTGCTGAGTCATGTGGTAGTTCGATTTTTTAAACTTTTGAAGAACCTCCTCACTGTTTTCCAAAGCAGGTGCACAATTTTTACAATCCCACCAAGACTGTGCAAGGGTTCCCTTTTCTCTACATTCTTGCCAAAATTTGTTATCTTTTGTCTTTTTGAAAATAATCCTAATAGGTGTGAGGTGATATCTCATTGTGGCCTTGATTTGCATTTCCTTGATGATGAGTGATGTTGAGGGCTGTGAGAGTTTCCCCTATTTCATTGTAGTCGCAACCCTAAGAAATAATTTTTGACAGAAATATTAGTTCCTAGTTCTGTAGTTGAACAAATGAATGTAGTCTATAAGCTATGTCCTCTATTTTTAATCAATTTGGGGCAAATTAATGAAACATCAAGAGATCTGCTGAAGTGATAAAGGGATTAATTATTTCATGGACAGAAAGTCACTTTTTTTTTCAATTTCATTCCTTTATGGTAATACCACCTATATACATTTTTCTTTTTTTTTTCCATTTTATTTATTTTTTCAGCGTAACAGTATTCATTCTTTTTGCACAACACCCAGTGCTCCATGCAAAATGTGCCCTCCCCATTACCCACCACCTGTTCCCCCAACCTCCCACCCCTGACCCTTCGCATAGGCAGCTTGCTTTAAAGCATTAAAAAAGTGACTTTCTCACCAAGAGAAAGTCACTTTTTTAATGCTTTAAAGCAAGCTGCCTATGCGAAGCTTTGAAAATGATCATCAGTATAATTGAAACAATTTCACTAAGAAATATATGCTTAAATTCTAGAAAATGTAAATTCATTAACTGACCTAATGGGAAGTGTGCAGATAATTTCACAACTAAAATAATAATGCTATGCATAGCAAACTACAAAATGACAGTAATTAAAGTAGACAGACTATCTAATAACTGAATAAAAGAATTTTGTCAACAGTTTTCGAACAATCAAAATTAATGTCTAGAGCATTTGAAACACCATTGCCTTCATTTTATAAAGCCAAAATTAATAATCTTTGTCAAATTATGAGTTTTTACAGTCCTTATAATATCCATATAACTTGGGGCGCCTGGGTGGCTCAGTGGATTAAGCCGCTGCCTTCGGCTCAGGTCATGATCTCAGGGTCCTGGGATCGAGCCCCACATCGGGCTCTCTGCTCCGCAGGGAGCCTGCTTCCTCCTCTCTCTCTGCCTGCCTGTCTGTCTCCTTGTGATCTCTCTCTGTGTCAAATAAATAAATAAAATCTTTAAAAAAAAAAAAATATCCATATAACTTTAATTGGAAAATACATGGAACACTTTGGGGGAAAAATAAAAGAATAATTTCTGGAAGTTCAATGCAATTAGAACTATTTAACATCAAAAAGATTTGGAGGAAATATAATTAGCTGCCTATAGTTACTGCTTGATAATCATAATTATTATATAACAGAAATGATTCTCATTTTATCTATATATGCTCATATTTTTAATATATACATGTAATTATTATATGTATCTAATGGATCATAACTTACATCCTTATTTCTCTTAATGGATACATCATATTTGAAATATGATATGATAAGTTGTATATTGTCTCCCCTATCCTAAGGCATGCATATCTTAATCTTCAGACCTGTAAATTTGTTACCTTATATGGGAAAAGGATTTTGCAGATGTGATTAAGTTAAAGATCTTGAGATGGGGAGATAAGCCACATTATCCATGTGGGTACCATGTAGTCATAAGTGGCCTTATAAGAATGAGGCAGTTAAGTGAGAGGCAGAGAAAGAAGACAATGTGTTGACGGAAGGAAGGAGAGGGAGCAAAGGTGACCTGATGCATGGCCACAAGCAAAGGATGAGGACAGCCTCTAGAAACTGGCTAAACAAGGAAATGGATTGACCTCTCCAGAAGGCACTAGCTCTGCTGAGATCTTTAGCTCAGGCTTTAAATTCTGACTTCTAGAATAGTAAGATAATAAACTTAGGTTTTTTAAGCCACTAAATTTCTATTCATTTGTCATAGTAGCAGTAGGACACTAGTACAGATTTGGTATGAGAATAAGTAGTACTAGTGCAAGAATGGGATTTTAAAGTAGCAAACATGTAAAAATGTGGAAGTGGATTTGGAATTGGGTGAAGAGTAAAGGCAGGATGAATTTTGAGAAGATCGGTAGAAATGTGAATGTTACAGGCACTGTTAATTAGGAATCAGAAGGAAATCAGGAACATGTGATTAGGTATGGGAGCAAAGCGGATTGTCATTATAAAGTGACAGAAAGCTTGGTTGTTTGAGTCCTACAGTTAGTTGTATAAGAAGCCGAATTTATAAGTGATGAACTTGGATATTTTGCTGAGACTTCTCTGCAGTGCTGAAGGTAAAACTTGGTTTTGTAATGCCATTTATAGTAAAATGCAAGAGGAGAAAAGATAAACTGAAAGTAGTTGTGTTAAACAAAAATAATCAGGGCTTCATCTGGGAAACTTTTAACCTATCCACATTGCAAAAGAACTAAAATTAGGAGGTTCCTGGAAGGAAAGAATTAAGAGAAAGCTGCAGGTGTGCCTAATGCCCCAGAAGGAACAAAGATGCACCTCATTTAGTGACACAGAATATTCTTTGAAGATATCAGGCATTTGACTCATAGATCCACTCAGCCATTTTAGTGGAAACCAAAAATAAGGTTGAGATTATCTAGGAAAGACCTTTGCAGAAGTCTACTGTCTAATGGAGTGACTCCTCTGGATATACCCAGGAAAGCCATAAGATTCCTGAAAATGTAGTATCAGCAGAAATGTCACTGGCTTGGACCAAAGGAGACAGAGAGAGGGCAAATGACAGAAGGCTATCAAACTCCCAAAATTCTACTGGCAGGAGACAGATTGATAAAACCACTCAGCTGTAGGGGCGCCTGGGTGGCTCAGTGGATTAAAGCCTCTGCCTTCGGCTCCGGTCATGATCCCAGGGTCCTGGGATGGAGCCCCACATTGGGCTCTCTGCTCAGCAAGAAGCCTGCTTCCTTCTCTCTCTCTGCCTGCCTCTCTGCCTACTTGTGATCTCTCTCTGTCAAATAAATAAATAATATCTTTAAAAAAAAACAACAACACTCAGCTTCAAGTACAAGCTACCTTTCATGAAAAAAGAAGCCTGACTCATAAGGTAGAACTGAGGGTTCAGACACGGAGCTGAGGGATCAGAGGGTAGAGCTTAAAGCCAAATGGACTACTCCCAATCCTTGAAATTCAACAGAGTGTATACAGTTAAATTTTGAATTTTCTGGGAACTGATGACTTTTTTTAAAAGATTTTATTTATTTATTTGACAGAGAGATCACCTTAGGCAGAGAGGCGAAGCAGGATCTCTGCTGAGCAGAGAGCCTGATGTGGGGCTCGATACCAGGACCCTGAGATCATGACCTGAGCCGAAGGCAGAGGCTTAACCCACTGAGCCACCCAGGTGCCCCATTTTCTTCCTTTTGAAAGGAACTTACTGATGTCTTATGTCTATCACTCTCATATTTTGGGAGTAGATCTATTGATTTTTAGTCCAGGTATACATTTGGCAAGGAATTTTGACCAGTGTAGATCATGTGGATGGACCTAATGATGCAGAACAATAGTAAATTTATATATGTACCAATCTTTTCTGACAGTGCCCATCGTGATCACCATCAACAATTATTATTAACTGTTTACTAAGCATGTTGAGTAACAGAGACTTTCTTAACATATTCTTATGTCTTGGTAAATTGTTAACATTATTTTATTTAAAATCCTGTTAAAGATGGATTTCATCATTCACAGAGAGGAGGACAGGAGTTCTCAACTACACATAGGTATATGTAAGAGAGCAGGTTTAGAAGAGTTGTTATATTTATATAAATCAATGAGATCACATGGTATTAAAGGAAAAATAGGAGAACAGGAAAATACAAAGACCCAATATAAACTTTAAACAATATGAATATTAATTAAACATTGGGTAATAAGGATAAAATCCAAAAATGACTGAGTTACAGGAACAGTTGGTAGGATGAAAAAAATAGCATTGTTTAAAAAATTCAAGAAAAGAGAAAGTTTTAAAGGAATTACCATCTAAAGTAACAAATATATGGATAACTCTGAATCTGACAATTAGAAATTATTGATCACGTATTTCAAGAGAAATGTATTAAGCTTGCCATCAGATGCCTAACTGTAACAGTGGAAAAGGATTTTCCTTTTAGTTTGTATATATAAATTAATGTCCCAGAAATCATTTTCCCCATGTGATATACTTCCAAATAGTAAAATTTTGTCTAAAGAAATTACATAATAAGGTGTAGATAAAAAGACAATTTTAAAAACTAGTTGCAAAATAAAGTGGATAATGGGTCATGTTTTCTTTTGCCTTGATTTGTTCTTTTGTGTTATGTATTTCCTGACCAATATGTGATTGACTTCTAATCTATTTCTAGGAAAAGGAAGAGGGACAATCTAACACTGAAATTATTACATTTCACAGCATTTGCATAAAATATATTGAGTCCACAGATGATTTATTTGATAAAATTTATTGAGCTTCTACTAAGCAAAGGACAGTTAACAGAAAATGCCATATAGAGCCTTTAGAAAGTTTTCCTAAGATGACTGATGTTAATTTTGGAGGTTCATCAAATAAATATAAAATTATCACTGAAATAACTTGAAATAAAATAAACATCTAAGTTACTGTGAGACCATTTGACGTACCATCCCTTTTCTCATTAACAAAGCTACAAGAGCTAGAGAAAAGAATACTTTAGAATGCAACTAATTTATAGATATGGTCATGTGTCATTTGAGAAGAGTATCATGTTCTTTCATTAAAATCTAGTTAGGGTTGTCTGGTTGGCTCAGTTGGTTAAGTGACTGCCTTTGACTCAAGTCATGATTCCAGAGTCCTGGGATTGAGTCTTGCATCGGGCTCCCTCCTGAGCAGAGAATCTTGTTCTCCCTCTGACTTTCCCCCCCTCTCATGCTTTCCCTTTCAAATAAATAAATAACATTTCTGTAAAATAAATAAAACATAGAATATCTTGTCAAACATAAATCTTTGCATTGATTGTTTTATTTGATTGTCATTTACTTTTATAATTGAATGTAATGGGAAGATAAATGCATCATATATAATTTTGCAATATAGACAAAAATTGAGCATTGCCCTTTAAAACTCAACAAACCTGTATTGTTGTCTGAACTGTGATAAATATTATTACTGTTACAAACTGCAATAATACCTAAAAATGATTCCCATTTGCCAAACACTGTTCATTACACATATTTAATAATTTAATTAAGTAATTAAGACAAAGATTTTTTTAAATTATGTTAGAGCCCACGTCGAGGTATTGTGAAATAGACTCACCCATCCTTTCTTGAGAATCATTTCTCGAAATATGAAGCAGCAAAATAATCCCTTGAAAACTGGAATCAAAGATATCTGGAAGCTTATTTCATTATTAAATGTTATAAAAAGGCAGTTGCCAATTGAATAATGATGCTTTCTTGTCATTCAAAGGGCAAGAAATTTTACCTGACATTTTAAAATGATACTGTAATGAAGTATCTCTGTCTTTTTTTTTTTTTAAGGATTTTATTTATTTATTTGACACACAGGGATCACAAGTAGGCAGAGAGGCAGGCAGATGGAGGGGGGGAAGCAGGCTCCCCACTGAGCATTGCGCCCAATGCAGGGCTGGATCCCAGGACCTTGGGATCATGACCCGAGCCAAAGGCAGAGGCTTTAACCCACAGAGTGACCCAGGCACCCCTGAAGTATTTCTTTTCTGAAAACATCTATAGCTATCTTCTTTGAAGACTGTTTTAGTTACCTCTGATTTTCCACAGCTAAGAAATGAAAATCACTAAAGCATGTGAATCATTTTAAAGTTAACTTTTAAGGTAAATAAACATAAATCATTTTAAAAATATGACTATTAGGTTACAGAGGAATCAGGCAAACTTTTCATTCATGTTCACCCATTTAATGAATATGAATCATATATGATGTGCCAAACATGAGGATAGTAGGGATGATGGGTTTGGCAAGAGTCCTCCTTCCTCAAAGAATTCATAGCTTGAGATAAGAAATAAAACAAAAAATGTGATTCTATTCCAACTCTTACTCTGGGGATATGCATAACCATAGGTATCTTTTGGAGCTACCAACTAACATGAAGCATGAAGAACCACTAATTAGCAAGTCAAGGTAAATGGGATTCGAGAATAATTCAAAGATATGATAAATTGCATGTTGGATGCTTCACCCATGGCATTCACATCATGTTCAGTGTCTATGTAATTCCTCTTCGTGTACTCTCATGTTGTGGTTTACTCTCAAGTTATACATTTATGGAAGTGAGGAGTTCCTTTTAATTCTAGTATCTTTTGAGCAGTTACATTCAGAATAATTAAGTATGCTTTAACAACTAATGTCCTCAGAGCCTCACCTTTAGATGTTCTGATTTATTGAGTGGATTTTTTAAGGTGGAGAATTGGTTGGTATTGGGCAAAATTTATGACATAATTATGTACGATTAATGGACACAGAGAGACTACACTCTTAAAGAAGTCTATCAGTAAAATATTGTCTAAGAGAGCTGTTTGAGCAGAAGAGATTTTACCCAAATGAACAAACTCTAAGATAGATGGGCTTGCAGAAATTTTGTGAAGCAATGAGAGAAATTATTTATTGATTTATGGTTTTATCTTCTGGGATAGGGATTTCCTAGAACCAAAAATTAAGTTACAGTGACACAAACAACTTCAGTTCTTCATCTTTATTGTTATGTGGATGCAAGTGGTCTTAGCTCTTAGCACTTGGAAAGTATTTTTAATTATTGCACAAAAAATATTTTTATCAATGTCTTACATTCTCAAACCAATTTTTCTGAGCAATATAGTATATTGCCTACATGTGTTTTATCATGGTATTATATTTAAACATTTTTTTTACTTGACCAAATTGCTTGATGTGTTGATTCACCAGGAGTGTGTGAAAATTCCCATTTCTCTATATCCTCTCTATATCTCAAGGTTTTATGTTTGTTTCTATGATTGCAGTCATTCCTCATATCTATTGACCTTTTATAGTTCTTTCTTTGGGAATGTGTTTTTATATATATATATTTTTTATTTATTTGACAGAGAGAAATCACAACTATGCAGAGAGGCAGGCAGAGAGAGAGGAGGAAGCAGGCTCCCTGCGGAGCAGAGAGCCCGATGTGGGGTTCCATCCCAGGACCCTGGGATCATGACCTGAGCCGAAGGCAGAGGCTTTAAGCCACTGAGCCACCCAGGCGCCCCTGGGAATGTATTAGTAATAGCATTTGCATGTATTTTTTTTTTTTTTGCATGGTTTATTTCATCCATTTTTAGGGCTTCTAACAATTTTGTTTTTCAGGTATCGGGTTGAATATGAAGCTCTGTGTAAAGTAGAAGCAGAACAAAATGAATTTATTGACCAATTTATTTTTCAGAAATGAACTGAAAATTTTAGAGGAGGGCAAAAAACAAAATCAAACCCCAAAAAACCTCTGTACTGTCCCAGTGACTTGACTAATGGCCCATGTATGTCCTGAGAGATGGTGTGTAAGGAACGCAGCATCTCTGAAGGCAGTGAACAAATCAGGGAGCTTGTCGCAGATGTCCGTGCGCAGCTGCTGGCAAACACCTGTGGCCACAGTGATCCAAGCTCTCACCTCTTGGCATTCTTAACCTGACCTGAGCAGTCTGTAAACTCGATTTTTTTTTTTTTTTTTTTTGGTAATTTCACAAAGCTTTGGAAAGGAAGAGCAATAAATTATTGTTTTCAAATGCTCTGATCTCCCTCTTTTCCTGGTGCCCTTGAAGTGTACATTTAACACCTTGAGAGAACCCTGGACTCTCGCGCCCCTCCCTCGGCCACGAAACAAATCAGGCAGTGGTCAGCAGGTGCCTTTATTTGGATCAGACACATGAGTCAGATGATACTCCCAACAAGCAGACCAGCATGGCCTGTGAGCAAAACAGACAAAAAGAGGGAACCAGACAGGATCAGTTCTCATTTCCAACGTGTGTTCACAGGTATGTGTGTGTTTTGAGTTGACCCTGAGTATGATTTAGAGAGCTAGGAACCCAATGAAGCAAGCCAGCATTTACACAATGGACATGGCATGCCTTGCTGCCCTTTTACTCAGAGAACAAGCCAGGAAGGGTGACGAAATCTCAGGAAATGTGCAGTTATCCAACAGGAAGCACACTCCACATCAGGTGTGAGGCACCAGACCTCAGAAGGAAGGGACTTAATTTCAGGTAGTCTGTAAAAACATAGAAGATTAAGGTTTGAAAAGAAGGAATCAGGAGATTTTAAAAAAAGTCTTTTCTGGGATGATCTGTTGAATACAGAAACAAAACACCTTCAAGCTTATTCCATTTCTGAAAGTCAGGCCAGAGCTGAGCCTTGAGTAAAACTGAGTTTAGGCCTCTTGCAGAAACTTTCCCCCAACCAAGGGTGGAGGCAAAAAAAATAGAAGAAAATTTTCTTCTATTGGAGGTTTTTAAATATATTTTTATTCTGTTATTGACACTTTAAATTTTTCTTAAGCTGTTTTTTTTTGTACTTATATAGTATTCAGTTTTATAAATTTTACTTTTGATATAATACAATTTGCTATTCTTTGGTTACTCATATATTCTGTTTCTTCTCCTTAAAAAAAAATTTCCTACTTTACTGTTACTTGTTTTTCATTTTCTTTTCCAAGTTTTAAAATGTTGTTTCATGTATTCAATGTATTTGTTTACTTTTTTTTTTCACAAGTCAGGGATATTATTTTATTTTAAATATTTTATTTATTTATTTGAGAGAGAGAGCATGAGCCAGATGGAGGGGTAGAGAAAGAGGGAGAAGCAGACTCCCCGCTGAGCAGGGAGCCCAGTGAGGGACTCTGTCCCAGGACCATGGGATCATGACCTGGACCAAAGGAAGGTGCTTAAATGACTGAGTCATCCTGGTGCTTTAACATTTATTTGAATAAACCTAAAGCTATGCATTTTTCCTCAAATACTTTTTGTTTTCATTCCATAAATTTTGATATGCAGTATTTTTACATGCAGTCCAGTTTAAATATTTCAAAACTGCATTATGGTTTTCTCTTTAATTTTTGATTTGCTGAAGAAAGTGTATATGAATTTAATTCTCATAGATGTTGTTTTATCTTTTGTTGTTATTGCTATTGTGATATTTCTGTTTATCTTTTTACTATTGGTAATTTTTAACTCAGCAGCCCTGTGGCTCCTGATATGGAAACAGAATGTTTATCTATGTTTATCAAATTTTATGTAAGTCTAAATTTATTTAATATTTAATATTTTCTATTCACTCTCAGCTTCTAAGAATTTTATCAAGACTTATCTCCCTACTTAACTATATTGTCTCTCTCTCTTACTGTTCATTTCATTTCTGTATGGCCACTGTTTTCATTTGAACCCTTCTTTAAACAAAAAGTTGTTATGGTATTAATATTTATGTCCTTCAAATTCATATGCTGAAGCTCTGATTTAGCTATGGCTATAATTAGAGATTGGGCATATAAGGAAGCAGTTAAGGTTAATTAAGGTCATAAGGGTAGAACCCTGTCAATGCACTTACTGTCCTAGGAAGAGACACCAAAGCACCAAATTGTTCTTACTGATATGTTCACTGAGGAGAACTCATCTTTGAGAGGATGACTCTCCACAAATTAGAAAGAAAGCTCCTGCTGGAAACAAAATCATCCAGAAGCTTGGTCTTGGACTTCTGGTCTCCAGAAATGTACAAACAGACTTCTCAGTCTTAGTGTCTCAAATTATTACATCTTCACCGTTCTCTCAGAGGGCTTTTTGAAATGCTACTAGGTATATGTTAAAGTCACTCAATGTTTATCTCTTAACTTCATACTATAACTGTTTAATTCTCTGTCTTCGTGTTTGGTTCATCCACTTATTGCACCCCTTCTGTTAACTTGTTGGTTGTGTGGCTTGTGTTCTGTCCTGTTTTGTGTGCTTTGTCCTGCTTTGTGTTAGAAGTCTAATTTAATCACATGGTGAATTGCCATTGAGTTTAGAATCCTGAACCCACTGTATAATTGTGATTTAACTTTGCTTTATGATTGAATAGAGCTGACGTTATGGAAAGACACAACTCGTGTGTGCACCTTCATGGAGTGCTCACGACAACTCACAATCGTGTGTTCTATTCCACATCTGAAACAGATGTGAGTTTACTTTGTTTTGAAGCAGCAATCTATTGACTTCTTCAAACAACTGAAATTGCTATGGGTTGTGAAAAGGTTATTTTAGTTACGTGTTTGTTTTATCATTGTTAAAGCGTGGACTCTAAGTGTATCTTGATGTAGATGAAGGTTCACCACCTTTCTTGGAGGACAAAAAGAAAATAAACCCTCCCTCTCTATCTGAGATGTTCATAAGCTTAACAAACAAAAAAATCAAACATGAAGTACACCTAGAAAAATGTAGACAAAAAAGAGAGAAGCTGCTGTCTTCTTTTATCCTGTGTAGTGATTTAATTTTTCAGAAAGGAGTAAGATAAGTTATTTATTCATGTGATCATTAATTTAATGATATACAAGGGGATAGGTACTAAGAATCTATGAGCAATGTATTAAATTTAACTGTCCTTTTTTATAATTAATAATCTCTGGAACACATAGTAAGCCTAAATACCTGAATGACTTTATATTGAGGGTCATGATGTTAAATCTCCACGATAAATCTCAGTGAATTTATAACAAGCTAATGAACATACTATGTAGTACAATTATCTCTTAAAGTATTATGACTGACAGATGTTCTGTTTCCAATCCATAACACCATAAATTGTAGTTCAAATGAAATTTTGAATGTTTAAGCTGTTTTTATTTATGTCTTGATTTTATTACAGTATTTTTTAATGATTCAAAATACAAAGAACTTAAAAAGACAGTTCTAAAACAGCTTGACATTTTGTGAAATTTTAATATTCTGAACTCAGGCTCAAATTATTTCTAAGATTATGTTTGAATTCATGTGTAAGTTTTTACTGTCCTCTGGAGGCAACTCCTTGTCCTTCTATTCCATAGAACCGAATTAAACTATAAACACCTCTTGTGAAAGACCCTAAATAAGAATAAAATGGAGAATTACTCAGTTTTCTATCTACCATTGGCAAATATATGTAATTTCTGTCAAATGTTTAACTCTAAACTATACAACTTTAATATTTACTGACATATTGTATACTAAAATGAATGTATTTGCATAATTATGCACATATTATCTTATAAATACAAGAAAAAATAAAAGCACTTTTTTAATCCCACCTACCAGAGAATAATATTGTTGACACAATGCTGTATTTACATTTATTGTTTTTTATTGTTTTTAATGAACATATCAATATATGTATATCCAATTTAAAAATAAATATTTGTTTATTTTTTGACTAAATAATTCCTCATGCTGTGAAATAATTGCAATAATAGTGTTAGTAGTTTCATAATATTCTGGTCTGCAAAATTATAGTACAATTCTGATATGTAAGAATGAAGTAAGTGACCTATGATTGTAAATTTCAGTTGTTGTCTTGGAAAAAATATCGCTTTTCTTTTTTAAATCCTAAATATATATTATAAGTATTAATGTATCTATCTTTTCTCTAGTATATGACACAGAGATTCAATAAATATTTGTTGGAAGCTTGTTTACAATTGTTCTGTACAACTTCTTTTTGTGGAGTTCAAATATACATGATCTGTGTTTTTATAAATAATTGAATGATAAGTCTATGATAACTAAGTTCATCATGTTTTCCAATATTCATTTCAACATTTATAGTGAATCTTTCTCAGGAATAGCACTTGCTTAGATGTTTTATTTATTTATTTTTTATTTTTTTTTTCCCAAGGCAGTCAAAACCTATTTATTCAGCTATTGTGTTCTATTGTCTCTTACACTTGAACTCCAGATGTTTTATTTTTGAAAGGAGTCCCTGTGTCTGAAAACAGTTTCAGGCTTCCACAAGAGAGCTGGGAATAAGGATCACCACACTCAGAGAAATTCAGAGCTGTGGGTAACTAAAAGGTATTTGCTGTTCTCCCAGGCCAGATGCAATATTCCCATCAAATGTCTTTTTACATAGACAGTGCTTTCTTAGATCACACAGCACCTCATCAGGTTATCAGAGGAACAAAGCTAAGTAGTTAACCAAAGATCAGCTACATGTAGAAGAGGAAGGAATTGTGTTAACTCTTTGCCCACATATAAGGCGCATATCTTGCCTTGTATACATTTTGGTTTCTACACCTTTCTTGACAAAATGTCTTTATACCATTTATGTATAAATCATTTATAACATTTATATGTAAATTATATACAAATGGCATAAAGTATATATGTATACATAAGTGGTATAAAGAAATTTGTATATAAATATATAACCTCATTGTTTAATTCTTGTGTATATGTATTATATATATATAGTGACATCTTAGAATATGGGCAGAGCTTCATTTCCTTTTTCTCCCTCTAGATTATCATATTTATGATAAAATCCCCTCTAGATTTATCAAATTATGATTGACAACTAAAAATTATATATATTTAATGTTTACAACTTGACAATCTGTGATATCTATACATTGTGAAATATGACCACAATCAAGGTAATTAACATATCCATCACCTCACATAGTTACCATTTTCTTTACTCTTTTTGTGTGATGATAAATAACACTTAAGTCCTGTTCTTTTAGCAAATTTCAAATATACAAATTACGTTAACTATAGTCACATTTTTATACACTAGATCTTCAGAATTTTTCATTTTCTATAACTGAAACTTTGTACCCCTTGACCAACATCTCCCCATTTCCCACTCCTCCTGCCCTTCATAACCATTAGTCTATTCTCTATTTCTATGAGTTTTACTCTTTTAGATTTTACATAGAAGTGAGATCTTGCAGTTTTTGTCTTTCTGTGTCTTTCCCTTAGTGCAATGCCCTCCAGGTTCACCCGTGTTGACACATATGGCAGAACTTCCTTCTTTTTCATGGCTGAATTATATTCTATTGTGTATATGTGGATGGTATGTATATACCAAGACTGATTCCATATCTTGGCTATTTTGAATAATGTTGAAATGAACCTGAGAGTATAGCTCTAATCAAGATCCTTACTCACTTCTTTTGGCTATATATCCAAAAGTGAGATTGCTAGATGATAAGATAGTTCTTATTTTATTCTTTTTCCCATATTCTTTGCCATATTAGCCGTGGCTTAATTTTATTTTAGCATTTTCTAGAAATAATTTCCTCTTATTGTTTTTATTTTTGATAATTTTTTTCAGCACAGAAACATAAATTCAATTATAAAATTCATAGGATCATAAAAAATATGTCTCATACCTTTCATTGCTATTTCATTGTTTTAACACATCTGGAATGTTTGTTTCTAAATATCAGTTCTTCATGGTTATTTATATGCAACATACTTTTCCTCATTTCTAGGTCTTTGCCACAATTCTGTCCCTCTGTTTCCAAAGTAATGTATTATTATTACAATTCCTAGTTGTCTGCTGCTTCCTGACAGCACACGGGAGAAGAATGAAGCACAAACAAGGCAGCTTCAAGAGAATGGGAGCAGAGGGACAACAGTAGAAAAGACTGTTGCGCCGAACAAATTCTCAGTCTCATATTTATTAGAAAGTGAGTAAAATCCAACAAAGAAGCCAGAGTAGATTACACATTGACCATGAGTCTTGTAGATACATAAGAAGAAAGGCAAAATATGTCTGGTCACATAGTACATGACTCAGAGTGAGCAAGCCAAATGAAAGGATTGTCTGACTGTCTGCTGATGCCCCCGGGAAGGGGAAATAGGGGAAAAATGAAGCAGGAGGCGTTCTGCCCTGAGCGAGTCGGGCATCCCCAGCTGCTCGTCTTCAAGGACGTATATCGTCCTCTCCCCCAGAGGCCTGTTGCCAATACATATTTTTCTTAAGGCTATATCTAAGCATGTTTGGTAAGTAATATAATTTCTCATAGGTTATATTTTAAGCAGTATGTTGTCTGAGAGGCGGTTATAGTTGTCCTTCATTGGCCACTTTACATTTTGCTTGTATAAGAAATTTTGGCTTCTCATTTTTATAATGAAGGACAAATTTAAATAAACCCATTGTTCTTCCATATTTAACATTATTATTTTAATTATTTTGACTTCTTATTATTTATTCTTATCATCATCTAGTTGTTTTTTGTTTTTCTCAGTAGATCTGGTAAACCTGATATCAGTCGGTGGAGATCCACATAAAACTGATTGAAAATCCTGTTTCTACCTTATGGAGACTCCAAGGTCTCACTGAAATTTTCTGTTGACTTCCTGAGTTTGTATATTTTGAAGGATAATTCAATCTTCCTCCTTCCCCACCCTCCATACACACTAACTCTGCTTTATATTAAGTTAATACAGAACTATTCTTGGCTATTTTGCTCTAGCTACCACCCACCACTCAAACAAACAGACAAACACAACCCATAGCACTGACATAATTTGCATTCGAGGTAGTGAAATTTAATCTTTTAAATAGCATGATTTTAAAAGGTGATGTGAAAAAATAGTAAAAAATAAAAGGTGATGTGTTCTGTTCATTTTGGTGATGGTAGTAGATTATATACAACATTAGAGAATGGTACTGGAAACCAAGATCTGGGTGCCAGATTTGTTCATTTTTATTGGGATGTCATTGCATCTAGGAATCTTAGCTGACAGAGCAAGGAGAGGGAGGTTACATGAATGTATACTAACCCAAATATATATACTTATCTACAAATATTTCTATGCATAACCATCTGTATCTATATAAAGCTAAAGATGAGTTCATACTAATGTCTCCAACTGTCATGCATTACCACAAGGATCATTCTGTCCTCTTCCCCTTGCTTGTCTTCACCTCCCACTTCAACAGCGAAGAACCTGGCTCCCGTTTATCGCCATTCATTTACTTAATTGTTCAATTCCAGTATACATGTTTAGTAGTTTCAGAATTGTTAATCCCTATCTGCATGGAAAACAATGTTACCAAAAGTAAGGTATGCATTTGATTTTGAGTTCTAGTTCTGTTAATTTCCACCATCATTATCTCACCCTTAATAACTAATGAACATAAATATTTTTACTATGACAGAAATATGAAAGGAAACTAGAAGAGAGAAGCTTATATATGTATATATACATATATATTTTTATCATAAGTAGACTATACATCTATTTATACATATAATGCATCTACAATAATAAAAACAGATGGATGATAAAACATACCAGTTATTACCTTATTTGCACATCTAGCTTAAAGTATGTGTAGGTAAGATAATAACTTAAAGTAATAAGCTTAACTTAAAGTAAGATAATAACTCATACGCTTTACAGTGTAAAAGTCATTATCTTATTTACACATCTAGCTTCAAATATATGTTAAGTAGTTGTTTGTTTTAACTAAAGCTAAGCTACTGTATTTGTGCTTATTATATGCCTACTAAGGATACTCTGTGGTGAAAATTTATCCCCAGGAAAGAAAGAATTTGAGTCTTGACCCATGAACAGTTATAAGGTATTGAAATAACTTAAACAATAATGTGTATATTATTGCTCAATTGATTGAGTGGAGGACTCTTGGTTTTGGCTCAGGTCATGAACTCAAGGTCCTGGGATCCTGCTTCCGTGCTCAGTGGGGAGTCTGCTTCAGGATTCTCTCTCTCCCTCTGCCCTGTGCCTCTACCTGTTCACCCTCTTTCTCTCTCTAAAATAAAGAAATACATCTTTTTAAAAAAAACAGCAATGCATATGTGATTTAAAAAAATAACTCCTTTGGAAAACAAAATGGTTTAATTAAAAAACACTAATAATTTTTCTCTTCTACATATTGAACCTGCTTAGCAGCTTCATCTCCCTTAAGAACTCTGTTGGTGGGTTAATGACCTCACAGTTAGTTTGGACAGAATCCAGTGACTTGACTTCAATATCTTTCATTCAGAACACTGCCTACATTCACATGTTTAATTGTTTTCAAACTTCATAGTGTTGAATTCCTGCATAAACTAAAATACGATGCCCTCTCTTTAGTCAGAAAAATTACATTTGAGAACATCTATTAATTTTGAGTCCTGACACACAGCAGGATAGAAAAAATATATATAATAAGTAAGCTAGATATAGTCAGGGAAAATGGAAACATGCACTCGTTTGATAAAAAAATTCTGAACTTTAGCTGTTGTCAGCTAGTTGTTGGCTATTTTTTGTTAACCTTTAGCAAGTGTAAAATACTGACATAATAGGTGCTTACCTATGAATAAAGACATGCCTTTGGTTTTCCATCACAGTGACGCTTGCTACCGTCACTAATGTCCCCCTCCTTTAGTAATATGGTATGAATCCTTTTGAACATTCCCAGTCTCTTTCCTGACCAACAACTTGCAATCCAAAAGAAAATTTTATAAATAGAGAGGACCAATTAGTACACCGTCTTTCAGTGTGACCTTTGTAGAAAGCGTGAAGGTCTTTATTAATTTATGTTTTGGGAAAAGCTTAATATTATGTAACAAGTGAGGTATAAATCATTTTTTGTTTGTGAATCCTTAAAGAACTTGGCCCAAAAAGTAGCTTAGTAGTGATAAATGCATTTGACTCTTTAAGTTAGTTGGGAAAAATAGCGAACTGCAGCTCAGGAGTTTTTTGTGCTTGTACACCTCTGGGACTTAAAGTTACTATTTCCTTCTCTCTGGGAGCAGAACCTGTCAAAAGGAAATTTATGGAGGATTGCCATTCCTGTATAATTTATAAGACCAATAAAGAATCTTGGACATTGCTGAGTTCTAAAGAACATTTAGCAAGACTTTTTTTCTTTGTTTTGTTTTTTATTTTGTTTTATTTAAATAGGAGATGAATATATTGGAATAGGAAAAAAATGAAAGATAGGAGTGTGTGGAGAGAATGAAATAATATTAGGAAAGGAAAAATTGTCCAAATGAGAAATTCTCTGCAGGTAGAGGAGTTCAAGTTCTAATAAAATTTTAAAGAAGTGAAATTGTTTAGAGACTGTGCAGTTGTTATGGTCTCAGTTTATCCCCAGATAATTAGGATAAAGGAAAACCTAGAACCAAGTTACAAAAATGCTTTATGGAGACCCTAAAGAAAATGAGTACATTGTGTATCTGTCGCATTGCATAATCTCTATCAGATTATGGAAACATATAAGTTAAAAAGAGATATAAGTTAAACATATAAGTTAAAAAGAGAGGTCCGTCTATTTATAGGGTAGGTTATGGTGAACTGGTCATTCCCTAGAATAGCTTTGGAGGGGAGACAATGTGTGAGCATTGCACTATTTTAGGACTCAATCCTACAAGTCTACCAAGAGTAGCCAGATTTTTTTTTAAAATTTTATTTATTTCTTATTTTTTTATAAACATATAATGTATTTTTATCCCCGGGGCTACAGGTCTGTGAATCGCCAGATTTACACAATGGAATACTATGCAGCCATCAAAAGAAATGAAAGAGTAGCCAGATTTAATGGACTAGCATCACCCCATTCAAAGTTGCAGTCCACTATGATGTGCTATAACCCAGTAATTGGTAACTACTTTAGACTGAACTGCACATTTGGTGCATGCTGGAAAACCAAGAGATGAAGGCTGCAGGCAGAAAGAGGACATTTCTCTCTTCACCAGCTGATTATGCCTTACAGGTAAAAGACAAAGGGACTGATCTGAACCACTTTAACTCTTACGATTTTTTTAGTGTCTACAAAATTTTAGCTGAGGACCATTTTTATTCTTTATTATTACAATATTACACAGGCTATGCTAGAGTGGTAGTTACATCTAATATTTGTGAGGCTCCACAATTATTGGACAGTTGTTCTGTAGTAATTATTTCTGTCAAGGAAAGTCAATTATTTGACGAACTTGATTAAAGAATTACTAATTAATAGCATTATCTCAAAGTACCAAGCTCATGTTAATTGTGAATTGTGGTAGAGCAGAAGAAATGAGAGAAAATTAATATGTGTGCAGATTATCACAAAAGATTGATTTATTTAAATTCTGTGTAAAGAATGTCCTAGATTGCTTAGTAGCAAGCTAGTTTAGTTTCAGACTAGCAGATATTTTCAGTTTAGGAAAGTAGATAAACATGGTCTTTTGGCCAATAGGATATATATATATATGAATTTGAGAATGCCTTAGAAAAATCTCTGAAATTTAAGCTTCCTTGCAAACACTGATGTGTCAGGATGTTCCACTATATTCAGAAATATGAATTACTGACAGGTGAATTACCTACCTATATTTAGATAGCAATTGAATAGAAAGAGGTTTGGCAAAGCATGGTCAATGAATTTGGGAAAAAAAAGATTCTAACATAGCACATAGTAATTTTGTCATATTGTAGTGGAGTATTTTGGATCATAATAACAAAATAAGCCATAAAGAACATTAAAAAAATTAGCCTTCGCCATATTTTTTAGCCCTACCAATGAATGTGAAGGAATTGAAAGTGTTTGGAGGTTAGTAATTATTTTAGGCAGTACGTCAAAGAATTCCCTAAGATAAAAAGAAAATCTCATATAAAGTTGGTGTCGAAAAACCATACGGCAATGGATTAGCTCGGCGTGGGCCCAGAACGGATATTCTGTGCCCCTCTCCCCCACCAACAACACACCGTTGTGGAAGAGTTTCTCCTTAACTTTTGCTCCTCATTGCTGTATTTATTTTTATTAGTTCTATCATGTGTTTATATTAAATGTTGATGCTGTATCTGGGTTTAGGGTGTAGCATATTTCTATGGGAAAAACATACCACATTTTCTCATGGATATCTGACTATGAAACTGTATTTCTCAGCATTCTTATTTGACAGCTACAGAAAATAATGGGCTAATTCAAAACAAAATATGAGTTTTGTTTGATGATTCTAGTATGTGAAGTTATTTTCATGCAGCCTATCCTTAGTATACAAGGGAACTGAATATTGTATTTTCTTTACAAAAGTGAAATTGCTGCCAAAGCTAGCATATTTATATCTATATATTGAGAGAAAGTTTCAGAAGTGTATTATATTAAGGCTAGAATGATAAAACAATAGAAATATATCTATTCACAGAGGCTCAGTCGCAATTTTGCCTGTAAGAAGTGGTAAGCTTAGGGGTGTCGTGGTGGCCCAGTGGGTTAAGTGTCTGCCTTTGGCTCAACTTATGATCCCAGGGCCTTGGGATCCAGCCCCATATCTACTTCTCCTTCTCCCTCTACTGCTCCCCCTGTTTGTGCTTTCTCTCCCTCTCTCAAATAAATAAATAAATCTTAAATAAAGATTTATTTACTTAAAAATAAATCTTAAATAAATAAAATCTTAAATAAAGAAAGTGGTGAGGTTAACAAATTTACAAGACATGTAGAGGAGACACTACCAGTGTTTTCACTGTTGTGTTTGTGGGTTTGATTTGTATTTGGTGATGAAGAAGGAGCCTCATGTGCTGAAAGTTTCTACTTCATTGTGGATGTCTCGGGCCATACGTCCAACTTTAAAAATCTTTTAATAGTGAGAATGTATATATCAAATATAAGACATTTCTTTTGCTACCCAAACATAAGTGATGTTAGTGGTATTTGGCTCACTGATGATGCTGAGCATATTCAAACTAGTGGTAGACTTTACATCTTTAGAATTTGAGCTGGGAGTCATTAAAGGAAGCTGGTATGATGATGACAGCATGAATAAGTGTTTTCCCAAGATAGACTTTTCTGTTTCTGGTCATTTTTGTCAGAACACAGTATGCCTCCCCTGTAGACCAAGCAATCACAATTCTGCCCTGGTACTCCTCCGAAAACTTTGTGTCTTCCTACATGAGTCACCACCATGAACTACCAGTGTGCCAGGTCTAATTGGACAACTACATTGTTAGATCTGCAGTTACTCAAACGTTGAGCACTGAAAATTAGTTTGGTGAGGTTCACTGATCTCCATTCAATAATTTTGTCAGAAAAGGCAACATCACTTCAGTGGTCCCCATTCTCTATCACTTTTAACTGCATTGGGACATATCTTTGCAGAAATATATGGTTTCAGGATCAGGGACAATAGCAATCTCATTCAACATGTTTGCTGAAAAGATGGAACTTTAGTCTTTGGAGAAATGTTTAGATATTGGTACTGAATACAATAATTACCAAGGAACAAAAAATGATAGCTTTGTTCTTTAGTATCACTCTTGTTTTGGGTAGTAAATTTTATTTTATGTATTTTTCCAAGGTTTTGTTTAAATTGCAGCCAGTTAATATTCAGTGCAATATTAGTTTCAGTTGTAGAATTTAGTGATTCACTCTTACATATAATATTAGGTGGTAATTTTTTAAAAAATGGGTTCCTCACTTTTGTAAACCTAGAAGTCCTTCCAGACATATTTTATGGTACTTCTCAGTGACTTCTGTAACACATGATAGGATACTTAGCGATATCAAAGATAAGACTGACTTAAATACTATCTTGATGTAAGTATCTCATTTGAAATTACTACATGTCTGTTATATACAAAGCATTGTATATAATATATAATAGATATGACAATGTAGTTTTCCATTTAGACCTGGCACACTGGTAGGTCATAATGGTGACTCATGTAGGAAGACACAAAGTTTTCGGAGGAGTACCAGGGCAGAATTGTGAGTTGCTTGGTCTACAGGGGAGGCATACTGTGGTTCTGACAAAATATTTGGTATTTTTAAAAACAGGTTAATGTGTAAAATTGTAATGTATAATATTGTAGATTTAAAAAAAAAACATAAAATTAGTAACTGGTGGAGCTAAATTCAGATTTAGATCCACATAATGCCAAATACTGTACTTTTTTTCTTCTATAAACTTTTAGCTCTCAGTGTGGTATTTGTGTCTATGTCTAGGCACCAAACTTAGTTAATACATACCCTGTGTGCTCCCTAAAATCTAAGGGAGTTTGTGTTCAAAGGAATATGAAGTTGTTCAGACCGAGAAGAAAAGTCCATAAAGAAGATCATGGGGATAAAGAAAAGAGGTCTCATATGTGCAAGTCACACTGTGTGCTGTTGGTTTTTCATCAAATACACAGAATTTCAAATAATATGCTTCAACATAGTTATATATATGTTATTTATGTGTGTTTAATTCCAATATGTCATAAATCTTACTCTCATTCTGCCATATCTCATCCTAGGATGCCTGAGATGGTCCCTGAATTTTATTTAGCTCTCTTCCTTAGTAGGCCACATAGCTCTGTTTCAAACAATTTGACACATGTTTAATATTTTCTCACTTCTTAGCTCACATTCTATAATTAACCCAAAATGTGGAACAAGAGAAATGATATGTGATGACATTGTGTGATATGGTATCACATATTACATTGGATTATATATGCTATATTGTAGTTTTTCACATCATATCATATTATATTATACCATTGACCTCTTAATGATTCAACTCTGGCCTAAAATAAAGAGACAGGTGTAACTAGTTCTATATTATCAAATTTCAATATTTTTATGCTATAAACGTCTCACCAGCTAATGAAGTGATAGAAACAATCATGTAGGCACGGTATATTATAATAACTGTTTTAGTCACCTAAAAATGAGCGGACAGGGGGGCCTGGGTGGCTCAGTGGGTTAAAACCTCTGCCTTAGGCTTGGGTCATGATTCCAGGGTCCTGGGATCAAGACCCACATCGGGCTATCTGCTCGGCAGGGAGCCAGCTTCCTCCTCTCTCTTTGCCTGCCTCTCTGCCTACTTGTGATCTCTGCTTGTCAGATAAGTAAATAAAAATCTTAAAAAAAAATAAATAAATAAAATACTAGTCACTTATCTCTTAAAAAAAAAAAGAAAAAAAAATGAGAGGACATTATCATACTTCATTCGAAAGAATAATATTGCTTCTTACTTACTTGATAAATTTTCTTTTATTTCCTGTTTTGTTCAACTACGCTAAAATTGGTCTCATAATATGTAGAGATATATCTGTAGCTTAAATTGCATTTGGAAGTAAAAAAATTCCAATAATACAAATTCTTACCACTCAAGGGAAACATGCCAAATTTTCTAAAACTTTCCCCACACAGACACTCATTTGAGTCTTTCTGCACAAACAACAACAAAGTGTTCATTTTCCTCGCTAGCTCAAAAGAAAAGAGAAGCCACAAAAGACACTATCCTTCCAGTTCTCACAGGCTTCAAATACACTTTTAAAAGTGCTCTCTATCATAAAGGTGAACTTCAAGCTTCATACAAGTATTTATTTAACCTACAAAAATATTCCAAAAGAAATATAATTTAGCCATTGACCAACATGTTATTCCCTTTTCCAAGCAGATGAGTGTTTTTTTCCCCCAAATATCATTGTTTTGAGGAATTGTTTTAAGATTAAAAAAAAAATTGTTTTCCCCTTTTCTTGAAGCAAAGAAAAAGCAAATATTTTGTGATTCTTCCTTATCTAGAGTATTCCATTCAGTTAGCAACCAACTTTCATGTTCTTATACTAATAAACCAGCCCTTTCTTTATTTCATCAAATGCAGTTCACATCTGGCTTTGGTGATTGTTAATCCATGCTGTCATGAGCAAGGCCACTTATGGACAGAAGAAATACTGCCACTAGGAGCTTTTGTTTGGGATTTTTATTCCTTTCTTCTGTTTGTTATGAAAAGACACATACAGGGCATTTTTGATTCTACAAAAACATGTTGTAGATAAACACTTATTCCTACTCAGACATTATCAGTTTTTAACAGAAATGAATTCTTGACACAGTGTTTTGTAGGTAATTAACCAATTCTGTAATCTGCAGAAGCAGAAAATAAATCTGTACCTAAGGGTGAGTGGCCAATATTTGAGATACTAAGCACTTCCTTTTTGAAATATACAGTTTATATTTAATATGGGAATTAAAATTAGTCCCTGCCAATAGACTGGAAGGAAAGACAAGAACTCATTAAAAATTAGAGAAATTTAATCCTTTTTTAAAGCCTTCATTATTGGTATCATTCTTATATATAGTCTTAAAGGTATACAGATGCAAGAAATTATTTTATGTGATTCTTATTAAACATTCCAGATATTAACCACTATAATCAAATTTATTATATTATACTAAGACATGATTATTCTCTTTGTTGACATGTGTAGAGAGAGAATATGGTTTTCTGTGCTTCATGATTACTGACATTCTTTCTGGTTTATGCAAAGACAGAACACAGTTTGAAGAGAGGAAGGTCCAAGGGGGAAACTAATGCAGGAAATATTTTATTTTATGGATGAACAAAGGCAAAAATGGCCTATTGGAGAGTAAGGTGGTATAGCCATATTACACAAAAACAAAAAACAAAAAAGCCCAAAACAAACACAAACAAACAAACAAACAAAAAAACAAACAAACAAACAAACAAAAACAAAAAAACCACCTGAGAGAGACCAGCTTCATTAAAAAACAAACAAAAAAACACCCACAACTCAATAAAGAAAAGCCTTTCAAAAAAGAGGTATTTTTTAATAATGATTCCAAGCAATTGAACCACATAAGGATGAATTGTGACCTCTGGATATAACACCAGAGAATTAGGTGGATTTTATTTTACGTGTAGATTTGTGAGTACAAAGAAGCTAGACTTGGGGAGAGTGTGTTTCTCTTTCCATTAAGTCTGGTATGGTCAAAGGACTTACATGAAGAATAAAAGCAAACCATAGTATTTTTTGTTGATGATGTTGTTTTTGTTGTTTACAAAGAGACTTTAGTCTAAGACCTCTACATTGCATGTTCTGCCTAAATATTAGTGAACCAAAATGTACATTCTGACAGAGGAAGCTACAGGAAAAGGGGATTTTGAAGTCCATCAGTGGAGGGAAGGACAGAAAATACAGCTAGTTCTTAGAAGAGTAAGAAAGGAATGTGTTGAGAGGACAATGAAAGAGTAGGGAAAGGCCAGCAGTATGAGAGGAAGGTATAAAGTCAACAGTAAGGATGATAGAAAGTTATGGAATTCCAGGTGTAGGGAACATGCACCAAAGGGGGAACATGTCTGCCATGTGGGGTTTCCTATTTAGATTTTAGAAGATTTTAGATTTTAGACGAGGTTTGTAGAAGAAAAGGAGGTTAAGTCCAAATCAAGTTTATCAGTAGATGAGACTAAATTGCTCTCACAGCTCAGCGGTGCTACCACCAGGAGAAACACTGAGCTATCTTGCAGTTGGGAAGGGAAGTCCAGCAAAGCATATATAGAATTTGAATGAGGGCACAAAGTTCGATCTGACAAATGAACATATTTCACAATCCAGGGAATTCCCTAATGTTATTGTTAGCTTTTACTTTGAGATTATATGTAGAGAGTGAGGTCTCTGAGGAAGAAATGAATGCTGTGCTATGGTGGGTAAGTGGAGGTTTTGTAAGCAGGATATTTATGCACATTTACATGTCAGGGGTTTCTGACCAAGACAGAGCTTCTGCTCAGCATACAAGCTGTGCCCCTACTACCATTTTCCTGTACACAAAGTATCGTCTTTTCACCAAGTTATCCAGATGCAGGGCTGAACCCATCCAGAAAGGGGACTTTTGTTTTGTTTTGGTTTTTTGTTTCTAATTTATAGAAAGGCGACTTACAGGCTATACACAGGTCTTGAGCAGGAGCAATCTTTATCTCTTTCATAGAGAATATGAACTATTTTGCTTTCTTTTTTTTTCTTTTACTATGTTCATTTAGCCCACATATAGTATATCATTAGCTTTTGATGTAGTGTTCAATGATATATCATGAACTGTTTTCTTAATCATAACTTTTTATATCTGATAAGAGTCATTATGAGTCCTGTTAATTTTATTACTTCATGAAGTTAGACATTAAATATATATTTAAATTAAATATGTAATATGAATCCACCATAAATGTACATAAAAGACCAATAAAAGACAAAAGAATAAATGTGTGAAAGGGCATGAGAGGTACAGGCTTCCAGTTATGGAATGAATAAATCAAGAAGATAAAAGATTCAGATTTAGTCTTAGGGACTATAGTCAATGGTATCATAAAAGTGTTTGGACAGATGGTACTTGTGGTGAGCAGAGTATTTCGTATAGACTTGTCAAATCACTATGTTGTACACCTGAAACTAACATTGTGCGTTCACCACATTGCAAAGAAAAAGAATAAAAGAATAAAGGAAGTTAAAAGCTGAACCAGAAGAACAAAATTACCAGAAAATATTAGATCCATGAATATATAAAAGGAAAAGAGTAAGGTGTAATGCATTACCTACAGTTATGTTTATACATTTAAAAATCAGATCAAGTAAACTGAGTTCTACAGTGAATGGCATGATGCATAGAGACAAAAGCAACATGCCCGTACTCCCTCCTGGAGGCAACAGTGAAGAGGTTTCTGCAGATGAAATCAGGTCACCCCCCTTTATTTTTTCCCCAACTTATCAAAAATAGTTCCTTGGCATATGAGGTCCTCAGTTTGGGGGTGCTCAAGGGAAAGTTCTTTATATTCCATCCCTTCTCTTTGTGTGTTTCCAAGCTGAATCTGTGTATTTAGAATTGGAAGAAATTGTTTGGGATGGGCTGGGGTGGGCGTGGGGGTGGAGCAGGTGGGAGAAGAGTTAATTAATCCTTGCCAGGACATTTGGGCTGCTCTGTCTGCTGCCCCAAGCACTTCTTAAAGCTGACCCAGGCTAAAATTAAATGCAACTTTAACACCATTTCATTTTAAATCAGTTTTTAATAAATTGTAAAAAATACTACATAATGATTTTAGGATAGCTTTCAATCATTCCAAAATAACTTACCTGCACATAGTTTAGCTCTCAGAGACCAGTGTCTGGGTATCAGAAATACAATTCCAAAAAGATAAGTTGACAAAAGTTTATCGATACTGTGGTGTCAAAAAGCCGAGAGAAAATATTTGTAAATACTCATTGTATAAAATAGCAGATGCTAGCTTGGATATGAAATCAGTTGATCTGAAAAATCACTTGTCTGTTTCTCTAACTGATGAAGATCATTTTATATGCGTATTCAAATAGAGAAAATTACCAATAATATCAATATTAATATTTTTAGAACTGTTGTTAAGTATTTTGTGTACATACGATTCCTTAAATGCTAAAAAATATTTTGTATAGAATTATTCTGCCATTATTAGGCTCAGAAATTGAAATTGAGCCATGACTTATTGTCTCATCAATGATAAATTTCTACCCGAATCTCTTTGCAATTTTTGTGGGATTATCTGCACTATTCTTTTTAATTACAATGTTCATATGCATTACTCTGTGGCTATTTTACTTCTAATTAGGTTTATTTGAAAAAGCTAATTACACGCTACTCATTTTCTTTCACTTACCACTTAATCACAACAGATTCTCAGTGATCCAAGAGGCAGATACTCTGTTAATAAATATATCATAAAACATAAAAATAGGTTTTGGCAGTGTATTTTCAGTGTACTATCAGATTTATGTATTATTTTGTTATCTTTTTAAACCCTGTATATAATTTATAAATATTTTTGCTCATATTGTATAAAATAGTGAACACTCGTGTTGAACAAGCATGTACATTCCATATGGTTTCCTGTTAGATTCATTTTGTTGCTTTGAGAGATTAAAGCACTAAGAAATGATTATTGCTGTGTAAATAATAAAAAGGACATCAACCATCATCATAATATCCATCAACACAATAGCACACTGAGCTTCTATAAATATGTGGTGCCCTGCTGGCATTCCATAAACCAAATTATATAGCCTAGTCCCCAGTACTCTATAAATTTACGATCACTGACAAAAGCATGCCCTTATAACCAACCAACAAACATGAGAAAAGATAAACATTTAGAACATACATAAATATCAATAATGATCACCACTAAAAAAAAAAAAAAGTGTTCAGTAGGGGAGAATTATTTATTACAGCTGAATGTAAAAGAAATGAAATCAAAAGCCAATGCCATTCTATTTTTATGAATTCCTTAATTAACTTTATGAATTCCTTAATTAACTTGACGGGGCATTTTAGGATGAGGAAAGCAAGAATATTCTGGTTGCATAAATGATATAAAGTGCTTTACATTTTTTTCTATTCAGCTAAGATGCTGTCTGATTATCAAATAAAATCTGCACCTCAACAAAGCTTTCAAGAATTCTCCTTTTTTTCCATTTATCTTTTGCAATTGAGAGAATAAAAGCCATGCCAGCATACTCTCCTGCATGAGGAATAGCTGCCTTATTTGGCTTGTCAGGCACTTTCAAAGAAGCTGAATACTTAGAAATGTAAATAATGAACACTTCTCGCAAACCTAAGGTATCTTGATACGTGGATGCTTTTGTTGACTGATGCAGTTCCTCATGTGAAAATGAATGTTCACAGCTCATCAAACAATCCAGCATTGTTGTTTTAAGAAGATAACTTTGCATATTCTAGATTTATCACTAGGCTTCATTTATGAAGATTTATGAGCTATACCTAATGTCAAAAAGAATATAAGCATTCATGTTTTATAATTATATCAACCATTGCTAAAGAAACCAAGTAATGTGTTTATAAGAATATGTTTGTAGCTGGCACACCCATGGGACAGCAGAGAACTAGGTGGGTTTCCTCCTTTCTCTCCACCCCAAATCTACCTGATCTTTGACACAAGCTTATATTTGGAAAATAAAGTCCCTTAACAGATCAGATCAAAATCTTCAAAAAATTAATAATAATAATCAGGCCTACCAAGAAAAGAGAGGGAGAAGAGATCCACAGGTTGTAAAGACCTAGAATCCTATGTTGGAAGATAACAAACCTCCTCAGGAACTTGGTCCACAAAAAAAGTTTTAGAGAAAATAAACTTTGATTTGATTTCATGCAGAGATTAAGAGTTTTGTTTTTGTTTTTGTTTTTGTTTTGTTTTTCAATTTTTAGCAAGCATTTAGTCTAAGGAAGTGGCACAGGGAATGGTTTGGGATAAAAGCAACACAAGTTTTATTGAAGAAGATCCTTAGACTCAGAATGAGCAAAAGGAGGTCAAAGTGCAATATAAAAGACATTTTTTTTAAAGATTTTATTTATTTATTTGGCAGAGAGAGAGATCACAAGTAGGCAGAGAGGCAAGAAGAGAGAAAGGGGATAGCAGGCTCCCTGCTGAGCAGAGAGCCCAATGCATGCGGTGCTCGATCCCAGGACCCTGAGATCATGACCTGACCCGAAGGCAGAGGCTTAAACCACGGAGCCACCCAGGCGCCTCTATAAAAGACATCTTTACGTAAATGTTCTTAGATATCTAAGGTGAAGAAATTTGGGAATTTATATAATAACTTTATTTGGATTCTCTCTGCTTTTTTATATTTTTACCCCCCCAAAAAGATTCATATAGATAGGATTTGTCATTTTCATTTATTTATTTATCTAGAAATATTTAGTTAAGTAATTATTTTAGGAATAATTAAGTATAGAGTAAGAAACTATTACAACCCAGATCATGGTTCACAGAACAAAGGTAAGCAACTTTAATTAAAGGAACCTATGTAGTTACCTAAAAATCTAAAGGCCATAGGAAATAGAATTATGAATGATAAATAAATTATCTTCTAGGTATATATAGTCTACCAGGGGAAATGAAGTATGTGCTTAAGAAATATAGTAGGAGTTTCAAATGATGTTTCTGAGTGTAAAGTTCAGCTATAACTTGTTTTAAAAAAACATCGTTTTGTTCTAGAATGATTGATGTATTAGGGATGATTTGAGCATAATGTAAATTTCACGTTTGCTTATGTGTTACTCTGTTCATGAAAAACACCAGGTGAATGCAGAAAACTCCACCTAGTTACACGAATCAAGACATGTGGGAATATATAAAATTCACAGAACACACACACACACGCGTGCCCCCCTCAGACACCTGTTAAGAACAACTTCAATTCTGAGCCTGTTTCATAAAACCCTCCTGTCACCACTTCACCACACCCACCCAATGCCCAGTCCATACTGGGTCTTTTTCAAGACGAAGTGCCTTTCTAGTATTTATCTAGCTCTTAATCATCTAACATTGGTAAAACCGTGCTGCCATATTTATTACACTCGTATCTTTCATTGTGTTTGTATCAAGGAAGTTTTTTAGTATTTTGTCCTAACCTTACTTTTCCCGTAAGTCCCATGGATTTATCGGACAGTTCTGCGTAAGGCAGTGCTATTTAGCAATGCATGGGGCACTTTATAATAGGTCGGAAGAAATAGTATAGTCATACACAGAGTCAGAAAAGTTTACCCTATTGTATTTTTGCAAAACTTGAAGAAATGTAGAGAAATTAAAAACCAGAGGGGCATTTCAGCATTTCCAGTGGCAGAAAGCCAGAAAACAAAACGCACTAAGAGGGAAAGAGAGCACGGAGCACCCGTTTTGGAAAACAAGGAAATAAGCTGGTTTGGGCTAAAGGTTACATCAATTGAAAAAGAAGTAAGGATGTATCCTTAGTGAAAATATCTTGAGAAGAAGATGTACTGTATCTTAATTACAACACTAAAATGCACCCTTTTTCCCTCAAAACATGTAAAGCAAGGAAGATGAAAGCATATCTTTTCTGTGTCATAGTGAATTATTTAAATAGGCCAAACTAAGATTATTTCATCCTTTAAGATCCCAGATATCATGGAGTTTAATGTAGAATATTGTTTGTTAGAGACTTAAATATACAGTTAAAAGATAATCTAAGATTGTATTTCCCTTAGGGACTATTTTAAAATTTCTGAAGGAACTGAATCATTCTTAGGTTGTTTAGCTTAGAATTAGTATGATGAAACCTTTTTTACATAAGGGTAGCCTTTCATTATCAAATTCAGATAGTATGTTTCCTTCTGTAGGTTTCTATTTCTGCCGGGGGGGGGGGGGGGGGCTCTAGAACAGTAACATTAGTGGTTGCCACATGTTAATCATGTCTAACAGGTGGAGAAGCTCTTTTTGGTTAGTTTCCTGGCTTTAGTTAATGGTATTTCTTTTGAAAATCAGCTGTAATTTACTCATTCCTGTTCTATCTTTTCTTCATTCCTTGGAAGGAGGCTCACTTCAAAGGCAAGAACAGGATGCTAAAACAGGTTGGACCAGCAATCAATCATACCACATTCCACCTGAGACCTTTAGGAAATTAATGAATTTAATTTATATGAGTTATTTTGACACATATGAAATGAGTGTCTGCAATGTGATGGGAAATGTGATTAGGATAGTGGTTTTCACACTGAGCATAATACAATTTTCTATTGTCAAGGATGGTATCTGTAAAAGGATGGGACTGGATCCTTCCTTAGTTTCCTTTAAATTTGTCTGATTGACACAGCATTTGTAACAGACTCACTCATCTGACTGCTATATTTGTCTTAATAACCACTTATTGCCCAGTTTAATAATGATAATAAATTCTAGTTTAATTTTTTGACAAATTATAGACTTGAACATAGATTATGTACTGGGACTATTATAATTAATGCAATTCTAGAAATAATAGATTATTTTTTAAAAAAGATTTTATTTATTTATTTGAGAGAGAGAGAGATCACAAGTAGGCAGAGAGAGAAGGGGAAGAGGGCTCCCTGCTGAGCAGAGAGCCTGATACGGGCTCAGTCCCAGGACCCTGAGATCATGACCTGAGCCAAAGGCAGAGGCTTAACCCACTGAGCCAAGCAGGTGCCCCTAGAAATAATAGATTCTTAAGAAGGTATTGTATAACACGTGTTTAAAGGAATCTATATTCCTTTAAATCAAAGCTATGACAATTATAATTGTATAAAAATAAATTTGTCATATATTTCTACTATTTAGGAAGATGTATGGTGAGTACTTACAATTTGCATCTTTATTTAAAATGATTTATATTAAGGAAGTAAAAAAGATCCATGTTGAATATATCAGTGTACAATTATATTTTTAAAACAATCAAGAATAGCCCATTTTTGCTTCAAACATCCTGCTTCACATCTGTTTTTGTACACTGTAAAGTACCATGTAATATATTGGATTACTAATGTCATTTATACTGTCAGATCTGTAAAAAGCTTCATATCACTATTTCTATCACTTTAAAACACATGCGAAGTTATAATTGTTTTTAATTTATGTTATTTGATTAACAGATTTTTTCAAAAGCACGAACTAAGTATTAAAGATTCTTCTTGACTTTGGGACTATCTTGGTGAACAGAAACCGGTATCAAGAATCTAATGATTGATCAGAAAAATGGGTACCATTCAATCAGATGACTGCTCTGATATGTGCAAGCACAGATTTCTAAAGGAATACATAGGAGTGACAACTAACCCAATCCTGGGAAGGGCTTTTAGGATGTCACAGAAGAGTTCCTTTTAAGCTATAGCTGAAGAAAGTCATCTAAGGAACAAAAGAAACCCCCAATTAGATGAAGGCATAGGAACCCAGAGATGAACATTATCAATGGACTCTTGCAAGGTTTATTTTATTTACTTAGTATTTTATCTTATTTTAAATTTCTATCAATTGACAAATTGTCTACGTTGTCTTATTAAGCCAAAAGCAGGGTCAATACTGTTTCCTCATTGTCTTATGATTTTGCAAATGCTGCAGAATGACCTGTGAGAGATGGCACGATCAAGATAGTTTTGTTGAGATGCTGGTGAGGATGTGGAGAAAAGGGAACCCTCCTACACTGTTGGTGGGAATGCAAGTCGGTGCAACCACTCTGGAAAACAGCATGGAGGTTCCTCAAAATGTTGAAAATAGAACTACCCTATGACCCAGCAATCGCACTACTGGGTATTTACCCTGAAGATACAAACATAGTGATCTGAAGGGGCACATGTACCCAAATGTTTATAGCAACAATGTTCACAATAGCCAAACTATGGAAAGAACCTAGATGTCCATCAACAGATGAATGGATAAAGAAGATGTGGTATATATACACAATGGAATACTATGCAGCCATCAAAAGAAATGAAATCTTGCCATTTGCAACGAAGTGAATGGAACTAGAGGGTATTATGCTTACCAAAATAAGTCAATTAGAGAAAGACAACTATCATATGATCTCCCTGATATGAGGAAGTGGAGATGCAATGTGGTGGGGGTGGTATGGGGGGTAGGGAAAGAATAAATGAAACAAGATGGGATTGGGAGGGAGATAAACCATAAGAGACTCTTAATCTCAGAAAACAAACTGAGGGTTGCCAGAGGTAGGGGGGAAAAGGGTAGGGAGAGGGTGGTAGGCTTATGGACATTGGGGAGGGTATGTGCTATGGTGAGTACTGTGAAGTGTGTAAACCTGGCGATTCACAGACCTGTACCCCTGTGGCTAATAATACATTATATGTTTATCTTTTAAAAAGATAGTTTTGTTGATTTCATAATTTAATCTCTAATGTAAACATCATCCATCTTTAAAAATATTTTATTTTTTTTAATATTTTATTTTTTTTAATTTAAAAATAATCAAAACAGTATAGATGCCGTCCTGGAATTTTGCATATTGTCTGATGATTGATTTGGTATGTTTTGCACTGATATCCTAAAACTTTCTCTGATTGTTTCAGGTTTAAATAAAATATTTAAGCAGACCACTAGTTCATCTTTTGTGTGTGTGTGTGTGTGTGAAGGCATTTGGGGTTCCATATTTATGAAATTACTTAAGTATTCAGTTACACTTTGCTGCAGTTTTAAATAAATTAACCTTCTGTCTGTTTTTCTTTTGCTCATCACTGAAAAAGGCCTAGGTAGATTTTTAATAAGTTTGGGCAATATGCTTTGGCGGATATCCTTTAAATGTATGATTTGAACATGTGAAAATTTTATCAGTGTTGCAGCCCAAAGACAGAGACAGTCCTCAACTTAATCACTTCATAAAAAGTGATTTATAAGATAAAATGCACGTGTGAGATGATCAGGAGACTCATCATATGTTTTAAGTTAGTGGACAGAAAAAAAAATCAACACTCATTTTGTGATAGGAATCTTGAATCAAAAGAAATAGGACAAATTCCTCTAGACTTTAGATATTGATCATTTTTATAACTGCTTCTCATATACACAACTCCATCATTTTCTAAGAAAAAGTAACAAGGATTTTATGTATCGTCCTGTGATTAATCATTCCTTATAGGCAATCTTACAGAAAGATTCAGTTACTTTGTTTAAATAAATAGAAAATAAAAGTTATTGAATCTGTTAAAAAAAAGAGGATTATAAATCTAATTCAGTTGAAACAAATTTATAAACAAAGGTACAAAGAACTTGAATTTCATCTTCAGATGAAACATTCATGGGACTTCAGCTCATCTGCTTTATATGTGAGTATTAAGACAGAAAGTAGGGCACCTGGTTGGCTCAGTGGGTTAAGGGTCTGCCTTCAGCTCAGGTCATCCTGGTATCCAGGCTCCATCAGGCTCCCTGCTCAGTGGGGCATCTGCCTCTCCCTCACCCTCTCCCTCTGCTCCTGTTCTCTTTCTCTTAAATAGAACAAATATTTAAAAAAGAAAGAAAGAAAGAAAGAAAACAAAAACTAAAGACAACGTCTAACTATCTAAATTCCACAGATTAGTTTTATAACTATGACTCACTGTGATTTAAATTCCCCTTAGATATGTACAATTCGACAAAAATTCATTCCGTTATTTAGAATGCATTATTAGGAATATACTGTGTAAACAAGTAAAAATTGACACTAGATTTTTGACATACATATCAAGCAGAACTTTGACACGGGTGAACAGAACCACAAATAAGATGCCCAGCTTGATTTAAGCTGCTGAAATAGTGATTTTATTGCCAAGACATGGGCTGCCTGCTGTTTTGAGTCAAGTGCCAAGGATACTCTGTGGCAGGATAGTTTCCATTTTAGACATTAGCTATTTCTTTAATTATAAAAGAGCATCTGTTTTGTAACAGAATTGGTGATGAACCTGTACTCCAAAAACCTGGATCTAGGGGAGGGGAATGGTGTAATTTCCTCATTATTAGACATTAGGTAAATTGTATAACTTCTTGATTCTGCCTTCACCTGCATAAAATGGTATGTTAATAATTGTGCTGAAAAGCTGCTAAAAATAATTCAATGAAATCATTATAAAAAGGCACATGGGAAATATAAAATGCTATCTCCTACCTTCTCAGACTGTTTCTTTGCTTACAGTTCTCCAAGCACACTGACCTCCCTACTGTTCTTTGATGATCCCAGGTTGTAGACAGCAAGGTTTTGGCATTAGCTTCTCCTTCTGCCTCTAACAAATGTGTATCCTGCAGGTCTTTACTCCAAAGTCCTTTACTCAGTGTTGCTTTTATTGGTCACTCTAAGATTCCCCCACCACCTCCCCACACGTTCCTTACCATCCTTTCATGCTTTCTTTTATCTTAGAGTTTACTTCTCTTTAACCAATTAATATCTTATTTATTCATCTATTCATCACCTCCCCAGTTTGAATGTAAACTCTATGAAAGTAGTGAATTTTGTGTATTCGTTGACTGTCAGAAACCAGTGTTTGGAGAAGCGCCAGTGATGGGTAAAGGCTTAATATTTCATTCAAATGAATAAATGCTCCGTGGGTGCTAACATCTTCTGTTTTTAAAAGGAAAAGAAAGAAATTCCACATTTTCGAGGGAGGAACTGCCTCTTTTTATTTTTCTGTTTATAAGGTAAAAGTGAAGGATATTCATTAAGGAAAACATAAAGAATTTGTATGGCCAAGCAAAAATGACAAGTGCTCTTTTTATCATTCTGTCTGCACTCTTGGAGGCAGCTTCCTGGATCATTATGCTGAAGAAATTTGTTATCCTAGATACGACAAAAAGACTTTAATCAGTTAAAACGCCTGTCTTTGTGTCTGGGGTTGGGGATGGGTGTCAAACGAGTGACAGTCTCTGTGGTACATATGTACAGATTACATAGTTCAGGAAATCTTACCAGTAGATATTTGCAAATGTAGTGTAACAGATTAACTGGTTTAATACCATCCATCTGAACTGGTCAAGTACCAGTCACTCAGGTTCTTTAAATCAGTGACAAATTTTAATTCCGCTGTCGAGAAAGATGTCCACTTACTCAAAGATCCAGTTAAAGCCCAGTAGAGCCCCTAAAACTTTCACAGGCCATCATATAAAGGAAATTTAACAACAGAACTTTTATAAAGCATAAAGTAATTGATGCAATAAAAATTGTGGGTTCTCAGAATTCACATAAGTTTTTTTGGAATCATTTGAGCAGTTCGATGTTGTGAAATAAAACATATGCAATGCCCAGAGCTAGAATAAGTTGTCGGTACAGTTAGAACATCAAGTTTATGGAGGTTTTTTTGTTTGCTTGTTTGTTTGTTTGTTTTTCTGTTAAAAATGAGAGGCAGGTAGACTGGAAGAAACTATTTGCAAAAGTCATTTCTGATAAAGGACTGCTATCCAAATATACAAAGAACTCTTGAAACTCCGCAGTAAGAAATAAACAACTCAACTAAAAATGAACAAGAAACCTGAAAAGAACTAGCAAGAAGATATACATATAGTCAACAAGAAAATGAAAAGATGCTCCACATTATATATTCTCAGGGAAATACAGATTAAAACAGTGAGATAAAATTGTGTACCTATGAAAAGGGGTATCCAAAAAATCCAAAACACTGTCAAAACCAAATGCTGGTAAGAGTGTGGAGCAATAGGAACTCTCATGCACAGCTGGTGGGGATGGAAAATGGTATAGTCACTTTGGAAGACAGTTGGCAGTTTTCATTTTTTTTCTTAATAAACTAAACATATTCTTACCATATGGTTCAGCAATTGTGCTCCTTGCTTTTACCCAAATGAGTTTAATTCGTGTCCCATAAAAATGTGTACACAGATGTGTAAAGCAGCTTTATTCATAACTGCCAAAACTTGGAAACAACCAAGATGTCCTTCAGTAGGTGAATGGATAAATAAACTGTAGTACATTAAGGTAATGGAATAATGTTTAGTATTTAAAAGAAATGAGTTATCGGGGTGCCTGGCTGGCTCAGGGGGTTAAAGCCTCTGCCTTCAGCTCAGGTCATGATCCCAGAGTCCTGGGATCGAGCCCCACATCTGGCTCTCTGCTCCGCAGAGAGCCTGCTTCCTCCTCTCTCTCTTTCTGCCTTTCTGCCTATACTTGTAATCTCTGTCTGTCAAATAAATAAATAAAATCTTTTAAAAAAAAAAGTGAGTTATCAAGTCATGACGAGACAGAGAAGAACTTTAAATGTATCGCACTAAGTGAAGGAAGCCCATCTAAAAATACTACATACTCTGATTCCAAATACAAGACGTTCTGGAAAAGGTGAAACTGTGGAGATAGTATACAGAGTATTGGTTGCCAGTGATTATGGAGGAAAAAGGAAAAATAGGCCGAATATAGACGGTTTTTAGGGCAGTGAAACTATTCTGAATGATGCTGGGTTGGTAGATACTTGTCATCATACTTCTGTCAAAATCCATAAAATGTTCAACACCAAGAGTAAGTTCTAATGTAAATTACAGATTCCGGGTGATAATGATAAGTCGGCGTAGGTTCGTCAGTTATAACAAATACCTACTGTGGTGTAGGATGTTGATAGTAGGGCACGCTGGGGTAGAGAAGAGTAGGGAGCGGGGGGAGTGGGAAACCTCTATACTTTCTTCTTAATTTTTCTGTGAAACTAAAATTGCTTTAAATAAAGGACCTATTAAAAAAATCATCTAAACCCCATTTTTTATGTTTGCGTCAGAGAATGTATGTTAAGAAAAATTGGCCTGGCAACTGTTTTTTTTTTTTTTTCTTCCACTTTTCAACTCATAGAAAAACTTTTATATTTCATTTAGACCTCATGACCTCATTAATTCAGGTCTGCTCATTTCAAATGCATGATATTCAAGCTGTACTGAAGACTACTTTTGTAGTCCTACCCTATGCCCCTCAAAAAAGGGATTTTCTGGGGCGCCTGGGTGGCTCAGTGGGTTAAGCCGCTGCCTTCGGCTCAGGTCATGATCTCAGGGTCCTGGGATCGAGTCTGCTTCTCTCTGCCTGCCTCTCTGCCTACTTGTGATCTCTCCCTCTCTCTCCCTCTCTCTCTCTCTCTCTCTCTCGCTGTCAAATAAATAAATAAATTCTTTTAAAAAAAAGGGGGGGTTTTCTAAGGGAAAAGAAAACTTGAATAGAGAATTCTTATCATTCTTAAAATATTCATCTGTTTTCAATTATTTTAAACACTTTAAGAGAATCATTTACACATGAATGGCTGAAACGCTAGAATACAAAACTCTTATCTATATAAAAATACCTATCTGCAAGTTTTTTTCCCTTTGAAATTTTTTCTTTATATAGCAATACAAATGTTTGCTTTTTAAAATATCTAAAATTGACTTCTTTTGCTAAATGTTTGATTCCCGCCTCCTAAAACTTTTCAAAATAAATTTTGATGCTATTTGTGTATAAATGCCTATTTCTGAAAAGTTTGTTTTTTGTTATAATATGAATAACTTCTAACTTTTGCCTTATTTAGTTTTAAATAATGTATATTGTTCTACTAAGTAGAAAAAAAAATCAGGCCTTCAGATTTGTAAATGCATTCCATACATCAAAGACCAAATTCCATTCATGAAAATGAACTTTAAAAAGTACCCCCCCCAAAAAGTAAAACACAAATAGATAACTTTAAAATAAACAGCAAGTCTAAAAACAATATAAACAGGACAGCATGTATGTTCATCTGGGTGCTTTTTCTGGATGAGGTATCTTGAAATACGAGTCCAGTGAATTTGAGATTATGATTTTTTTATATTACTGTCCTTAAGTATCTACTTTTTTTTTTCTGAAAACACTTTTAAGAAGCTCAAAATTTGGATTATCTAACCTAATGTAAAATTTTTGTTCAAAAATACTTCTGAATGCCTTTATTAAATGTCACAAACTTGCCCCTTCAAACTCTAGCTAACATTTCTTAAAAGTTACTTAATGATTTTGGATCAAAATTAGTACCATACTCTAAAGTACCTTTTTATGTTAACTTATTTATTTCCTATGTCATACAATAGCTTTCCAGCTTTCTTAATTGTAGGTTTGTGTTGTTTTTTTTTCCATGAAGTGTCAGGTTATTTTTCTGCAACATATAAAATTTTGTTTAGTTTCATTTACTTCACCTTACATTTTAACTAAAAATGCTTTTATTTTTAATCAACATTAATAGTATAAACCCAACACCAACTGAATTTTTATCTAGGTCAAGACCATATTTTAAAAATTGTACATGTGTGTTTGGTAATTTTTAACTAGATCTAGTTACAACAAGAAAAGAAAAGTTATTAGTTAGGGTTTGAAGAAAATATAAATTATTTGTTAATGCAATTGTTGTCACTTACTACATACAAAATATTAAGCAAAGGAAATGATCATGTGGAGCACCTCTTAAGGAAACATGACTAAGTCACCAAACTTACACACCTGAAATTTACACTTCATAGTTGCAGGACCTTGACAAGAAAATTAAGCTTTTTTCAAATATATATTTAAAGGTTTTTAGAATATTGTGGATTCCATGTGATAATAAGCAAAGGTACCTTAGCACACCATCTGCTATAAAATATGAGCTCCATTAATTACTACCTGAAATGAAATAAATGAGGAAGATGCAGTGGAGACACAGGAACATTTCCACCAAGTTCATGAGCAGGAGTTAGTTAGTTATGGTCTATATTATAAAATATGTCACTATCTTTCCGAAGTTCATTGTGTGGACATCTCACATCTTCAATATGTCTAAGCACTAATAATAAAGCAAAAATGTTACTAAATACAGAAATACATTTGTCAAGAGTGTACATTGGGCTTTAGGGATTTTATTCATGAAAGTCTGTTTTAGTCTTGTCTAGACCTCTGACGTTCGTTTTAAAAATAATGACAGTATATTTGTGAACACATATAATGTCCACATGGAGACTACAAATCGGGTGTGGGAGGAAATGGCAGCAAGAAAAGATAAAGAAGTAATATTAATAATACAAAAAAGAAGAGTGGAAAAAGTGGACACATTAACTTAAGAAAGAACAAACAGTATTCTGTAACCAAGAGATGCAGAGCTATTTAATACAGGGCTATTAAAAGTCTAGACATGATAATGAATGCCCAAGACACCACCAAATAACTGTACAACACCTCAGAGAAAACAACTCCCTTCCTTATGGACACAAGAAAGTCTGTGAAACCATTCATCTAAAGTTTTTGTCTAAGCAATTAAAGAGATAATGTGTGTGTGTGTGTGTCTTTGTGTGTCTTTGATATCAAAGAAAAACCTACCGAGAAAACTTTATTAGCTAGAAATTCTCAATCTTCTGAAAATACCAGATATGAAATATTTTAGTGTGGTTAAACATTCCTAAGTTTTGACTTTTAGAATGCTGTTTTTGATAAAACCCAGGGCTGCTGCAATATCTAAATCTCACCCTACTTCATGAAAATATGAAGTTTTATTCCATCATTTGCAGTAGGAAAATGAGTATCTGATCATCCTTAGAATAGAGTCCATGAAATGCCTTAGCTGGCAAAAGAAACAGAAAAAGATAGGCATATAACTGAACTTGAGACAAATAGAAGAAAGCTTCCGTCCGCTCTGTTTTTGTCAGCAACTTCGAGCAGTCAAGTTAATAATAAAAAAATGCATATTGCTCAGCAAAATCCCCATGTATATTAGGTGTGTGTGTGTGTGTGTGTGGTGTTCAGGACACACTATGACATAATATGGTACTTTGGTATATTGGATATTTTAAGCTGAGGGAGTTTGAGTAAACTGCAGGAAGCAGAAAGTTCAGGCTGACATCGTCCCAGCCCTCTTCCTCTGAAACAGGTCATAAAGCTGTCATGTGGAAGTTGCCCTCCCTTTACCTGGAACAAAGGGACACTGAGAAGAACCTCAGCAAAAGGTCTTGTTCTTTCCCCAACTGTACTACACCTACCCCACTCTCCTTAGCCTATCATGTTCCTCCACGACTGCCTGCTCGCATCAAACTTAGTATCAAAATACTCTTGGTCTGTTCTTTTGGTTTTCATTTCCTTATGAAAGCTCCAGAGTCACATAAAACTCACATTAAGTAGATTTTTATGCTTCTCTCCTGTTAATCTGTCTGTGTCAGTTTAATTTTCAGACCCAGCCGGGGACCCTAGGGATCTAAGGAAATGTTTTCCTCACCTACAGTCTGTTAGCCTGAGTATGTACATTTTTAGATCATAGCTTTCTAAAAATTGTGTGGTAGATATGAAATGAGGCCAAATTTTTAAAATACATATAAAAATACATCACGGATTGGTACTAATCATTCAAATGAGAAAAAAAGAATATTAATGTAAAAGTTATTGCATGGATTTTTTTTGATTTCTGAATACACAATATCAGATTTTATTTTTTTCCATCCTTCACTATAGTGGAAATTTAAGGGTGAGTTGGCAACACTACTGAAATCATGCCAATTCTTTTAAATGTTACTACATTAAGGTGGACTTCTACAGTAATGCCTGTTGTGATTCTCCCAGGCAGAATCTTTAATTACTAATCTATACAACTAAGGTCTTCCCTTATGTTCTCTCATTATGACATTTACCATGTTTTATTGCAGTTATTGACTTTCTTGTGCTTCTCTTCATTGCCCTGTCCTTGAGGAAAAGTACGTCTTTTTGTATGCCTAGTCCTAGGGCTTAAAATAGCAAAAATAATGGTTAACAATAATTGAATGCTTACATTGAAACTATGAATTTGTCTATCCATCTGAAAATAAAACAGTCTCTTATTCTAATTGTTATTGGGTTTCATAATTTCTGTCCATCTTCCTCACAATAAAGGGAATAGCAGATTACTTGTATGTTTTGGGACTATCTAGTATAAACATTGAGAATAAAAAAAAGCCAGAAATCAGAAAAAAAAAATTCTGATTCCCCCCAATTTTTTCCTGAGAGCATATAAAATTTGTTTATAAATATGCCTTATAATGGGTTTTCTTAATCTTCAGAAGACTTGTGTTTTGGTTCCCAGGGTAACTTCTACACTTTTTTATTTTTTTTAATATTTTATTTTTAAGTCATCTCTATGCCCAATGTGGGGCTCAAACTTACAACCCCTGGTATCAAGAGTTGTGTGTTCCATGTACTTAGCCATCCAGGCAGCCCTCTTCTGCTCTTTTAAAGAATTAAGTATATAGATAGAAATTTATAAGATTTAAGAAAACAAAACCAAGATTAAAACCTTAGTGTTGAAGATGATTAAATCCACTAACATGCTAATTATTGAAAAACATTAATTCAGAGATTAATAAAAAGGTCTTTAAAATTTCCTGCATTCATTTTCTGGCAATTTTTCAGAATTATGTAAAGCTTTAAAAGGTCAGCGTAGATACTCACAAACATAAGACAGCTAATATTACTGGAGAGATCACCATGGGTGGTAGATATTTTGTGAAAACAGTTTTAAGTTAAATGAGTTGTGATGTTCAAATAAAGGTTCTGGTTTAATTTAGTTCTCTCTTTAAAATATAAGAATACAATAGTTGTCTTGATTGCCTGTTTTGTTTTTTATTTTTTTTTTGTAGTAATTACAAGACAATTTCCTTTGAACAGTGTCTGTTTCTTAATCACAAGTAACAGCAGGTACTGAGCAATTGATATGCCACACATCTGATTCTGAAAAACACCCACAAAAAAGCTATATTAAGATAAACACTAAAGAGCTCCAAATTAAATAATGATGCTGCTTTTTTCCACTTAACAGTTGTAACAAACTTATTAGAAATGCGTTCAGAATTCATGTATTCCCATGTATATATGTTATTGTAATGGGGTTTTCTTGCTGCTGTTGTTGTTGTTGTTAATTCATATTAAAATTTTAAGAAAATTTTAGAGAAGTAATTTTTTAATATTGATCATACTTTTATTTTTTTTGTTTTTAGTTTTTAGTTTTTTAAAGATTTTATTTATTTATTTGACAGAGAGAGAGACACAGCAAGAGAGGGAACAGGAGCAGGAGGTGGGAGAGGGAGAAGCAGGCTTCCCACCAAGCATGGAGCCCAATGAGCGGCTCAATCCCAGGACCCTGGGATCATGACCTGAGCCAAAGGCAGACACTTAATGACTGAACCACTCAGGCATACCTGATCACACTTTTAAAAGCATATACTGTTTGAATCAGCATTTCCAGTTTTACCTCATAAAAATAATTTCTTATGAAGTATGTTTTCAAATATACTTTATATTGTATAGGAAATCAAAACAAAATAAACAACCACAAACACTGACCACTCATCTATCTAATAATAAAATAGTTGCTGAGTAAATTATGGACGAATGCATCAAAGAATTTCATGGACAGAGTTAGGAAGTCAGGCAAGGGAGACTTTATTAAAGACTTTTGTAGTAAGAGTCAAGACTATTTCAATAAAAGAAACAAATTGCAGTCAATTCCCCTGAAATAAAAGATGAGTTTTGATGTGCTAATGCGAGGTGGAAAAGTACTAGAGCACATTAGGATTGATTAATGTGGTTGTGTGTGGATTTATCAAAATTAGGCTCCTACTTCCCTATGAAGACTAGGAGAGAGGGGTCTTACCTTCCCTGATGATTACATTACAAATGGATGACTCCTGGTCCCTTGAGAAAGACAGTCCTGGGTTGTAAAATTGGCAAGAGGCTGGGAGAAGGTTTATATCTCAAAGGAGCAGAGAAAGAGTTTACATTTGCACGTTTTCTAAAGTAAATGCTCTAAGAAAAGAGAGGGCAGGTGCTTGGAGTGAGAATAAGCCTGTATAAAGTTTAGTATCCAGGGAACATTAAGGCTATCCTGAGCATCATACAATAATACATGATAACTATTGACAAGGAGATAGCATGCGGTACTTTTTGAATATGCCCTAATCCCCTCAGGGAGAAAAGAGAAACTACGGTGGAGAATGAAAAAGCTTCATAGAAACTAGGGAACAGAATACCACAAACTGTATAACGAATGCCAGTGGGGCCAAATGACCGGTGGCAGGAGACATATATATATATATATAAAAATCCTAAGAGCAGTAGCCAGAGGAAGAGAGAGACAAGAGGCATCCATTGGTTCTAAGAACCAGATAACCTAACAATCACCAACTAGTTCACACATTGGGAAGAACACTGTCACACAGGTAGGAGGCCCCAAGTGCTGTTCTGTGAACAGCAGATAAACTGCACAAGGGGATTGCAAGAGATTTATAGGGGATTCAGAGGATCTAAGGGATTGTCTGGATTCTCAGAACTTTCAGGAATAGTAAATTAAAAAAAAATAATAATAGACTAAGTCCCATAATGAGGTGAAAAATAGAACACACATATGAAAATAGATCAAGGCAGGCAATTCTGAGGTAAAGGAGAGAGAAATCACTAGTAGTAAATGAATGGGAGGAGGGACAGAGGAGTCATAGATTATAGAGCATATGACAAGAGGATATTTTAATTACTTTTTGAGAACAAGAGTAGAAGGGATACTACAGATGTAAACCTTGAAGTTATTCTGATGTATCTTGGCCCAACAGAATTTTTTTTCCATTTTCTTGGCTACCCCAAAGAAGTTCAACTCATTTAAACATGAGAAATAAAAAAGATGAGCTTTTGAACTCTATTCAATGATACTTCAAAAGAAAAAAAAAAAAGAAGAAAAAATGTGAGTGGCATTCTTGAAAAAAACACCAGAAATACAAGGCAAGATATAGAGGCCAACTAAAAAAAAAAAAAAAAATGAGTGAGGGATATAAAGAAAATGATACAAAAATGAAAAACACGTAAATCAGAATTAGTAATATTTAGAAGTAAGATACCTGGTCAATAGGAGGAAGTGAAAACGTACATTGTTTGCTCAAGAAAAAAACTAGTAATACCAGGAGAAGATTTAAGAAATCAGGACCAAACTAGAAGTAACACAAGAATAAACAGCTATCTTAAAAATTCATATATTGAAACCCTAACCCCAGTGTGGCTACACTTAGAGGTCTACAACTTAGAGAAGGCTCCATTAAGGAGTTAATTAGGGTTTAAGTGAAGTCATAAGTGTGGGACGCTAACTCAATAAGACTGGTGTCCTTAGAAGAAAAGGAAGGGCCACCAGCAGCTTATGTGCATGAGGCAGAGACCATGTGAGGACATAAGGAGAAGATCATCACCTGAAAGACGCGGAGAGAGGCCTCGGGAGAAACCAACCCCGTCAGCATCTTCACCTTGAACTTCCAGCCTCCAGAAGTATGAGAAAATAAACTCCTGTTGTTTAAGCCACCCAGTGTATGATATTGTGTTAGAGCACTTTGAGTAGGCAAATGAAACATTTAAAGAAAAATATATCCTATAAATGAAAACAAATTAATTGCAACAAAATTTTGAAAAGAGATACAAAAATTTTTGTAGGACAATTTTAGATATAGAAGACAAGCAAAGAAGACCTATTCTCCAGATGATAGTAATTCTCAAAGAAAACAATGAAAATAAGAGAAAAATATAGGCCGACTTTTAAAAGGCACATTGTTTAACTGTGGAAATTAATACAAAATGGGTAATACTGAGACAAATCTAGTAATAACGGACTATAACGCAAAGGAACAAAAAATAATTTAGCCACACAGGCAAAAGACCAGATCACTTTTAAGGGATAGGAAATTAGATTAGTGTCAGGCATTTTTGGTGGCAACATGTGCCCCCTCCCCAAAAATAAGTAAATGTGAAAGAAAATGTGAATCAGGGATATTATATGTACTCAAATAGAACTTCAAATATAAAGGTCATAGAACAACCTTTAGGATCATGTAGAGATTCTAGAAACCAAGATATAATTGGAGAGGCTTTCTCAAAAGCCAAAAGAGGTATACACACACACACACACACACACACACACACATGCATATATATATATATATATATATATATATAGTTTTTTACATATAGACAAAAATAGACATAATGGTGATTGAAGAGTTATAAGTGATTCATGTTCTGACAACATAGATCTGACAGAATTATTAAAAAATGTGAGGGACGGGGAGGGAATGAGAAAGTTGAATAAATTCACTGCTATAAGCAGAGGTCAATAAATTAAGCTTTGAGACAAATCCAGCTTGTTGCCTACTTTTGTAAACAAAGTTTTATTGGAACACAGCCATCTTAATTTGTTTCTATTTTGTCTGGAGTTCTCTTATGCTATGAAGGCAGATTTGAGCAAGTGTGAAAGATTGTATGGACCACAAAGGCCATACAATGTCAACCTTTACAGAAAAAAATACTGTGTACCACTTCTTAAAGGTATTAATTGAGAATGAGGAAACTGTATGTGTGTGTGTGTGTGTGTGTGTGTGTGTGTAAGGGTACTTGATGCCTTTTTAATGAATTCCCTTCCTAATTCTATATGCAGAATTATTTTTCTTTTGCTTGTAACTGCGATCCCAAATGGATAAATGCTCTTCAAAAATCCCTTGCCCTGTGTCCATAGTATACAAAAATATGAACACCTGGAAGAGTGATTATTAATCAACTTGAAGTCAAAGGTATTTCATCCAGTCTGTTTCTAGTCAGGGAAAAGTAGTAAATATAGTAATCTTCACTGTCAGGCAACCGACTCCATTTATCCTTTGTAATTACAATTTAAACCAAACAGTTGAACAGAAATTGAGATAAAATATACTAAATTTCCAAAGGCAAGTTATCCATTAATTATAGAAATAGAAATACAGAACAAAAGGATAAAGTCTCTGATGCCTTTTCCACATAAAAGCTTTTGCAAAGGAAAATACTACAGTAGCAATTAACCATGAAATATGAGTATGTGTAATGGCACTTCTGAATTAAAACTACCCAAATCATTCAACTAATTTAATCTTCTATAAAGTTAGTTGTAGTAGATTGGCTTCCCTGGACATAGGCTCTGGGAAGGAGGTTTACGTGCAGGCAGATTCTTGGAGAGTGGAGGACATAGACTTGCTCAAAGGGAGGAACAGGAACTGCAATGTGGTCACAGCAGAGGACTTGCCAGTCAAGACCATGAGAGCTCCTGGAGCTGGCATGTCTCTTCAGAATTCAGACCGTCTTTGAATGCACACTGTCCCAGAGCCATATTGTAAACTTAGGGAAGGAGGCTTTTTTTTTAGCCAAAGGCAATTCCTAAAGCTTAATTCCACTGAACTCTCAGGCTTATACTGCTCCCAGCATCAGGGGAAGGAGTGACTTGGTCTTCAAGAACAGATCTTAATGGCACAAGGATTATAATCCATTCCTGCTTTATTCCATATTCCTTTTATAAATAATTCTTACAAGAGCTGCTTCAAAATTGTTGTTTCTTTTCTTAGGGAAATTTACAGGAGGACAGGCGGTGGAAACAAGCTAGAGGCTACAAATGATGTTCATCCTCCTCCTCCTGTACTCATTCCAGATTTCCATCACTACCCGGGTCACTTGCCTGGTGGGGAGACCCAGAATCCCATCCTTGGTGGATCTGAGATCTTATCATTATGACCCATACAGTCTATGAATGCTTAATTTATTATCAAAACTGAATAAAGTAATACCAAGAGCTTCCATGTAAATTCCCCTATGTGTTGAAGATATTAACTGCCCTCATTTGTTTTCTCTTTTGCACTTCTATTTTTTTTTCTTTTTTACTGTGGTAAGAACACTTAATATGAAATCTACCCTCTTCACGAATTTTTATGTGTACAACACAGTACCGTTATCTATAGGGACAATGTTGCTCAGCAGATTTCTAGAACATTATCTTGCATAACTGAAATTTTATACCTGTTGAATAACAATTCCCCATTTCCCCCTCTTCCTCGCCCTTAGCAACCACTATACCACCTTCTGCTTCTATGTGTTTGGCTATTTAGGCCCCTTATGAAATTAGAACCATGTAATATTTGTCCTTCTCTGATTGGGTTATTACACTTAGCTTAGAGCAGTTATTAAGGCAAACAGTATGGAAGTTCCTCAAAAAAATTAGAAATAGAAATATTGTATGGTTCAGCAATCCCACTTTGGGTTATTTATCCAACAATATTGAGTTGAAGATATCAGAGATATGAGAGATATCTCCATTCCCTTGTTCATTGAAGCATTGTTTACTGTGGTTGAGACATAGAAACCATTTAAATATCCATCAATGGATGAATGAAGAAAATGTTGTATAAATGTATAATGGAATATTACTCAGTTAAAAAAAAAAAGAAATCCTCCTATGTGAGGCAACATGGAAGAATGTTGAGGATATTATGCTATGTGAAATAATTTCTCCTTCTTTATTTGATGACACCCTGCCAATCTTTGGCTCAGCATGGGTTGTACCATCAGCATGATCAGTTGTACCAGGATTGGGACTCCTTTCCTTGTCTGCTAATGTCTTAACATAAAAAGCCCAAAGTAGGGGCGCCTGGGTGGCTCAGTGGGTTCAAACCTCTGCCTTGGCTCAGGTCATGATCCCAGGGTCCTGGGATCGAGCCCCACATCGGGCTCTTTGCTCAGCCAGGGAGCCTGCTTCCCACTCTCTCTCTCTCTCTCTCTGCCTACTTGTGATCTCTATCTGTTAAATAAATAAATAATTTTTTTTTTTAAAAAGCCCAAAGTCACTAAGTGGAAGCCATAGCTTAAAGTTTAATTTTACTCTTGTTGTATTGTCTTATGGAAATGTTTCCTCTTTGGAAATCGGGACCTCAAACATATATAGCCCAGAGTTATGAGAAAGAAAACCACAAATTCTCCAAAATCAAGTCGGATATATGCAGCAGGCTTCTCTTTTTACCTATTGTTTCCTAGGTTGAAGCTTTCCACCTCATTTCTTCATGGCATAATTGTATTTGATTTATGGTGGATAGTGCATTCTGAAAAATGACACTCTATCCTTGAAGAACATCATTTCCAAACTGGTACTATAGTTGTGTCTTCAAAAAGCCAATCAATTACTTTTTCATGCTGGCATCTTCTGCATGGTTCAGTTTATAAGATCTGTGGATCCCATGGTCATGTGCCAACAGCTATACCTCCTTTGCTATAAAATGAATTCTTAGTCCATTGTAATACTCTATGGCATTCTATCTTGGTAGATCATGTGTTCAATAAATCCTTAGGTAATTGTGCCTATGAAAATGTGAGCAGAAAAATCAAAACATGTCCAGAATATGTGCTATTTTCAGTTAAGGTATATCATTGTTCTTACAGAGTGGAAGAAGTATAACATAATCACTTACCACAAAGTTTTTGCTGTGGGTCTCCTTTTGTGGCAGTGCCGAAATGGAGACTCAGCATGGATCTCATTCTGGGAGGTTAGATATGCAGTAGCAACAATAGTTCGATCAGTTTTCATGTATAAGAGTGCACAATGCTGGGCCAGTTCATAGCCTGCATCTTCCACCGCTTGCATCATGGCTACCATCCAATCAGAATTGTGCTGGTCGTGGTCATTTGGCAAGGTCATTTTGCACGCTTAGTTGGTTATTGCCTCTTTAACAATGTATATCCTTCAGTGAACACTAACATGCAACACAAAGCCCTTTACGATATGGGCTCACCCCCATAGGTCAACCACATTCTGCTTTCCTAGACTGACATGCTTCTGAACTCCTAATCTTCCTGGGTTTCTGACCAAGCAGACAAGCCATTTGCCACCACCCATGAGCCCATGTGTATTTTTATCAGCCCTTTCTCTTTCCACATGAAGTGGATCACTAGATATACATTCCAAAACTTTGTCTACTGGAAGGAGTTCTCTTCTTTTCTGCCATTCACAGCCATCCCAGAAAGAAGGGACTGTAACATAAAGCAGCTCATTTTCAGAATGTACCCATATACTGACCATGAAACAAGGCTGCCACTTTTCTCGTCTGCATTCAGGTCAAGAAGTACCCCATCATTTGGCTGTGGGTGGGAATGAAAAGGTGCCAGTGCATCACCAGTAGATGACATTAGAGTCAGGGCCACTTGCTCATACAGCTGTCCTGTGGCTTTTTTGTGCTTGCTCTTGTCCAATCCCAGAGGTATCACTTTCAAGTTATGACGGACTGTGTGGGTGAATCTGCAGACCTGACAGGATGAAGCCACTGTGGGACATTTCTGATCACATGATCATTGATATTCCATTTCATGTGTTCCCTCTTTACCAAGGCTCAGCTGCATGACACCAGCTGTTTGTAAAATAGTACATAATTATCTACTGCACATGGCATTATATTGCTCAAAAACCCTAGAGGCCTACGTTGTGATAGTTCAATTAGAGCTTGTTATAGACTCCATGCATTATAGTTTCCAAGGTACCTTTAATACCATAGGGACTGCAGATAGTTTGGACCAATCAATGATGCTGTTTGCACTGCTGCCTCGGCCTGCTTTTCTTAACCACTTTCAAAGCTTATAGCCTATTGTGTGTTACCCAACAGAAGAGGAAGAGAAATGTTCTAACACGTGAAAAATGCTTCCCCAGAAGAGGTCTATTATGCATTATGCTTCCTTCTTAGAGGTAGGAAGTGTGAGATATACAAATTTGTCCTTCATTTTGGAGCAGATGTACTGATGTGCCCCAGACTCCAGCTACTCCTAAAAATGACTTCTCAGACTCTGACGGCTTCACAAATTTATTTCCCATCATTTGGAGCACATCTTTCTTACCACGTCCTCCAACTTACTTGCCACTTCTTGATGTACAGTTTAATTTCCATAGTATTCTTTAGAATGTCCAGAGAGTCTCAAGTCCCCATGGCCTATAATTTAACAAAGGTTAAAATACTAGCATAGCACTAGGACAAGGCAATGAATGCAGACTGTTAGTTGGATTATTATGTGATTTGACTTTTTCTATAGGTTTTGGCCGAGATCAGGGATAAAATTGGGGTAGGGTGTCTTGTCAAGCATTATCTTTTGTATCAAGTCTAACAGAAAGAAGTGGGAGGGCTTTGCTGCAGATTCAAAGTGTCCATGTCTTTGGAGGTTTCAAGGCTTTTCAATTGGCTTGACCCAAACATTGCCATCCCAAGTCAAAGAATCTCACTCCTTCCAATTAAGCCTTTATTTTTTTTTTGTAGGTAACTAGCTAGAGATGAGAATTCAACCTTCTCTAGGGTTCAACTGTTTTTAAAATTAAGTGTAAGGTTTTATCATTAGCTCTCACCCTCTTCCTACAGAAATAAGTCTTTTTTACACACTGCAAAGGAGGCCTTCTGACTTTCAGCATTGACTCTCATTTAATAAATTGATCATTCTCAGCATTTTACTCTATTTCTTCAGTGCATCAGTGTTTATTGTCTTTGCAATTACTACTGTATTTGAACCTCTCTAAAGTGACCTATCATCCATTAGTGCATTCTCTCTCATTGATATCCCATCCAAATCCACCACTATGGGGAGGGGGCACAAGAAGAAGAGGAGGAAATTTAACAATTGCACATGATATGCTAAGATCATTGTGATGTCTACCATCATTGCTGGAAGAATTGTCAGCTTCCAGCAGATATTGGCTCCAAAATCCCATGTTAGAGTCTATTTCCTTGGACCTTGTCAGGTACAAATTCTCTTAGGTAGGGTTTTCTGACAAACAGACTCAGATTGATATTTACCTGCAGGGAACTAATGGGGAGAGTTTTGGGATCAGCTACTGTGAGGCAATGAAAGCAACGACTGATCAGATGGAGACCTTGCCTGCAGTGCCGTCATAACCAAGGTCCCAGTCAATTCCACAGAAAGCTGGGAGCTCAGATGGTCCCTAGAGTTGTTCCAAATTCAGGCAAGGAGGCCAGGTCATTATACATTTGATAATAATCAAACCAAACTTTACTGAGTGAACTATGTTAGAAAAAAGGATAGCTAAAGAGTGTCAGAGCTGCTGTGAAATTATGGAGTAGAGCTAAGATCTAACACACATTGGTCACTTCTGTCTACTTCTCCGGTGTAAGCCCTGACCCTGACACAAAATAAGTAGGAAGATGTGATGGAGTCAAGTGTACAAATTTGGCTCCATTAAAACTTGAATACACTGGCATCCTTTTTTCCATTCTTACCTCTCTGAGGGATATGGAAAAACTCTGAACCTCAGAACCCCAGTGTCATCTTTCCTAGGTGAAGCTGAGGACAACACAGATGCCCTCACAGGAGCTGAATTAGGAGAAAGAGGAAATAGATCCATATTTTAATTCCAGTTTTAACCTTCAAATAATGGGCAATTGGTTCTGGTGATTAAGAACATTTCAGAGGGAGGGGCGCCTGGGTGGCTCAGTGGGTTAAGCCGCTGCCTTCGGCTCAGGTCGTGATCTCAGGGTCCTGGGATCAAGTCCCGCATCGGGCTCTCTGCTCAGCAGGGAGCCTGCTTCCCTCTCTCTCTCTCTGCCTGCCTCTCTGCGTAGTTGTGATTTCTCTCTGTCAAATAAATAAAATCTTTAAAAAAAAAAATTAAAAAAAAAGAACATTTCAGAGGGATTCTATTCTGTTCTGTTTATTTGTATTCCCCTTCTCTCAAAAAGAGAGGAACATTTTAGTAATCAATAACATATTATCCTTAAATTTGTATAGATGTGTTCTAGACATGAATTACATAAAGTCTAACATAGTTTTCATATAGGAAATTAGATGGATATTGGTCCACAGAATTATAAAAATCAACTTTGTCTTTTATTAAACTTTAAAATGCTATTCAGAATTATTCAGAATATTATAACTTAATTTTATTAACTAGAATTTGCATTTAAATTTTAATGGACACTTTAAAAGTTTTGAGCAAGATAATCTTTGCTCAACTATGGAAATAATAAAAAAATCTTTTCTTATTTTGTATTTAACTTGCATGTTTCATAATATATTTATCAGATAACATTGTACATTTTATTATGTAACACTTTTGGTGATTATTGCCAATAATTATATCTTACATCAAAATTTTGATTATAGGAACATGATACATAATTATTCTAAATGAACCCTAACACATTTCTATTTTATATTTTATTACTTAAGAATGTAAAATATAATTAACATGTTATTATTCAATCCCTGTATTATTGCTCCATGACTTTAAAGTCTCACAGATTTTACCCTACTTGCAAACTAACTTGTTAGCTGGTCAAAGTCTTATGGTTTCTGTTAAAAACCCTTGATTTGGAGACCAAAAGCATTTTATTATTCATAGCAATGATGGTAGAGAATTTACATTTTCATGGTGGTTACCCAAGCCCACGTCCCACAGTGACAAAAAAAAAAAAAAAAGCCAGTGGGTTCCGAAACCCCAATCTTTAATAATGGGATAAACAAACCTGTCATTTGCTTTAGTGAACAATATTATTATACAAGGCTGTTCACTATACAAACATTCTTGAACACAGTCTGAAATAAACCTGAAACCAAGGTTAGTCAGTGACTTTGCTTACAGAGTATAGAAGAGACCCATGAAAGATTGTCTCCCAACAATCATTACTGCAATCAAATATAAATTATGTGAGAAGCTTGATTCTAACAACTTAAGTGTTTCTTTCTGGAACAAAACTTAAAAATTTTAGAACAAAATATTTTAAAACTACTTTTTTTAATTGCTCATCCAAATGTTCCCTGATCATCAATAGAATATCTAGATGTTTGTAGTATTAAATTCAGCCATCTTTTGCATACTTTCATTCATGTAAATGCCATAACTTTTCATATATCTTTTGTTTTAAAGTTTTCTAATTGTAAGATATGTATCTCATGGTAGGATATATTTTACTTAACATTTGTGGCTTAATTTATAACTCTTAAATATTTAAATGTATTATACTTGAGTTTCCATTTGTATTCTTGTTGAGATGTCAATAGTATTTTTATGTTAATTCAACGTTTTGCAGCATAATATTCCTACGTGAAATCAAGTTGTCAATAATACGTTTTAGAGACCTCACTGAAATGTAATTTCATTGTCCAGTTGGATATATTACCTGAGCTACTCTTGACTATTGCTCAGGTCATTGTTACAGTTTCATTAGTCCTATGACCATTTAACATCATTGAACTAAGGTCAATTTTTGTTTAGTAAATCAACAATTTGACTTATGTCATGTGTATGTATCCACAGATCACTATTCCAAATAATAGAAATAGTCATGTTGGGCAACATTAGAAACAAATATAAGGTTCAAGACTGGCACAGATCTCTCACTAAATGTATACAAGAGCAAAAGTTTAAAGTCCCTGCATTAAACAGAAAAAATGAGGGGCACCTGAGTGGCTCAGTGGGTTAAAGCTTCTGCCTTCAGCTCAGGTCATGATCCCAGGACCCTGGGAGAGGGCTCTCTCCTCCACGGGGAGCCTGTTTCTCCCCCAGCCTTTCTGCCTGGCTCTCTGCCTACTTGTGATCTCTGTCTCTCAAATAAATAAATAAATAAACAAACAAACAAACAGAAAAAATGGATTGCTCTTCCTTTGCCCAGTGACTTAAAGGCAATTTTTAATTTCTCTGTATTCCCCATTTGACAAACAATTATGGGAGACACAGAGAAATTGCCCAAATCTCAGCAGTCCTGCATTATTAAGAATTAATATTAGCATACAGATGCATATCAGAGACAATGAGCAAACCAAGATACTGGAGGCACTAGTGTCTATGAAACTTAGTGGTTAATATCTCAGGGTACAATGCATAAGCCTTCAGAGTTAATTTATAATTGCAAATTGTCAGGTGGGATTGAACACTGAATCAAAATCACAGTGACTTGCATGAAATTGAATTTATAATTAAGCAGAGCTTTCCTTAAAGAACAGAATTGCTTTCAAAGAGATCATCAAAAACTAATGCACTTCAATGCACGTATTTCTCGTAGTTTTCAGCGCCACAACGTCTTAATATATTCAATAGAAGGCTACTAAATATATACTCTTATTTTATAGAAATAATTCATTTTCTGGGCAGTGAATTTTCCCTTAGTAATTTGAAATGCAAGTTAGTGTGCCCCTATGGAAAATTCAAAGTTGTAATGGTGTGTTTCATGGTGTATTTGATAAAGAAAATCATGTGTATCAAAAATTTAAAGAATGCTTTTTAAACTGTACTCTTAAAAAAATAGTGCTGAGGGGCACCTGGGTGGCTCAGTGGATTAAAGCCTCTGCCTTCAGCTCAAATCATGATTCCAGGGTCCTGGGATCGAGCCCCGCATCGGGCTCTCTGCTCAGCACGGAGCCTGCTTCCTCCTCTCTCTCTGCCTGCCTCTCTGCCTAGTTGTGATTTTTCTGTCAAATAAATAAAATATTAAAAAAAAAATAGTGCTGATACCATCAATTGTTACTTGTTCTAAGCTCTCCCTGTAATGTATTGTTTGCACTAAAATATGACCTGTAATTCCAACCAATTGTAGTTCCAAGGCTTAATTCCAAGAATTAATAGGGTAGGTATTTAGCAAGTTGCCTCACAGAAGCCATATTTGCAGCTTTATGTAACTAACAAGAAAATTTCACTTCACAGATTTTTTTTACAAACAGGTTAAATATTAATTAATTAATTGTATTTGTTTAATTCATCTCCACACTGAATAATAAAAATAGTTATATAAAATATAGCACATTCACGATTGAATATTTATTTATGTAACTAATGACATATGCAAAGACTCCAATGAATAACCAATAATAATAGCAATAGCAAAGCAGTATAAGTATACAAACATTCCATGTAAAATTATGTGAAAATACGAATAAACAAAAGTAGTAAATAAATTAAAAAAGTAAAAATAAAAAATCGTGTTTAAGAAGTAAGCATATGAATACAATCCTCTTGGATCAAATATCTTTTAGGTTACTATATCAGTATTTAAATTATAATAAATATTAAATTATAATAAATATTAAAAGGTATTTATGTAGGGTAGCAGAAATTCAAGCTCAAATTATATCAGTTTCCACAGCATTCGGGAAATTAATCAGTGTAGGTAAGTTTGCATATTTTTTATCATCATTATAAAAATATAAAAGAACAAATCTAAAGGAAAACTATGTTTCATTATATACAGTATATGTTCACCATTTCAGTTGCAGTCAGCATATACGGTGAGCATGAATATAATGTATAATTAACTTTGTTTACCCACCCTAGAGCACAGGGTTGCTTTAAGTAGTGGAGAAATAAAGATAAAGATAGAAAACACCATTTTAGCTTGTATCCCCTATGAGATAAGTAATTCTCACCCCTTTCATTGATGAAAAGACTGACATTTTATAATAACTTGATAGGATTTCCATAACAAAGTATTATACACTGGGTGGGTTAAGGAAACAAATTTATTCTTTCAAAGTTCTGGAATCTAGAAGCCCAAGGTCAAGGGGTCAGCAGGGTTGTTTTTTTCTGAAGCCTGTCTCCTTGGTTTATAGATGGTCATCTTCTCCCTACATTCCACATGGTCTTCCCTCTGTTCATGTTTGCCTCCAAAGTTCTCCTTATAAGGACACTAGTTATAATAGCATTAAGGCGCTCCTTAATGACTGCATTTAACTTCATTACCTCGTTAAAGATTCTATATCCGACCACAGTCACAGCTGAGCTCCTGGGCGTTAAGATTTCAATACACGAATGTTTGGGGACACAATTCAGCTCATAACACACCTGGTAAGTTAACCAACTTTTCCAGGTTCCATAGAAAATCTTGTATTCTTGAATTCCAGAAGATTTTTTTTTCCATAAAGAAAAGCTGGAACAAAATATTCTAAAATAAAGAAAATAACATGGAATGTCTTCTTTACAAAGCTCATAAGATCCATCCTCACAAAATGTTTCATCATAAACTGGAACATATATAAAAATAAATTGATCATCTGTGCCTCAGGCTGACATTATACAAACAATTTGCTTAGACTTTTTTCTCCCAGAAGTAGTCATCTGTATACCAGTTATATGTTTATACAAATATACTGTTTGGAAGTTTTCTCTCATAAATATTACTCTTTTGTGGCTTATTAACCCATATCCTAAAGGTTTCAATGCATGTACTTCCAATTTCATCTACTTTTTAAAAAATATTCCTTTCAATATTGCCCATTTAAAAAATCATATAATTGAGTATATAGATAAAAAGCACTTTAAGCAGCAGATAATAGAGATTAAGTATGTGTTGTAACAGTATTACATGATATGACTGATATCTTGTCTGTGTTGTAAGGCAGTTGAATTCATCTTTTCTTCTTTTCCTTGTGTCCTTTATCCACGATGTTGTGTTGCTCATTAGTCTCCCTTCTTTTTTATTTGTTTATTTTTATTATTAACAAATAATGGATTATTTGTTTGAGGGGCACAGGTCTGTGACTCATCAGTCTTACACAAATGTTCTCACCATAGCACACACTTTCTTCAATGTCCATCACCCAGTCACCGCATCCTTCCCACCCCTCTCCAGTCCTGCAATCCTCAATTTGTCTCCTGAGATTAAGAGTTTCTTATGGTCTGTCTCCCTCTCTGATTTCTTCTTGTGTCATTCATTGGTTGCCCTCCATTCTTTTCGCCACTTTGGGCCTCAGAGCTGCCCCAGGAGCTAGCCATGCCACCCTTCTGCCCACAGCACTAATCTCTTCCATTCTTGCTTTCTATCATGCTTGTCCTCCTTCAGGTTCCTGTTCTCACTTTTTCCTTCTCAGTTAAGAAATCTTTTTATTATAAATGGTCAAGTTAGGAGGCAGATCATCTGCTGAAATAAATTGGTCCCTGACGGCCATCCACTAATGACTATTTGCATTTTATACTTTCATACTTTTTAACAAAACACACTTCTTTCCACTTAGTAACTTTATAGATTAATTAACAAAAGGTAATCTAAAAATCTTCTTATCCTTTGGATGAGGTAGGACATTTATAGTTACTCTCCCACTTCTTGGCTAATGAACCATAATATTTTTTAAACAACAGTGATGCCCTCCATGATATGACTCACGATTAATCTAAATCCGTAAGCTAGAGTAAAATATGTGTCCCGACAGTGACCTCTGAGACACAGGGAGGCCTATTTTGCATTGGTGAGGCAAACCATCAAGGAGTCTGAGTGCCCCTGCCCATTCTTGCTGGATACACAAAAAAGCAAGGCCCTGATTGCTCTTTCCCTGGGCTGATTTTCAGGTTGTGTTTGTAGGGATGAGTCTTGAGGGCTGAGATAATGTCTCCTTCTGGGAAAGACACAGACTTGCTTATGGTTTACTTGCTCACATAAAAGAATAGCTTTTCCAAAATCAGTGCACGCACAACATTCATTAGGGCCCACACTGCATCCTCCCCATGGGACCTGGTGCAAAGGGAACCAGAGCAAATGCTGATGGTCCTACACTTACACTGTAAGTTAAAAGGCCTATGACTCTGGCCTAGAAATCTTATGTCTATGCCAAATCCGTCAAGACTGACGTTTCTAACATTTTATTGTACCCTACTTACAAGTTAATAAGTTGATCTGTTTCTTTTCCTGGATATTACCAGAATACCTGAGAAATATTTATTTCTTGTTAGGAAAGAGGCATGTGAAAAACTTACTTGGCTCTTCTCAACCCTGTCCCTCCAATAGACAACTTGTTAATTTTGAATGCATTTTAAATGTCAAAGGAATTAAATGAAGGGTGTGGTAATGAAAACTGGGGACAAAAATGAAGGGGAAACCTCAGGCAAAGTTTAAGATTAATTTCAAGTGTGGGATGCTGGGAATGGCCAGCAATCTCTGTACCCATGGATGGAAGATTAGTCCAAACTTTGCTGTGAAAATAGAGGGAAAAGCAAGGGGGTTCAACACTCAGAGAGGAAGACCCTTTGCTCTTCTTTGTCCTTGCTTTTATTGGTCCTTCAGGATAATCACAAATCCTTATCACTGTTTCTTAAGCCCTTGATGTGTGACAAGGGGTCTTAATGTAACTAGGAAGATATGTTTACAGGAAAGATATGATATGCTAATCTGCGCATTCTGTGTTCCATGAATGTTGCTAAACATAGCCTAAGGGACAATGCATACATCTCTTAGATCACAAGGCAGCTGTTTGGGCTAAGAAAGCTCCAGGGAAGGCAAATCCCTTGGAGTTTCCAATGCCAGAGTGGTGACGCATTTCAAAGGCCTATGCCCTTCTCAGAAACCTTCCATAGCCCTCAGCGGCCTCCATGTTACAGTTTAGAAAACCAGGTATTATGGCTGATTTCCTGCTCTACATTAACCCCAACAGTGGGGCACCTGCTTGGTGCAGTCAGTTAAGCATCTAACGCTTGTCTTTAGCTGAGGTAGTGATCTCAGGGTCGTGAGATCAATCCCTGCATTGGGCTCCAGGCTCAGCTCAAGTGAGATTCTCTCTCTCTCTCCTTCTGCCCCTCCTGCTCATGCTCTCTCTCTCTAAAATAAATAAATAAAAGAATATTTTTTAAAAGATTAATTTCAAGTGAATTAAACTTGAGTACAATTTTAAGTGCTGATGTCAGTAGGCATGACAATGGCATAGGCCACCACAGTTACTTAGGTCAATGAGCACAGCTGTCCTTATTTATTGTGTATTTTGGAACCTGTCACCACATTACATCTGTGTGCATTACAACCCATTTGTGTATCATTTAGTGCCTACATTTTAAAGAAAGGAGACACATCCTTTTCTAACACTTGTTCCTTTATCAGGTTATCATATTTCCCACGTTAATATTGTTTGGCTGCAGTTGACAGCAAAACTGATTAATAGTAGGTCACCTAACAAGTCTGGAGAAGATTCTATTTTATGCAGCAAGACTCAATTTCTTGCTCAACTTCCCTACAGCCTATTCTAACATGTTTGCTTGTTTTCCTTAGTTTTCTTTCTCACGGTTACAAGAAGACTCAAAGTTCCAAACATCATATCCTCCTATAAGTATTTCCAAGGGGAAAAAAGACAAGGACAGGGCATCAATTTTATCAGGAAGGAAATGCTTATACACTAACTGCAGTGGAGGCTGGGAGAAGAAATTTGCATTTCCTTAATAAAGAACAATTTTGACTCCCTCTTCATGCATCAATATTCATATCCCTTCTTAGATGAAATGTAGATTCAAATTATTTATTTTTAACTGAGTCATTTCCTTTCTTCTTATTGAATTACAAGAACTTTTCATAAATTCTGGGTGCAAATTCTTTATCATATCTGTGTATTTCAAATGTTTTGTGTTAATCCATAGCTTACCTTCTCATTTTCCTAACAGTGTTTTTAAAACAGAGAATCTTAGTTTGCTAAAGTTCACATTATAATTTTTCCTTTTCACATTTCATGTTTTTTGTGTCATCCATAACTAATTCTACATAACCACACATGACAGATTTCACCCTACTTCCCCAATAATTTTATAGTTTAGTTATTACATATAGCTCCATGATTTATTTCACATTTTTTTATATCATGGAAATCAGAGTCTAAGTCATGTGTCTTCTATGGATAGGCAGTTAATCAAGCCCCATATGTTGAAAAGAAGATGTTTACGCTATTGAACTGTAGTGTTTTTGTTTTTGTTTTTGTTTGCTTTGTTTTGTTTTGTTTTGGAAGATCAATTGTCCCTAAGTAGGTGACTGTATATTTTGATTCTTTTTTCCAGCGATCTATGTTTCTGTCCTTTCGTCAGTACCAAAATGTCTTCATTGTATGACTTTGTGATAAATTTTAACATCAGATAGTATAACTCTACAAGTTATTTTCTTCATTTTAAGACTGTACAACAGTTCTAGGTTTTTTATTCTTCCATGTATGTTTTATAACCCAATTGTTGATTTCTAAAACAGAAAAAGAAACAGTTGAAATTTGTATTGAGATTGCATTGAATGTATAGATCAATCTTTTTTTTTTTAAGATTTTATTTATTTATTTGACAGAAAGAGAGGGAATACAAGTAGGGGTTGGGAGAGGGAGAAGGAAGCTTCTCTCTGAGCAGGGAGCCTGATGCAGGGCTCCATCCCAGGACCCTGGGATCATGACCTGAGCCTAAGGCAGATGCTTAACGACTGAGCCACCCAGGCTTCCAGATCAATTGATATCTTAACAATATGGCGTATTGTGTCTTCTCTTTTCTTAGGTTTCTTTATTTTTTCCATCCATGTTTTTTAATTTCAGCATATATATCTTGTGCATGTGTAGTTAGATTTATTTCCAAGTATTTCATTTTTGTTGATATTTAAATTTAATATATATGCACATTTAATACATGTAATAAATTAAATACAAATATTTTCATTTTGCAAATGTTTGCTACCAGTTAATAGAAATACAATTTAATTTTGTATATTGAATTTTATTTTTGGACCTTGTTACATTCACTTATTTAAAAGTACAAATTTTTAAAGAACTTTTAGAATTTTATATATAACCAATCATGCTGCCTGTGAATACAACAGTTTTTCTTTTCTTCCTTTGTAATCATCCAGTATGCCTTCCAGTAAAATGTTAAACAGAATGTTATTGGCTTGTTATTAAGCTTAGAGGAAAAGCATCCATCTTTCACTATCAAATGTGATTAGCTGTAAATTTTTATGACATGAGAACAAAATTTGTTGCAGTTTTCTACACCCTAACTGGAAGTCTTGAGGGACCTTTTTGATTGTCATAATGCCCTGGGAATACCATTGCTACCTAATATGCAAGGGCCAGAATTGCTACAAAATGCCAGTAGTGATTCCCACTGAGCCAGTGCTGGGGCCAGGAAGAAAAAAATGAGACTTTGCTGAGAAATAATGAAAAAAAAATGGGCTTTTTTGAGGAAAATTTTAACGTCTTCTTCATCTCCTTTTTTTATCCAAATAGTTGTAATTTCTACAATATTTCCAACATTTTGTATTTATTTATGAAGTAAATGCCCTTGTGTATATTTACAAATACTATTTTACAAGAATATTACAGTTTCATTTAGAATCTGTGTTTCACCAAGTTCTTAATATTTTTCATTCAGTGGTTGGATTATCAAAGATTATATACACACACATATGATATACTTTATATAAATTATATATATAATTTTTCCTAAACAGTTCATTGTAGGCACTAAGATGGCATACTAGAACTAAAATATATGTAATATATGAAAATGAGACATATACATGAAATAAGATCTACAGTGCAATATTTAAAACTCAATATGGTAAATGTAAAATTAAAGGAACGCACTGAGTTCTAGTATTGCAGCACTCAAAATATTTTCAACTTTTATACCTTTATTGTGGATTCATATTAAATAGAGCTCATATAATGAGAATTGGAGTTCTTCCAAAAATGTTTCTTACTTAAATATAACAAGTATTTTAGACAGGGAGTTGTTCAGGATATCTTTTGAAAAAAATCAGAATGAACAGAATATTAATCTTATAAGCACTTCTAAAAAACAGAAAATAAACAATTTGTAAATACTGAAGGCCATGCTTTGGGAAGCAACCAGAAACAAGAATTATGAGTTGAATTTTACAGGGTAATATACTCTACAGAATTGAGATTTGTAAGTCATTATCTAAGAAGAAATGTATATCTACATTCAAAAAGCAAATAAGAATTGGAACTGGATTGCTAAAAGAGTTAATGGTAAATTGACAACAACAAAAGACAGGAGAATTGCTGTTTCAGAAATTAGTTAATATTCACTTAAGTTGCTGAATCTAGTATCAGTCATGCTAACTTTACAACAGCGTATTTAGAAAGGATTCTTCATGGACTATCAAAAATGAATGCCAAATCCCTGATTCATTCTTTTTTTTTTTAAGATTTTATTTATTTATTTGAGAAAGAGAGAGAATGAGAGACAGAGTGTATGAGAGAAAGAGAGAGAGCATGAGAAGGGGGAGGGTCAGAGGGAGAAGCACTCCCTGCAGAGCAGGGAGCCTGATGCCAGACTTGATCCTGGGACTCCAGGATCATGATCTGAGCCAAAGACAGTCACTTAACCAACTGAGCCACCCAGATGCCCATCTGATTCATTTTTAAGGGGAAAATGGAATGAATTTAGCTAAAAGGAGAGCGGATTGGGAGGAAAGAGAAAGTGTATTTCACTTTTTGAGATCATGGGAAATGTTTATTTCACTGAAAATAGACTGTTCTTATTGACTTTATTCATCATGGCTGCAATACTTTGTCTTTCATATGTGCTCTGCCATATTGAAGTAGTTACAGATGTCAGACAAAATGGGCACTAGGAAACATATAGCAATGAATGGCTTCTGGACTACACTGCACCCTTACTTATCACCAGATGTGGTTAGAAAACAAATGGTAATTTCCAATTTCAGATTAGATTAAATGACCAATAAATATTCTGTAAAACTCCTGATATACCACATTAAGAAAAACATTCTTTGAACAGTTTTGATTTGCATCCCCTGTTGGTCCCGAGAGCTTCACAGACCACTGGCATTCAGCTCTAACAGATGTCCTAACCCCCAGGGAATTTCAAGAACCTACTGAACTATTTATTATGCACCTTGTGAAGGTTAAAATATTTCATGTTGCTAACTGACTTTCCTTCTGTTTGATACCTGCCTCAGATCCTTTCTAGAACAGAGGGACACATAGACTCTATAATAATGGATAGATAGATAGATAGACAGATAGATATGATGGATAGATGATAGATAGATAATAGAAATATAGATGATAGATAGATAGACAGTTTATATACCTATCCCCTCTACACAAAAACACTCATATATATTTACATGTCAGTTCATTCAAAACTATTAAAAATGAATTACACCTGAGACCAGTTAGCTTCAAGTTAGAATAAGCTTCTTGATTTGAAATAGTATTTTAATTAGCTTTGAATCACCTATATCAAGTACAATATTGGACTGTAAATGATCAAATAGCAAACCCAAAATAGCAACAAAAATGAAATGAACTAATGAAGAAAATGTTGTAAGTTTCAAGTGATAATATTATATACAAACACCCCAAAGAATACTTGATTAGTAGATAAACTGGTTATAGACATCCTACAATTTCCATTGCATAGGAGACAACTTATCACACTTAAATAATCACAAGAACTCAATGTACTATAAAACCATCAGTAAGGAAAGAATTAAGGCTGCCATTTGAGGGTGAGGCATAGGAACAAAGTGTGGGAGTCTTCAATGAAAACTGAGATGGTTACCTCTGCAGGAGGTGGCTCCTCAGTCAGGAAAGACTGAGCTAGGAGATATCAGCATCCCGTCTTGAGAGCAGCGAGGGTCCATTTAAGATGGAGATACTCTATTTCAAGGGCGTCTTCCATCATATTCAGCAGCATTGTGGTAGGCATTGTCTCGGTGAAAAATTGGACTTAAGTAGAATGGAAGCAGAAGAGTCGATGTGTATGCAATAGAATGATTTCAATGATTTATCATGGTACTTAAAAGCTAAGAGATAGCATCAAGAGATCATGGGAAGTGAAAATAGCAGGACCAGTGGACTGAAGAACCCACTGGAAGACAAAGGATTCTTTAAGTTGAGGTTAAAAGGGGGGATGGTGAATGGAGAGTGATAAGTGAAAAATTTAAAGCAGGAGAAGAAGGATTGTTGATAAGAAGGTAGTGGCTATGGGAGACAGAAATTGAGGTGGGGGCAGATGTAAAGATCATTAGAGAGAAGTCGAAGAAATCGAGAGCCTTAGACATTAAATGTTTCACCTATATGGATCTGGAAATCAATTAAAAAAATAGATTAGAGACCTACAGTGAACTATAATCACTCGTTTACTGATGATAGATGATTAAGTCTTTCATTTAACAAAATTAAAATTGAAAATTAGCTGGGGTTTATAATTCGTCAGAGGTCAAGCAATATGTAAACTATAAAATACATATGATTTTGTGAAGAGTAGGAATGCAGTTTCTCCAATTTTTAAGAATAATCTTGGCAACATAATACAACTTATTTTTAATGGAGAGTATGGTTTTACTTTGAGGGAAAAAAGTAGCAAAACAAATCTTTGGAACATTAACTTCCATAATAATAATATAATAAGCTAATTTTGAAAGACAGTGGTTATAATATCTGAAGTATATTCATAAATAATAACCTTGTTATAGAAATGAATATATGTTATTTAGGATTCTTTAAACTTAGGAATATTTTACAAAATAAATACAGTGAATGTGTTCAAGATCAAAATAATTTACAGAATATGAGAGTATTTATATGTATATGCCTTTACAGCAGTTTGAGGAAATTTAATTTTAAATCTTTTTTTTTTTAAGATTTTGTTTATTTATTTAACAGACAGAGATCACAAGTAGGCAGAGAGGCAGGCAGAGAGAGAGGAAGGGAAGTAGGCTCCCCGCCGAGCAGAGAGCCCGATTCGGGGCTTGATCCCAGGACCCCGGGATCATGACCTGAGCCGAAGGCAGAGGCTTGAACCCACTGAGCCACCCAGGTGCCCCGAGGAAATTTAATTTTAAAACTAATATTTTATTCTAACTTAATTTATATTTACCCTAATAAAAATGAGTCACTTAGAGGGCACCTGACTGGTCCAGTGTTAGAACATGTGACCCTTCAACTTGGGGTCATGAGTTCAAGCCCTATGTTGAGCCTAGAGATTACTTAAAAAAAAAAAAAAATTAAAAAAGACTAATTTACGTGGATGGAACTAGAGGGTATCATGCTTAGTGAAATAAGTCAATCGGAGAAAGACAACTATCATATGATCTCCCTGATATGAGGACATGGAGAAGCAACATGGGGGGTTAGTGCGATAGGAGAAGAATAAATGAAACAAGATGGGATTGGGAGGGAGACAAACCATAAATGACTCTTAATCTCACAAAACAAACTGGGGGTTGCTGGGGGGAGGTGGGGTTGGGAGAGGGGGAGGGGGCTATGGACATTGGGGAGGGTATGTGCTATTGTGAGTGCTGTGAAGTGTGTAAACCTGGCGATTCACAGACCTGTACCCCTGGGGATAAAAATACATTATATGTTTATAAAAAAAAAATTGGAAGGGGAGGCGAACCATAAGAGACTATATATAGACTCTGAAAAACAACCTGAGGGTTTTGAAGGGTCAGGGGTGGGAGGTTGGGGGAACAGGTGGTGGGTAATAGGGAGGGCACGTTTTGCCTGGAGCACTGGGTGTTGTGCAAAAACAATGAATACTGTTACGCTGAAAAAATAAATAAATTAGAAATTTAAAAAAAAGAGTCATTTAGTAAGTATACTGGGCAAAAATGGGTCATTATTGGAAAATAAGTCAAGTGTGTTCACTCTAAGCTTATGGAGGAATAAAATATATACTGATATAATGAATATGCAATTTCACTTTTATTTTCAAAATGAATTCCCACCACTTATAAAAATCTATAGATCTTACCAAGAAGAATATACCCATTTAAAATAGATTTCAAGTAGTACATTAGTCTCGTTTTTAAAAAAAAGTTTTAAGGGTTTCCTGGTGGCTCTGTCGGTTAAGCACCTGCCTTCAATTCAGGTCATTATCTCAAGGTCCTAGGATTGAGCCCCACTTGGAGTCCCACAGTTGGCTCAGTGTTAAGTGGGGTGTCTGCTTCTCCCTCTCTCTTGGTGTGAACTCTTTCTTTTTCTCACTCGCTCTCTCTCTGTAGTCAACAAATAAAATCATAAGAAGTTTTGATAATATAAAGGGAATTGAAGATTATGAAGTTAGATAACTGCTAATGTAGCTGCCTACAGATTTGAGACTTACTTAATTACATATATTAAATGTTTTCATAATGTTTTATTACCTTTAAGTAATCATAACTACATTCAACTAAAATATGTTGCTAAATAGTCTACAAGACATGCACTCTATTTAATAGATAAAATATGTCAGGATTACACTTCTGGTTTTGGTATTGATGCATCTTGTAATCTTATTCTCTCTGAACTAAAAGTTTTTCATTAATAAGATGGTAGATTGACCAAGACTATTTTATATCATTAACACCTTTCAAATTCGACATTGTATGAACAATTTAGATGTAATTAGATTTCTGCTGTGTGTGCATATAGTTAAAAAGAGCTTTGAAGAAAAATTAATTTTGATCTTTGTTAACACTATCAGCAACTCAAATGTAAGTAATTGGTCCCAAAACTATTCAAATTATAAGAGATTACAAATTAGGGAAGTTACAAAAGTGAAAAAGTTCAAAAAAGTGACTTTTCAGAGAGTCATGGTGATGAAAAGACACAGTTATATTCAGGTAAAGAGAACAGAGAACTTGATTCATTTGGGTTCACTATGCATGGTAATATATTTAAGGTGACTATTTATTTATTTATTTAGAACATGATCAAGGAGGAGGGGGCAGAGGGAGAGGGACAGAGAATCTTAAGCAGGCTCCAAACACAGCATAGAGCCAGAGGTGGGGCTCAGTCTCACAACCTTGAGGTCATGACCTGAGCCGAAATAAAGTGTCAGTTGCTTAATTGACTGAGCCACTTAGGTACCTCTTATAGTGACCATTTGTAAGCTTGATATTTTTTTCAATAACTGGACATTTCTAGATATGTAATCTGAACATTAGTGGGATTGAACTTTTCAATTTTTTTTATTTTTAATAAATGAACTCAGAGAAACTAAGGAGCATCTACTATTTATTTTGGTGTGCTATGGATCACACTTAATAAAATCACATGCTCTTGACTTCTGCTCCTATCCCAAAGATTACAGTTAACTGTTTTAAAAAATAATAAAAAGATTGTTTCCTTAAATATTTAAAAGAAAAAAATATTAATGTATTTTTTTTGTTTTTATTTAAATTCCAGTTAGTTAACATACAGTTTAATATTAGTTTCAAGTATACAATATAGAGATTCAACAATTTCATATATCACCCAGTGGTCATTTTAGCAAGCACACACCTTAATCCCCATCACCTCTGGTAATCATATTTTGCTGTTTATTCTTAAGAGTCTGTTTTTTGGTTTGCCTCCTTGTCTGTCTTCTTCCCCCCGTTTCACTTAGCATAATACATTGTAGCTCCATTTATGTGGTCGCAAATGGCAAGATTTCATTCTTTTTAACCACTGAGTAATACTCCATTATACATATATATCACATCATCTTTATCCATTTATCAGTCCATGGACACTTGGGCTGTTTCCATAATATGGCTATTATAGATAACCAGGGCATATGTATCCCTATGAATTAGTATTTTTGTAAGTGTAATTATTTTTAAGCAGAAACAAATATTAAGTTCTAGGAAGTAAAATTAAGTAACATCTACAAACACACAGATTATACATGTACACACATTTAACTCTGTTTATTTTACCAGTAATCCAAACCTAAACCCAAGTTTTAGCTTTATGAATACAATTAAACAATAACTTTTATTACAGTCAAAATTTTCAAAACCAATAAAAACTGTCACTGAGATAATTTAACAGAATGTTTTTCAAGTTTTAAAATTTAGAGAAATAATCTTTAGATCTTGTTAATATTTTTCAGAATATACTGTACAACCAGGATCTACAATATGTCTTAGACCATATAATGTCACTGCATGAAAAGACATTGAAAAAAAAAAGAATGCCTTGAAAGTTAATAAAGCAATGTAGGAATGATGAATTCTGCTCCATTATTTAAGTAGCCTAGGTCCAACATTGCATTAAGAACATAGATTAGATGCTTAACTTGCAGTTTTGTTAAATTCTGACAAATTAAATTTAAAAAAACTTATTGTACTTTACACATTTCTGTAATTAATAAATAAATTAGAACCTTCATATATTTAAAAAAAGTTTTGATGCAAATTGGCAAATTGCTTATCCTGATAATTAATTTACTTCAGACTTCAGGTATTCATAGATTAAGCTATCATGGACCATATTTTAAACAAGTATCACAATAATTTTGAATGGGCATTGTGTCTCTTATCTCCCTTTACCCATTAGTTTATTTTAGATAAATTATCCATATCTGCTTCCTATTTCAAATTGATTATGCTATTACTTAAAATAATGTGATGATTTCCAAGATTAAATTGCAGAAAGAATATTGACAACTGGGCACAGTCTTTTTGAGAATGGTCTTTTTAGAGACTAGCGATGGTATTTTTTTTTTCCCATTTTATTTATTTTTTCAGCGTAACAGTATTCATTCTTTTTGCACAACACCCAGTGCTCCATGCAAAACGTGTCCTCCCTATTACCCACCACTTGTTCCCCCAACCTCCCACCCCTGACCCTTCAAAACCCTCAGGTTGTTTTTCAGAGTCCATAGTCTCTTATAGCGATGGTATTTTATTATGATTGTGCTCACTGAATGGCAAAGGAATTTATCCTATTAGGATGTGTGCAAATCAAGAACAATTTTCTTTTGGCATTATCATTTCAGACCAGTAGAACCCTCATTGTGTAAAATGTATCTCTGATTAAAAATGTAGAAGCATAGTTTAATTAAAATGCATACTTCTTACTGAGATTAGGATCAAATTCTAAGAAACAAAAACTAAATACTTCAATCTAACATCAATTAATGGGAAATCCTATCACTGCTTGGAACATTAAGATTTAAGAATGTAATAAGAGACTATGGACTCTGAAAAACAACCTGAGGGTTTTGAAGGGTCAGGGGTGGGAGGTTGGGGGAACAGGTGGTGGGTGATGGGGAGGGCACGTTTTGCATGGAGCACTGGGTGTGGTGCAAAAAGAATGAATACTGTTACGCTGAAAAAATTAATAAAAGGGGGAAAAAAAAAAAAAAAAAAAAAGAATGTACTAACCAAAGAATAACAGTGACAAAAGCACAATGAAACAAAGGAGCAACAATAATATCTCTGTGAATGCATGTTTGTATGACCCCTTAGAGAGGTAAAGTGAAGAAACACCAGGAGATTCATCAGTCCCTTCAGTGGAATGACAATGGAAGGTGTTTACTTTTTTTGTCCTTAAGACAGCCTTGCTTGTTTTAGTAGAACCAAATTTACCTAAAAAGGAGTTTCACACTACAGGAAAAACTCATAATGTAGTATATGCTGGCTAACCGAACATAATAAAAAATAAAATAAAATAAAATAATGTTCTGTCTTTTTCTGTAAGTCAAATATTCAGATACTATGACACGTTATTCTATCTACAGTTTCAACACTTCTATTTTTGTATAATAGAAAATTTATGTAAAAATGACATCAGTGGAATTTTAGGTTATTTACTCTCCTTGTTTCTCTTTTGAATGTAAATATACATATCATTGTGTTTAGGTTGATCTCATTTTATTTAAGGTTAACATTTATATTTCATTACATGGATATTGTATTCTTTATGTAAACAGTATTCTGTTGTTGGATACTTAGTTTGCTTCATTTTTTGATATTACAATGCTACAGTGAACATCTTTCCACTTACAAATGAACTTGCTTTTGTAATAATATCCTTATAAAAATTTAAAGCAAAAAATGTGCACTTTAAAGGTTTACCAATGTCATATTGCCGACCAAATATCTCCTTAATTATACTCCTCTAATTTTTACCATACTGCTATCAAACTTTAAAAAGGGTTTCTTTTTGCATATCATTAGTTACTAATAAATGCAGTATGCTTTCTGATGCTTATTTTCCATTTATTTTTCACTGTTTATGAAACTTATTAACATTTGTATCTATAGTTTTAAAAAATGAGGGGCACCTGGGTGGCTAAGTCATTAAGTGTCTGCCTTAAGCTTCCTGAGATCCAGCCCCCCATCAGGTTCCCTGCTCAGCAGGAAGCCTGCTTCTCCCTCCCTCTGCTTGTGTTCCTCTCTTACTGTGTCTGTCTCTGTGAAATAAATAAATAAATTCTTAAAAAAAAATTGTTGCTCTTTCTTACTGATTATTGATATTTATAAATTATTCTTTGTTGTATTTGGTTGCCGTTTTTGTTTTAGAAAAGTTTCAATTATTATATGTAATGCAGTTAATATTTGCCTTATGGCTTCTGCATTTTGTTCACATTTTGAAATCATCAGTAGCAACTTCCATTTTCCAGATTTTTGAGGGGACAAAACACATATCTATAGAATGTAACAGGAATGGAAATTACTCTGTTCCCCTTTTCAACAAGTGTCATTTAGATATCAATGTTTGCTATAATAGTCATAACATGTGGCTATAAAATGCTTAGGTCATCATTCAGAAGTCCTCCATACTAAATTAAAGGTGACATAGAATTGAGAAACAAAGTATCTTCATCATATCATATATGTGTGTATAAATACATACATACATATATATAGTGTATATATATACACACAGTATATATATGTATAGTATATTTTACATATTGTATGTACTTACATGCATATGTCAACTCTAGTGAAAACATGATAACAACACTTAACTTACTGTTTTCCCTTAGAAGACAAAGTGTTGAATGTGCTTCTTATTAGAGGAATTAGGTTCTTGCATGTTTCCCCATCAATCTTACAATCACTAGCAGCACAATTTCCATTGTTTTTATACATTTCACCAGAAATACATCTTACATTTTAGTTTAAAACATCTTATAGACTTTAAATCATATAGGCTTCTGACTATATTTGTTTTTTGTTAAAATTAACATATAAAAAGCAGTAGGTACTTATTGGATTTATTGTAAGGATTTCTTTTTTTTTTTAAATTTTATTTATTTATTTGACAGAGAGATACACAGTGAGAGAAAGAACAAAAGCAAGGGGAATGGGAGAAGGAGAAGCAGGCTTCCCCACTGAGTAAGGAACCTGATTCAGGATTTGATCCCAGGACCCAAGGGTCATGACCTAAGCCAAAAGCAGACACTTAACAACTGAGCTACCCAGGTGCCCCTTCTGAAATAGTAATATGGAAAAAGTGACCTTTAAAAATTTCTATACTAATTTTGTTTCAGATACACTTAAAGATTTAAATCAAGCCAGCACATTTTATTTTTAAACCTAATTTTTAACACATATAATTATGTAAACTATCTTGCTGCCACTTTAAGCAAATCTGTTTTTCTTGCTATGTATTTGAATAATGATTTATGCAAACAGTGACCTTACATTTAGTTTTTCTCTTTCTAAATTTATATCATTCCAGACTTCACACCTCCATGTCATTTCTTACCTGCATATTCATGTTTTTTTATGATTTTTAGTATGAAAAACATCTTTCATTTTTGTCTAGACAAGTAAATGACTAAAGAAAATTATGCATACATTTTTTCAATTTTTAAAAAAATATCATTTATTTTATAATTATGTTTCATTTGTGTATTTTTTCTAAGTTTTCTCTCCCATTTTGTCCCACAGATATTGTTATATTGTGTAATGCAATCTAAGTTGAGCTCTATGATAGCAATCTTTATATTGAATTGAAATTCTTTGTTTATGGCGCTCTCTCCTTCACCCATTTAGATACCAAGTAATTCAGAAGTAAAAATAACCATAACATATTTCATAAAATGTAATAAATTTTTGTTGGTTATAAGATCAGCTCTATTAGTTAATTTCTTTGGCTTTTATATAAGAGAAAATGATTCTATATTGCTTTAATAAAAATAAATAAATAAAGGAGTAAAACTGAAATAGCATTTGCAAAGGTACCAATAAACACAGTGGAAAAATCTGGAAATAGCTTAAAAAGTTGTAATGCTTGACTGATGAATCAAACCTGAGAAGACCAAGAAATAGGCCTGTTCTGAGGATATCAAATAAATTCATTAAGATTCCTTTCTAAAGGCCAGTCATCAAGTCATACGAATCTAGGCTTTGAATGCCTTGGATTAATATTCTACTTCAATGCAGAGGAAAAAACAATGATAGTCATGGTGCAGTATAAATTTCTCCTTTTAAATTATCTATATTTCTATTTTATCCATACAGTTGAGAAATAATGGCTAGAGGCACTTTCTGGTATATTAAGAGTGATTCCCAAAGAAGATGAATTTGGAATTAAATAAGCAGCCAAACCAAGATATGTTTAACACATAATTCCAGTGTTTGCTTTGAGGATTATTAATTATAATACTAATCACAATATATTGAGACCATAGTCCGTGCCAGATGATAGGTTGGAAACAATATCTTCCTAAATCCTCAAAGCCACCCTGCAAGGTAGGTATTATAATAATCCCCATTTTATAGGTAATGAATCTAAGGCTTAGATGATTTCATTAGCAGTGTTCTAATATTTTCCCATGTGCATATTTTCCCCTCTGTTGTCACAATTACATTAAAAAAAAGTTTCACATTTATTATGATGTATTGGATTTGGTCATCTTTCAATAATATCATTGTGTGGTGAATGATTAAGTAACTGACAAATTTATTGAAAATAAATACACGAAAAAATTATAAAGGCTATACTTATTCCTAATAATGGAGAAATGCACAAATTTACTTTGACAATAATTTTAATGATGACATAAGAATATAATTTTACAATGAGTAAGAATCAATGTATCAATATTTGTATCTATGCCTAATGTAGGGGAGGTAATTTTTTCTCTCTACTCTCTTAGGGTTTTTCAAGTGTGCTTGAGAATTAAATTGACATAAGGTGGGTTAACAGGAGAAAAACATATAAATTTACGTATGTATTTATGGGAGCCCTCATAAGAAATGAAGTTTCTTTTTTAGTAGGTCAGTGCTTTTATAGTAGATATAGTCAAACATAGGCAATTGGTCTTTTTGAATGGAATTCTCTGTGTTTACTTCTCGTACTTTATGGGAAGAATGTTAACTTTCCTTCTGGTACCAGGAGGACATCTTTCACATGGGAATTTCATCCTCTGTTTCTAAGAAAAAGAAGGAAGATCAGAGTGATTTTTATGCAATTGTTATTTTTTAAAGTGCCTTTAACTCAAAATAATCTTTATGCCAAAGTAGCATTACTTGGGGTGGCATATTCTGTCCCCCTTCCCTTATACCTATACTTACTATGGCCATGCTTATACATATGTCTTATTTAACGTCTATGTCATTATCTACCTATATGTCTATATCTACATCTATATCTATCTGTATCTATATGTATCAACTTCTATAATTGTATCTTTATAATTTACTACAAAACAATAAAAGTAACTTCATACGTTTTTTTCTTGGATCAGAATTATTTCTTGCATATTTCTTGCATCAGAATTGCATCAGAATTATTTCCAAAAAAATAATAATAACAGGGAAAAACTTGAAGAACTTTGGGTTAAGATTATCATAAAGCAAAAATTTTATATCAATTTCTGTTGCTTTCATATATGATGTTAGGCATATGTTAGCAAGAAGTTTATGTCCAAAATTGAATATTATCAAAAAATACTTTAAATTATGTTTCTTAGTCAGAAAAAGGACTCTGTGTGTGTGTGTGTGTACACGTGAACATGCAAGTTTGTTTGTTTGTTTGTTTAATCTAGCAAATGCAGAATGACATTTTTTTTTAAAATCTCAAGCAAACCCTTAAAAGAATAATAAACCGGTATGAAATAATGGTTGAAAAGCCCACTCTCCAGAAAGTTCTATTTGCATGGACTATTTGTTTTCTTTATTATTATTTATTTATTTATTTATTATTTTTAGAAAAAAATAATTTTCTCTTAAAGATTCGTGTTTTAAAAGGCAAAGATATGCCCGAGTCAAAAGTTGTGTAGGTTGGCCTCATTGTGAGTTTGCGTGAATAAAGTAAAAAATTCTTCAATTGCTGCTAAATCTTCCTTTTGTTGATGGTCAACTGCCCCTTTTTATTACATAAATGTTCATGTTTAAGGCTGTAATTTGCATTTAAGCAGCACATCAACGTTGTCCTTTTCTGGAGTTTGGGCATTCTAGTTCTTTTAATTTGTGTTCCTCCTCCTTCTTGCCTATTATATCCTATACTTCCAGATTGTGAGTTCATGCTCAAAGTGATTTTTTAAGTGAAAATATTGAAAGCCCTGGGTTGAGGGTGTGTCCCTATAGACCTGGCCTGTTTGTACAGTATCCTAAGAGTTTTATTGCTTTGGAACCAATTTACAGGTGGTGGGAGGAGGGTGGATTAATTGTTCGGGGGCTTTCTGGAACATATTTAGTATAAATTCTGGCCTCAGACCCCTTAAAATCCAATTTAGGAGTTATAAATTCTAAGAATGAAGAAACGTTGTACCCATGCATCTAGCAAAAGCGGTGAATGTTCTTTGTGCCACTGGGCAGATTCTTTTCCTCAAATATAACTTTTACTTTAAGGTGCAGCTTGTTTTAAGGGTCATAGTCCCAAACCTCCATTTATATTTTATCTCTTTTTTCATGAGAAAGTGTGTAAGATTATACCATATATACTTGATTACATATACTTCTATTTCCATAAAAGAGTGTGTGTGTGTGTGTGTGTGTATGTGTGTCATATATATATTTTTAACATAAATTATAATTCTGTTTTAGTAAATGTTGGGGTTTGATAAAATTAAAAAAGAACAAGTAATATGTCATTATAGCTTTTTTCTATGAATATTGCAATTTTCATCAAAAGAAATGACTTAATAATGTGTATGTATGTATAAGTAGGTAGGGGTGTATATATATATACACACACCCCTACCTACTTATACATTTCTTTTGATGAAAATTGCAATATTCATAGAATATATATATATATATATATTTCATATAATCCCATACCCCAAGGTTTGTGATAGCTCAGAATCCTTCTTTTGATTTCTGTGAGTTCCATGATGTCATTCATCAGGTATTTTCTACTTCCACACTGAGCAATAAGGTAGCAATCCCAGCGTAAATTGCACTCCATCATCAGTGCCCACAGACAATCCATTCAAACTGAGCACTTCTTTAAATTAACTGCACCAGAGATTTTGCCTTTCCTGGCAAAGATTCAAATATCTCAGTGGGCAGGCTCCCAGTTATCTTGCAGGTCTCATTGTCCTACATCTTCCTTCATTCTTTCCAAGTTAGAACACATCCTCATCACCCACTGCACGCTTTCCTCCATCTAAGAATTCTTTTCACACCTAGGTCTCATGCAGGACAAGTTTATATGTCCAAATGCTTTTCAGGATATTTTACAAACAAATGCAGATTCTTAAGAGGCATTCTAGTGGCAAATATTGATGGGAAATGATTTCGTACTTTTGGCAAGTGTATATACAGCTATTTTTTTTTTCTGCTTCCTCTTTTCTTCCTAAGAGCAAAGAAAGGAAAACTCAATAAGATGAAGTTCATTGTGAGTGATAAATTTCACTTTACGTCAATAATATATTTCATTAAGTGGTGGTGTTCTAAGGCTGATGTAATCCCTTGCTTCCTTGGATACCTGATCTGTCTCAACTGGTGATAGTAGCAATGTTTTGGGATAGTGAAAATGTCTTTGTTAAGAGAATATTACTCTCAGGCATTATAGTAGACAAATGAAGGAGGCTTTTCCCCATCAACATACAGACTGCAACTCGGAAAGCTATTGCAAATGTGCAAATAGTCAGGCTAGTAAACCCCCTCCAAATGTGTGCTGATAACAGGGTGAGATTAACATTTGCTCCAGTTGTATTGCTGGATATGCAAGAACAGAAGGCAAGTTAAGTCAAGCTAAACTTTCTAGGATAATTTTGTATATGAAGAAGTATAACCCATTTCTGGTTTCCTAATTTATGATTTTATTTTAATTTGGGGAGACATATTTTTCCCAAATTTATCATGTTTATTTAGAGATGTATTCTGTTTTAAAAATACATAATCTTCATTTATCTTGTAATGATTTCTTAAAAGAGTGATGCTAACAAAATAAGTAAGTAGAAGTTGCTTCAGCCATCTTTTTATAGACATGGCTTTCTTAGAATTGCATTCCTGTTCCAGAAGTCCATATAACTAAATGCTTTTTTATCTGAAGCAGTAAGAAAATAAGGCCCTGGAAATTGTAGTTTCTTTATCAACAATGTCATGTATATTATGAAACCCAATAGAAGAATATACATGCCCTACCATGATCCTGTGATTTTTTTTTTAAAGAAATGGTTCTATTTGCATTTTACTTTCTGAGCCAAATGTTACCGCTTGTGGCCAAAGAGTGTCCTCTGAAAGGTGTCATTGTCAGAGAAAATTAATTCATGGCTTACACTCTGCAAAGTCAGCATCAATTGTTATCTTTCTCTTCCTCCCTGTCATTCAGATTAATAACATAAGTGGCGCTATATGCTTACAGCTTTCTTCCCCTTGTCATTTGACTCAGAATCTCCTCGGTACAGGTAATTTTTCTTCAGCAAATTTAAATGTGTTGCAATGTATCTGCGTTTAGTTAAAAGTGCTATACGATCGGGGCGCCTGGGTGGCTCAGTGGGTTAAAGCCTCTGCTTTCGGCTCAAGTCATGATCCCAGGATCCTGGGATGGAGTCCCACATCAGGCTCTCTGCTCAACGGGGAGCCTGCTTCCATTCCCCTCTGCCTGCCTCTCTGCCTACTTGTGATCTCTGTCAAATGAATAAAAATCTTAAAAAAAAAAAGTGCTATATGATCGTTTCTCTTCTGACTACTCTTATTAAAACTAACTTAATAGACCTCTTTCTGTTGTAGGTTTTTATTTCCTAAACACTTGATTGCAGAATAAATTTGAGGTCTTACAACAATTTTTTGGTTATTGTCTGGGACTAACATTATTTTAATGTTGTCTATGATGCCTCTTAAAGCAAGCTTTTTATTAAAAATATTAAATCACTAACAATATACACAATGTAGTCACTTTTCTTAAGTCTCATGGTTATATGATTCTTGCCAGCTATTTATGGAAATCATCCACACAATGTAAATTTATGCATAAATGCAGTGAAAGTGGTAAATTATCTATATTCAAACATAAATGTAATCAAAGAAGTGTAATGTTTAAATGTGCAAGTTTTATGTTCAAAAGAAATTAAGTGCATGTTCCACTGAACAAAGAAAAGACCAGAAACCTTGGAATCATCTTCATTTATAAACCAAGAAGCTATCAAAGCAAGACACATCATTTTTGAAAGATTTATAGGATAGACTTACATTTTGAAGATGCTTATACAAGTTTTAATGCAAAAAAAAAAAAAAGAAAAAAGAAAAAAGAAAAAAAAAAAAAGAAAAGAAAAACCTGCAACAAGTATTTCACATTTTAATTGTTGGAAGATTTGGAAGATATCAGTTTGAAGTCAGGTCATTGTCACCAGGCTTCAAGTTCATGCTGTGGCAGCTATTGCTGCAATCCAGAAGTCATCAAAGTCTCCTACCAACCACTCAGGCTTCAGGATGCTGCATAAAATTTGCTACTTTCAGAGCTGCCCTGCACCGTAAAGCTTGTTCTTGCACATTGAAGCACAGAGGCTTTCTGTTCTACAAACTCGTATCAGTCTCCACTGCAGCTTAGGGGTGAATAGATCCTGCCTTCCCAATCGTGCATGGGCTCATTTCCTCCTATCAACCTAAATCATATCTCACACTTATGTAGAAAGAATCTGGGATTGTGGTTTTTAGTCTTTCAGTCCTTCCGGTACGGTGAGAGCGGGATGGAGAGTAGGAATGAATGCAGGGTGTGTGTGACAATAACCAGGACAGAAAGCATTCACTGACGCACAAGGCACTGTTATTGGAGGTGTTGAGTGTCTCCACTTTGCAGCTTTAGAGATCGGGGACAAATAGAGTCATAGGATGTGTTCTTCAGCATTGCAGTGACTTATCCTTCTGACTACCTGCTTCAACTTTATGAGAACAATCTTTCCTAAAGAAGGAAATGAAAATCTGAACATCTAGGTTATGTCATCAAGGTCCTGGAGAGAGGGAGAGGTGGTGTGTAATCTTTACAGCTCTCTATTGTGTCCTGGTGAACCTGAAGAGCTCTGGGTTTCCAAAGCAGGGGAGAATGCCAAGGGACTTGTCGATCCCTCCCATATCCTCCTCTGTGACACTGGCATATGCAGAGACACGTGTTGGTATTCACTCTAACTCCTTTGCAAAATCTTCATCTTTGTGTCGGCAGAATCCGTGACTTTCTTTTCACCAATAGAATGCAGGCAGAAGTGATCAGATGTCATTCCAGTGACTACATAACATCACATACCAAAGGCGATGGGATATCCCATGATTGTTATGTTGTATAAAATACCATCTTGCTAACTGACTTGCTCTACAATCTCTTTCTCCCTTCCTCCATTGCTCACTTTGAAAATTCAAGCTTCCCTGAACTTTTCAGCTGCAGGAAAATGAATACAACCAACAACCTGTATGAGTGGGAATTGTACCCTTTTCTAATCAAGCCTTCAGTTAAGAACCCAGTCCTGAGGACCATCCTGAAGAAGACACAGCCTAGCCACACCCAGACTGGTGACCCACAGGTACTGTGTGGGATGTTTTAAGATGCTAAATTTGTAGTGATTTGTTATATACCAATATAAATCTAATTCAGGGGATATGGAGAATTGTAAATAAGCTAAAAAAAGAGCAATTTCAGGAGAAAAAAGCTTCAGAAGATCTTGCTATCTTAACAGTAAATAATTACAGTGAGTAAAAGAAATATTATATAGTGCCCAAGTTTGTGACATTGTGGATTGCCAACTCCTCACCCTTTTCCCACAATCTTTTCTTATGGCAAGATAGGGATCAGCTATTTTGACATCAGTGAAAGGGATGCTAACATGGTCTTTGCCCTTAATGAAAGAACAAGGAATCATTTGGGGGAGTATAAATCTAAGTGTGAATATTATCACAAAATATTAGGGCATTAGCATTGACTTGGTAATTGCTCACTTGCTATAATTTAAGTTAATTTAATGTTCAGTCTCATGAAGCATTTAATCTGTGGTGATTGAGTTTAATAAAAATAATGACAGAATTATGGAAAATATGTACCATTTAAAGGTATAAGTGCATCAGAAAATATTTTGGGGTATTGGAAATAATAGCTGTCATGTGTTAAAACTATATTTACTTTCATAGTTCAAATCTTAACGATAAAAATGATGGTATCATGCCCATTTAAAAGATGAAGAACGTGAAGCTAAATAAACTCATTTTTTAAAATAAACTCATTTTCTCCGATATAAATTTAATAAGTTCAATCTTGATTGCTCTCCAAATTATGCTTTAAACTGTTTCTGTTTGTGTGTTTGGTTGTGTGTTGATGAATTTGCTGTTGAATTATATATTTGGTTGTTTTACCTCCAACAAAGTTCTGTGAGCCTTGACTGTGATGCAACAAGGATAAGCTCTTGGAGCATCTGGTTATCTCAGTTGGTTAAGCATTGGCTCTTGATTTCATCTCAGGGTCCTGGGATTGAACCCCACAAGGGGCTCCCCACTGAGCGGGGGAGGGTCTGCTTGTCTCCCTCTCCCTCTGTACATGCAATCATTCTCTTTCTTTCTCTTTCTATAAAATTTAAAAAAAAAAACTTTAAAAAAGGATAAGTTCTTATAAAGATTAATTTCTCAAATTTATTTGACTACAGATGGCATTGATCACAGAACACCTAATATTATCTAGAGCCAGAATTCACCAAAAACACTTTTCATGAATCATTTGTCTAGAGAAATATATAACAACTAATTCCTTCCAAAATTCCTCAAAAAGCTTAATGACTTAAAAAATTTTATTATATCCTATTTGCCTAATTAAATATAGAGGAAAGCAAGGAAGACTTACTCTCATATACATTGAAGCTATATGAAAACTATACATTTTTATTTGGTTACATTTAATGAAAGCCATTTATGCTATGAAGATGTGAAATATGTTGCATATGTGTGAAAATTTCAGCATATGGATTATAAAAATATAATGCAAGTTATTTTCCACATTTTCTATATATGTAGAAAATTAAGTATTCTTATAACAACAATATTCCTATAGTACAACAGTAAATTTATTTTAATAAATTTGGGATTCAAAATAGAGCAATTCAATAGAATGTATTAGTTCAACTATTGCCTAAAACATGCTTTCGATGGCATGATTCAGCTCAGTCTATACAGATATTTTAAATAACAAGTTCCAAAAAATAAAATAAAATAAAATAACAAGTTGCAGCATATATTTATTTCCTTCATTAATTACTTTAGACCATTCCGAGTTTTGGTAAATTTGAGATTTTGTGCCTTAAATAAATAAGAATTCAAGAAGCAATATATGTATTATAGTATGGCTAACTGAAATTGAATATTACCTCATGGTGTTTTGTGGAAAAAAAGACTAAGTATGAAGGAAAAATCCACATAATGAAAAAGATATAAAAAATCGAGAAGAGGAATGGGTGGCCATTATGAATAGTTATGGAAAAATCAGATCAATTTTATAACTATAATTATACCTGGTCAACCTTAAAATTAAAGCACATATGAACATTTTCCAGTTCTCTGTATTATTTTTCTAGGTTTTATAATATATTGGTTAATTCTGAATTGTTTTTAACAACAACAGTAACAATAGAAGTTAATCTCCACACAGGCCATTAATAAATTTCACATAAGTATATTTATATTGAAGACATTTATCAATGAGAGAAGTTTCCTTTCAGTAGAACTAAGAAGCCAACAGGAAGTTTTGTTTTGTTTTTTACTAACCAAATATGTAGTTTCGCATATAATCCAGACTCCCAGATCGGCATTTTAAGGAGAGCAGGCTATACAGAGTGTGGTATGACATTTTATTGCAAAATATGTCTTAGATATTGGCACTAACAATCTCTTAGGAATAGCTAAGTGTATGGGTTTTTAAAATAGGAAGATACTATTGAGTGAGAATCTACAATAGGTAAAAGACAGTTTTGAGTAGGAGGAACCACTGAATTCCCTTCAGATTGTGTCTTCCATTTTTTATAAAATATTGGTCCAATTGAGAATATTTCTACATCTGAGACTGGTGACCATTTTATTCAAATTAGATGCAACTCTTTAATTGCCTGGAGTTAATACTCAGTATCGACATAGTGAGCATATTAGGAAGTTTTAAATATTAACATAATACCAATAATAATAAGGACATTAATATATATTTCACCATATATGATGTAAGAATATTTCTAATAGCATTGAATTGGTGAATTAGTGATATTTCTGATGAGTTTTCTTTTGAAACATTAATTTAAATTAAGACTGTTTTGCATCTAATGATGTACTGAATGGCAATTGAACTCTTAAGACAGACTACCTGTACTATAAACTCTCAGTTACCATTTCTGTTTCATCTTCCATCTTTTCATTTTTATGGGGTAGACCCATACCTAGCAGATTGGCCTGTGGTTTATGAAAGAGACTGTGATAAAAATTTCTGTGTAACCTCAATAGACTCTGTATTGAGAATGTTGATTAAGGAACAACGAGGGAACCACGTGGATGGAACTAGAGGGTATTATGCTGAGTGAAATAAGTCAGTCAGGGAAAGATAATTATCATATGATTTCCCTGATATGAGGAAGTTGAGATGCAGTGTGGGAAGGGTTGGGGGATAGGAAAAGAATAAATGAAATAAGATGGGATCAGGAGGGAGACAAACCTTAGGAGACTCTTACTCTCACAAAACAAACAGGGTTGCCTGTGCGGGGGAGGCGGGGAGGGAGAGGGGGGTGGGGTTATGGACATTGGAGAGGGTATGTGCTATGGTGAGTGCTGTGAAGTATGTAAACCTGGTGATTCACAGACCTGTACCCCTGGGGCTAATAATACATCATATGTTAATAAAAAAATTTAAAAAATAAAAAAAGGAACAATAAGGGAATCTGCTGCATAGTACTGGGATATTAGGCAAGAGTAGCTGAGCCACATTAATAGTGATGTAACAAAATCATAATTAACGAGTAACTTCTAGAAGTGTCCTCTAGGGTGCCCTGATTTCAGTTACTGTCTCTGTGAAACCACAACCACTGCCCTCAAGCTCCAGTGAGAGACTTGTCTTTAGTAATAAATACCTTTTTTTCTGTAGCTAGCATGATGCTTAGCCAAAAATGAAGCAAAACCCACAGAAAAACAGTTTTAAATTTCACAATATCCAATTACCATGGGATTCTTGTCAGCAATACACGCTATGTTGTCCTTCCGGGCTACCAAAGAGGATGATACTAATTTTTAAAGTTCTTGTCTGATACTGGCTTGAAAAAAATAAAATACATTGAGAATTCACTGAGGAAAGATTTTAAGAATTGAACATTCAGTGTGGAGATCTGTAAGACACATTTATAAGATCAAATTAGTGGAAGTCTAGCACACTTTACTTTGAAGCGAGTGCTTTGTCAGACATGCTTATCTGTTATATCAGCACAGCGACTGTCAAACAGTAGGCATTTTGGTCACCGTATTACTGCTAATGGGAAAACATCCAATTAACATTCCAAGGAAATGTTTTTACTGCTATCAAGAGCTAACATAAATGTCTAAAACTGAAAATAATTTTTCAAGATTTTTCTTAGTCATTCTGTCTCTGAAGAGGACAGAAATCACCTTGCCGTATATTAATTCAGTCATTTCAGTTCCCCCTGCTCCTGGTAGTCATTATAATTTAAAATTCTAGTTGAAGCTGATTAGGTTAGGTGGCTCAGAGCCAGCAAGTTCTATGAGTTCTGATTTTTCCTAGTCTCAGTTTGATTCCTCGAGAGTTAAGTAGGGAGACCTGATGTGTGTGCTCTCTAATGGTACATTCAGAAATGGTACTTTTGAGAAAATCAACCAATCTAGTGCACTACATTTTTAAATTTAATTCTGTTATCCCTTCCGTTTAATAGTTAAGAATTAGACTTGTGTAAAATGGAATCCTTGTCTGATAATCAGTAAAGCAACATCTCAAAAACTCATCAACCAAATCTCATGAACTGCTCATCATGATCTATGTATATTACAATTTCGCACATTTACAGGCTGTGAACGAACAGAAGATGCCCAGCCAAATACTTTATTTCTTCATAATGCATTAGGAGATTTAGATAAGATAATGTATGCACAGCATTTCGAAAAGCACTTATTTAGTAACTATAAAATAAAAGTTTATTCTCATTTTGTTTTTATCAATATGCATCTTTGTTATTATCTACTTTAGCTGAACTCAGTAAAGGAAGATGCTTTGTTCAAATAAAAACGTTTTTTTTTTAAGATTTTATTTATTTATTTGACAGAGAGAGATCACAAGTAGGCAGAGAAGCAGGCAGAGAGAGGGGGGAAAAGTTATTTTTATCACTGTATACTTACTACTAGCTTTCCCTTTAAACCATCTATTTTTATGTCATCACTAAATATTGTACAGGTGTGATCTCACGTGCGGTTTGGATTCAGATAAATTGGCATTGCACTCTGCTCTGCTACATAGAAACTGTGACTTTGAACCAGTCATCTAATTTCACTGACCTCACAACCAAACTCAAAGCAAAAGTAGTAAATATTAAGAGGATTATTATAAAAACTGAATAAAATGAGAGAATACAAATAAGGTACTGAACACATTGGCTCTCACAGTAAAGGCGCCAGAAGAATTTTCTACCTAATGTTCACTTTACTTGTTCTCTTAATTCTTCCAGTATACTTTATCTCCTTCCCTTGCTTTATTTTCACCATAGCTCTTAAAAATTTCCTTCATACTAGATATGCTTATTATAACTGAATTTGTTGTCTGTTTCCTCCCCATATGAGATCTACGCAGCAAATTGTTGTGTACTGTGATCTTTGCTGTGTGTCTACCACCTAGGACAGTGTCCAAACATAACAGATATTGAATAAAGAGTTATTGAATCAGTGGGTAATATTTCTTGTTTTTTTTTTAGATTGATTTATTTATTTCAGAGACAGAGAGAGTATCTGAGCGAGCAGGGGGAAGGGGCAGAGGAAGAGGGAGAGAGAGAATCTCCACCAGACTCCCCATTGAGTGAGGAACCTATTCAGTGTTCCATCCCACTACCCTGAGACTAGGACCTGAGCCAAAATCAAGAGCTGTATGCTTAATTGACTAAGCCACCTAGACACCCCAGCAGGTAATATTTCTGAACATCATTATTATTATTATCATCATTATTATCAAACAAAAATTGCTGGATTTTTTTTTTCTAAAATACTTTATTTATTTGACAGAGATCACAAGCAGGCAGATAGGCAGGCAGAAAGAGAAGAGGAAGCAGGCTCCCCACAGAGCAGAGAGCCCAATGTGGGGCTCGATCCCAGGACCCTGGGATCATGACCCGAGTCGAAGGCAGAGGCCCCAACCCACTGAGCCACCCAGGCGCCCCTGTTGGATGAATTTTATTTATGTGTTTACCATTCTCAGCCATCCAAATTGACTAAATGTATAATCCAAAATGCCAATCCTTTTTTAGACAAAAATGATTAAATAATTGCAAATTTCCTTATTAATTCGGGAGTTCATATAGGATATGAGTTATGATTTTTAAAACTCTTGATGTAAATAATAAATGCCTAAATCCTATTTGCCTTTATTTGAGTTTTGAATAGACGAAAAGATATGAATTTTAGTATATAACAGCAAATATCCATGCACTCTAAATTCATACAAGGCTTTCTTGCAGGTGCTGGAGATGTAGTCGGGGCAAAAGAATTCCCTCTCCTTGCAGAGTTCACATTTTATGTAGGGAGGGAGGTACACAATAAACAAGTTAAAATAAAAAAGAATTAAAATAAGCAAATACAATAGAAAATTTGGGGGAGTTAGTAGTGATGGTACAAGAAACAGTTAAGTAAACACTGATCAGCGACTTTTTTATATGGAGTGTTCAGAGTTGGTCTCTCTGAAGAGGTGACAGCTGAGCCGAATCCAGAGCAAAATGGCAATGTTATCTCTGTGAATAAATGGTGGAAATGCTTTCTGGATAGAGGGATCAGTCTCTGTAGAGGGCCTAAGGAAAAAAGCAAAATAAAACAGTTGAGAACATTAATAAAATTATTTTGATTATAAATGAGAAAAATCAAGTTCAAAAACAAGATTTTTAGGCATTGGGAATAATTTCAATATTTTTTAGTATAGTAGGAAGTCAATGAACATTTTAGTTCTAGAAATGAAGTCATGTTTATTTGTTAAGAGTATAGATTTTAGGAGACAAGGGTAAAAACAGAAAAACTAGCAGGAAATCTATCGCAGTTGTTTCGGTGACAGATGACCATAGCTCTTTGACTTAGAGACGTAGACTTAGATTGTACTGATTGTGACAGGTGATGCGAAGTCACTGGGTTTGAGATAGATTTAAAAGTAGGGTTGAAAGGAATTACAAATGAATTGGATGTAAGCACGAGAAAGGTAAAGGAATAGTGAGAATGCCCAAGGTTTTTAAGGCAAGCCATTCTATGAAGAGTGTCATAACTCACAGAAGATTAAAGAATGAATACGTGTGTGGTGGTCAGGAGCAGTGGTAGTTGAAATCCAAGAGTTCTTTTTGGACATACTAAATTTGATAAGCTTTTAAAATTTCCAAGGGAGTTGTCAAGTATTCAGGTGAATATATTATTCTGCGTCGAAAGAGATGGGGGCTAAAGGTTAACGTTTTGGGAATCACTAGCAGAGAGACATGATTAAAGCTGTGGAAGTGAATGCTATCACCTAGGAAGTGAGCGTAAATAGAAAAGGCAAAAGATCTAAAGAGTGTGTCTTAGGCTATGGCAGCATGTGTACTTTAGGAAGAAAAGGAGAGACCAGCAAAGGAAACTGAAAAAGAAAGGCTGGATGATGGTGGCAAGACAGATGTATGTGTTCTGTAACCCAGTGCTGGAAGTATTTCACAGAATAGAAACTGATCCAGTTTGTCACACTGGTGAAAGATTACATTCTATGGTGACTAAAAATTAATGCTTGAAAATTTAACATTTAGGTTAGCATGATAGAAGGAATGCACATTTAATTGGAGTAGGTTAATAAAGGGTCATGTGTGATTAAGTATAGACATTGATGATGAATTATAGTTTTGTTTTGGGTTTTTTGTTTTGTTTGTTTTGTTTTGTTTGGGCTGGGAAGATGGGTAGACATTGGGCAGAAGGTATATGATGACTTAAGTGAGTTCTTTTTTCCTCTTAACATGACATATAATCTACTATGTTTGCTAAAGATAGTTGTTGAACAAATAAAAATATTATAGAACATAAAAAATAATAACTACATGCTTTTTGTCCTTACTGTTTGGAACTAAATAGAATCCAGTATACCTTAGAAAGGTTGTCTTTGACTAGAAACACTGACAGGTGAATGAATTTATAAAGTGGGTATATATATATATATATATATATATATATATACACACACACACACACACACACACATATATGTTAGTGTATATGGACACATTGAAATTCAAGTTGCCTCATAAATTTAGAAAAATGATAAGCATGATGATGATAATGATGATAGGCACTACTCTACTTTTCTAAGTGAAGTGAAAGTAAGAAGTAAGTGAAGTAAGTGAAGTAAGAAAGATAATTCTAAGTGAAGTAAGAAAGTGAAGTAAGTGAAGTAAGAAAGATAATTCCCTGAAAGTGAAGAAGAGAGAATTTTATGGTGGTATAAGGAGTTAGAGATTCTTCAGTTTATTAAATGAGTAGGAGAGTGAATATGATCATAATTTGAAACATCAACAACAACGACAACAAGACAGCACAGTTAACTTTTCCCAGCCATTTTTAGCTATATGTAGGTAGAAATTTGGGTATAATCATGGCCAGAGTTTTTAACCAGGGAAGCATATGGAAGACAATGACAAGAGAGTTTTGAACATGTGCTGGAGTGAACTGGGCTTTGTAATCTAACATGGATAAGAAGAATAGAGATAGACATAGAGCAAGGGAAGATGGAAAGTCAATTGATAGGATATCGAAGTAAGGTCGAAGAATCTTTGGAGAAGAGTTAATGATGGCAGAGATCTGGGGTTCAAAGAAAATGTTACTATGATCTCAGTATCAATAACAATGCAGTAGTTGATGTCAACAAGGTCTAGAGTATAATTTCTTGGCTGAAGTCCATTGAAGAAATAGATAGTGTGAGGAGGTCAAGGAATTAAAAACCAAGGGTTTTGGATCAACTGACCATGTGACTGACTACAAAGAATAGGCTGTAGGAGCATGTAATAAATATTCCAGCATCTATTTAGGAAAATTCGATGTTTTTGGAGAGAGACCTAAGCTTTTCTATAAATCATTCTCGTTTTCTTACACTTCTTTATGTACCCTATTTACTGTAATTCTTAATTCCTCTCCCTCTGCCTCCCGCTCTACCTACATGTGCTCTCTATCTCTCTGTCAAATAAATAAATAAAATCTTAAAAAAAAAGATCTACAAAGAAGAAAGAAAACTTATCCATAAGCCCACTACTCAGATAAATATTATTGAAGAATATCACTTCTATGTACAGTGTTTAAAAGGAAAAGCACAGAAAATATATGCAGATTTAATAAACATATACTATTATGCAATATGAGTATTTTATTCACTATTTACACAATTCTACATTTTTCAACCTACAGTTTCTCTTCAAAATGTTTATATCTTCTTCATTATAGAAATAAAAATAAAAACTCATAAAAGCCAATTTATAGAAATGAGAGTCCTCAAAGGCAAATTTCTATTTCAAAAGACATAGAAAACTTTGTTCTCATCTCTAAATTTTTTAAAGAATTTTGTAACAATCTATAATAGTATGAGCTAAATCAGACAAATCTAAATCAGACAAGGACTCCATGAAAAAAGAGAACTATAGGCCATATCTCTGATGAACATGGATGCAAAAATTCTCAACAAAGTACTAGCAAATTGAATCCAATAGTATAGTACGAGAATCATTCACCATGATCAAATTACGTGTATTACTGGGCTTCAAGAGTGGGTCAATACTCACAAATCAATCAGCATAATATACTACATTTATAAAAGAAAGGATAAGAACCATCTGATCCTCTCAAGAGATGCAAAAAAAGCATTTGACAAAGTACATCTATACTTGATAAAAACCCTCTACCAACTAATGATAGAGAGAATATACTTCAACATAATAAAGCCCATATATGAAAAACCCACAGCTAATATCATCCTCAATGGGGTAAAACTGAGAACGTTTCCTCCACAATCAAAAAGAAGGGGATGTCTACTCTCATCATTGTTATTTAACAGGTACTGGAAGTCTTAGCCTCAGTAATCACACAACAAAAAGAAATCAAAAAATAAATGAATAAATAAATAAAAGGCATCTAAATCAACAAGGAAGAAATCAAACTTTCACTATTGACAGGTCACATGATACTTTATATAGAAAACCCCAAACACTTCACCAAAAAACTCCTAGAACTGGTATGTGAACTCAGTAAATCACAGGATGCAAGATCAATGTACAGAAATCTGCTGCATTTCTGTACACCCATAATAAAGCAGCAGAAAGAGAAATCAAGGAATTGGTCCTATTCACAACTGTAACAAAAATGATGAGATATTTAAGAATAAACCTAACCAAAGAGGTAAAGAATCTGCACTCCAAAAACTATAGAGGACTGATGAAAGAAATTGTAGATGACACACAGAAATGGAAAAACATCCCATGCTCATGGATTGGAAGAACGAACTTTGCTTGTCTATACTACCCAAAATGGTCCATATGTTTACCTTGTGCCCTGCAACTTTTTTTAGTGGATTTATTAGCCCTAGAGCTTTCTTGTGGATTCTTTTCCACCTTCTATATATAGGACCATGCCATCTGTGAGTAGAGATTTTTAAAAATTTCTTCCTTTACAATTTGGAAACCTTTTCTATCTCTTGCTTGTCCAATTGCTCTGGCTAGAACTTCCAATAATATGTTGAATAGCAGGTGGTGGAAGAGGATATTCTTGTTATATTCTTGATATTAAGGGGAAATTTTTCAGTTTTTCAGTGTTGAGTATGATGCTAGCTATGGGTTTCTCATAAATGTCCTTCATGATTTGGAAGTTCTTTTTTTCTTAAGCTTCTGAGTGTTTGTATTATGAAGTATTGTTGAATCTTTCTTTCAAGTTACTTCTTCATCAGTTAAGATGATCAAAAGTTGAGACTCTTCCCCCCTTCATTCCATTAATGTGATATATCACATGGTATTAGTTTTCTTACATCAAATTACCCTGCATTCTTTTTTTTTCTTTTTTTTTAAGATTTTTTATTTATTTATTGGACAGGCAGAAATCACAAGTAGGCAGAGAGGCAGGCAGAGAGAGAGGAAGAGAAGCAGGCTCCCTGCAGAGCAGAGAGCCTGATGTGGGGCTCGATCCCAGGACTCTGGGATCATGACTTGAGCGAAGCAGAGTCTTTAACCCACTGAGCCACCCAGGAACCTCTCACACCTGCATTCTTGGGATAAATTCCACTTAGCCATGGTATATAATAATTTTTTGTATCGTTTTAGATTTGGTTTGCTAGTATTTTTTTTTTTATCATTTTTGACTCTGTATTTATGAGGGAAAAGATCTGTACATTTCTTTTACTGGATAATGTTGTTCTTATAAAATGACATGTTTCCTCCTCTTCACACATTTTTGGAAAAGTTTGAGAAGGATTTCTGTTAATTTTTCTTTAAATGTTGAATAGAATTTACCAGTGAAGCCATAGGGTCCTGGACTTCTCTTTGTTGGGAATTTTTGGCTAGTGATTCAATCTGTTTACTTATTTCAGGTCTGTTGAAATTTGCACTTCCTCTTAAGCCAGTTTGGGTAATTTATGCATTTCTCAGAAGTTTTCCCATTTCATCTGGTATGTCTTATTTGTTGGCATACAAATCTTTATAAACCTTTCCATGGTGTCCCACAAATTATTATCAATTCTAATTTTGTCATTAGTTCATTTCAGAAAATTCTTATCAATCTGTGTTTGATTTCATTGATCCTATGTTCTGTGTTCTGCTGAATTCTATTAAGTCCTAACAATGATTTCTTGGTGTCAAATTTTTAATTTTTAATTATGTAATGTCCTTTTCTCCCAGAGGTATTTTCTTTGTTTAAATGTATCCTTTTATTCACTCTTTCTTATATCATCTAAATTTTTTTGACTAATTCTGACTTGGCTATCTTTGAGCCTACTTGTGTTGTCACATTTATTTCTGTTGATTTTGAATCTCATTTATTTTATTCTTTATATGTTAGCTTTTCCATATAAAAGAACCCTGACATGAAAGTTTTTTCTTTCCACAGAGAAAGCCAGCATTGTTTTCTATTAGAAAAATAGCATAAGAAAACTGAATAGTTAGATCCACTTGGAAGTGAACTAGGTCAGGGCTGGGTTGTATGTTTTGTTGACCCAAGTTCACTTATGGCTTTAAAAGTCTTGATGAAAGAACTGTTGGATGATTGTCTCTGCTTCTTCAGCCCAATACCCCATCCACAAGTGTCACCTAAGCCCTGAACATGCTCAAGGGTCAGAACATCAGATGGGGAAACCAGTCATGTGTTCTAATCTGGTCACAAGGCCATTAAAAGCTTCCTTTCTTTTATTTTCACCAGCAGAGTCCTCTTACAGATGGCAATCCTGATCTTCTATGAGTGTTCAGAATCATACATGTGCATAAACAGGAAAATAGCTATTGTTTTCACTGTGTGCAGGAGTCTGGTGCAAATTTCCACATCCTAAACAGAAGCAAACATCCTCTTTAGTTTTCTAATGTCCATTTTTTTCTCATATTTTAACATCTCTAACAATGGAATACATCCGAATCCTTGATATTGCACAACTACAGTTGGTTATCATTCAAACATAATTATATCAGCCATGCATGTATATGGACATACAAATTTGGCCATGGCTTTTCATATTTTTGACATTTCAATTGAACTATTATTAATGTTATATATCCGCTGTACTTAATTGCTTCTCAAATGTCTTTGAAATATGGCATTATAAATTGGATTGAAATACTAAGTCATTTTAATTCAGAAAGGTACTAAAACAGAGTAGGGGCAACAACTTTTACTAATGAATCAAATAATCATCGTCAGAATAATGACTACAATTTGGTAATTTATTTCAAGGAAAAAAACCAAGTACTTAATGAAAACCAAGGACAAGGGTGCCTGTGTGGTACCATGAGTTAAGCATCTGACTTGGTTTTGTCTCTGGTGGTGATCTCAGGGTGTGAGATCAAGCCCTGCACTGAGCTCCACACTCAGCACTGGGCTCCTAACTTGGCTTGAGTTTCTCTCTTCCTTGCCCCGCCTCCTCGTGCTCTCTCTCTCTCTCTCTCTCTCTCAAATAAATCTTGAAAAGAAAAGAAAAGAAAAGAAGGGAAGGATAGGAAAGGGAAGGATAGGAAAGGAAAGCCAAGTAATGACCACAATTAGGTAAAACTTTATTTTGTTACTGAGATATGTGAAAAATATGGACTATTACAAACTGAGCAAAGCAAGTCAAGAGAATTAGTCAAATCCTACAGAAGAGATGATAGATATTTTAAAGTAATATGAGGCTGATCACATTTTGCTTAGGACTGTCATTAAAACATGAACATCAAACATGTCAGTGGCTCATTGTCCCTTACACAAGAGGGATTTAAAATTTAGATAAATGTGAATCTATTGAAGGACAAATGGAAATGTGATTTTAGAAATAAGGAAGATGGATACCTGGGTAGCTCAGTGGGTTAAAGCCTCTGCCTTAGGCTCAGGTCACGATCCCAGTGTCCTGGGATCAAGCCCTGCATTAGGCTCTCTGCTCAGCAGGGATCTTGCTTCTCTCTCTCCGCCTGCCTCTCTGCCTACTTGTGATCTCTGGTTGTCAAATAAATAAATAAAATCTTTAAAAAAAATAGAAATAAGGAAGAATTGGCATCCAGATTTATAGAATAGGGGGTCAGTGTCTTGGAAAAGACTTCTGGGAAAAAAATAGTTGAAGTAATATTTTAAGATAAAAACAGATGGGACAATATTTCAAGAAATGCTATATCACCAAGAGTTTTTGGATTGTGCCAACAATCCTTTGATGGCATAAAAGATCGTATTATGTGGGAAAAGATGTTATTGATGACAACAAGTAGTAAATGACTAAAAACAGCCAATTTAAAGAATTTACTTTTTATGTATATATGCACAAGAATTACAATGTTAAAAAGCTAAGCACTTTTAAGTATAAAATAAGTATAAAATGAATTTTAAGTAATAAAGGATAGCATTAAATTTTAATTTATAGACATTTCTTTCTTGATGTATAAAATAATGTTAATTTTTAATATTTATATCATCTTGGAACTGACTAAATGCTGCATAAACTAATATGTTAAGTACCTAAAGAAAGTTTTCCCAATATCCTTGATAATGTGAAATTACCTGTTAAATAAATAATAATGTGAATATATGAATAATGTACATATACACTTCATACTATCTTTTACAATTAAATTTCCTATTTTAAGTCACATTTTCTTTCTTTTTTTGAAAGATTTTATTTATTTATTTCAAAGAGAGAGAGAGAGTGTGTGAGTACAAGCAGGGGGAGAAGCAGAGGGAGAGAAAAAGGAAGAAACAGACTTTGCTGAGCAGGGAGCCCAGTCTGGGCATCCATCCCAGGCCCCTGGGATCATGACATGAGCTGAAAGCAAATGCTTAACTGACTGAGCCACCCAGATGCCCTTAGTCTTTTTTTTTTTTATTAATACCCATCCCAATCATATTAGCACCAGAATTTAGCACCTTGCTGGTACATTGCAGTTGCTTTGGAACTCTGTATTTAGTGAATGAATACACATAGTATGGAGGTTTGCAGAGGATGGAAAACCACTCAGATGGAGAGAAGAGTGAAAGTAAAGATATGTGTCTTTCATGTACTGGGTTGAACTCTAGAAGAACCTATAGAGTTCAGAACCTCTAGAAGATATTGACATGATGACTAAAAGCTGCAATTAGGAGACTGTGTAGAAAATGAGAGCTTAAATCAATATTTAGTTTTTTTAATTAAAAAAAAATATTTCCTTGAATGTAATATGTATATGTTATCTGTATTATTTTATAACCCTGTTTTTCCAAAAAAATTAGTAGTAAATTAAAATCATTAATCTATACTCACCTCACTATAAAAATTCTCTAATTATTATTGCCTCAGAATTCCTTAATAGTTTCACAGTATTTTAGTGATTGTGTGATTCCATAGAGCTACCCAAGGAGGAAGACTTGTTCGGACTTCTAAAATGGAGGGTTTTTTTTAAATTAATTTTTATTTCTTGGGGCGCCTGGGTGGCTCAGTGGATTAAAGCCTCTGCCTTTATCTCAGATCATGATCCCAGGGTCCTGGGATCACGCCCTGCATAGGGCTTTCTGCTCAGCAGGGAGCCTGCTTCCTCCTCTCTCTCTCTCTGCCTGCCTCTCTCCCTACTTGTGATCTCTATCTGTCAAATAAATAAATAAAATCTTTAAAAAAATTAATTTTTATTTCTTTATTAACATATAATGTATTTTTATCCCCAGGGGTACAGATCTGTGAATCACCAGGTTTACATACTTCACAGCACTCACCATAGAACATACCCTCCCCAATGTCCATAACCCAACCACCCTCTCCCTACCCTCTGTTTTGTGAGATTGAGAGTCTCTTATGGTTTGTCTCCCTCCCAATCCCATCTTGTTTCACTTTTTCCTTTCCTACTCCGCAAACTACCCACTTTGCCTCTCAACTTCTTCATATCAGGGAGATGATATGATAATTGTGTTTCTCGGATTAACTTTAAAATGGTGGTTTTAATATTGTTTGAGTCAAGCACTTCCATTTCTTATTTGATGAAGTGCATCCAACTTAATTTTATGAAAAACCATGATGCATTTGCATATCTGAATCAGCTCATGTTTCATTTGTTCAGTGGGCTTTAAAAATTAATTCAACCAATATTTGTTTATACTTATTTCAAGCAAGTACCAGGAACTGCTGTTAAAATGGAAAATAAGGAAAACAAAGTTTCTCATTTCATGGTAGTAAGACAACATCAATAAAGTCATAAAAGTCATGGTACTTTTTATTTTAAAGGTAACTAAGTATCTGAGAAAGATAAATGGTGAGTAGGAGTCTACTTTACTTAAAACGTATGCCAGGAAAAGTCTCCCAATGAAATTTCATAATTCAGCAGACATCTAAAGGATAAAAAGCATAAAGCTACAGGAAGGGGCAGGTATGGAGTCGCTTCCAGCCTCACATGGATAAACGTCCCAATATGAGAAAAACCTTATATGTTCAGAGAACTTCAAGAGGATCAAGCTAAAGAACAATAAGCTGAGGCGACCATTGCAAAAGTTGGGTTACCGAGAAAACGATCACAAAGCAGAGAGAATCGGATGTTAAAACCATCGTACGGATTTTTGCAACATTCAGTAGCACTTCAGCTGTTCCTTAATAGGAAAAAGTCTGAAAAGACTAAAATATATATCGTTGAAGCAGATTTAAGTAGAAACAATAATCGTTTGAATACAACAAACAGCTTCCAAAGCAGTCAGATGTCAATGAGAACAGAAGCTCATCGAGCTAAGTGTAATTTTTTTGCACACCACTTCTCCTCTTGGGCATTTACTGTTTCTTCTATAGAGAAATAAACTGATGAGAATCTGGACAGATAAAGGCTTCTGGGAGACAGAAGCTAGAATTGTGTCTCCAACGGGAGATACAAGCTGCAGTGTAAGGTTATCAAAGCAGCCTAGTCCTAAGTGACCAAGATATAGGAGGTAAGGGAATGCAGAGAAGCAGGCCTGATACTCAGTATCGGTTTTCCCCTTCAAAGAGTTAGCTGATTAAGTTGCAACGACAGAAAGTTTACAAAGTCTAGAATAGTTAAAATAGCTAGGGTTTGGGGAGTAATAGTTCAATTTCTAAGGATTATTTGCACATTTATTAGTTGACATATCCCTCAGTTGTATACTGATTCAGACAGAACCTCTGTCCCATATCCTGTAATTTTTTTCCTTAAGTGTAACTTGTCTGACCACCCTATTTAAGATGACAGCCTTTTTCCTTCTGTGCTTTATTCTCTTCACGGCAATTAGCATTATCTAATACGCCATATATTTCACCTATTTTGTGTATTACTTCTTTTCATCCATTCCAGAGTTTTTGTTGGGTTGTGTTAGTGCCTGGCAAAATTCATGTCCTTCCTGGAACTTTAGAATGTGGACTTACTTAGAAATGCAGTCACTACAGATATAATTAGTTAAGCAAGATTAGGTTGTGCTAGCGTAGGGTGGATTTTTAATTCAACATCCTCAGAGGAACAGGAGAAAAGACACAGGTAAAATGCCCAGTAAAGAAGGAAGCAGATATTAGAGTCCTACTACAGAAAGCCAAGGCATGCTGAGGCTTGCCAGCAACCACTGGAAGCTGGGAGAGAGGCATGGAGCACAGTATTCTTCTGAGACCCCAAGAAGGAATGAACCTTGCCAGCATCTTGATTTCACACTTATGAAAACTGCGAAAGAATATGTTTTTATTATTTTAAGTTACTCAAATTCTGTTACTTTGTTCCAGTAGACCTAATAAACTAATAATGTGGTATAAGTTCCTTGAGGGCGAAGATTTTTATCTTTTTTTTTTTTTGTGGCTGAGACAGAACCTTCTAGTATGGACTGTACTGTTGTTATTACATACCCTTCACTTCTTGAGAAATATACCATGAATTTATTGATGCAGGCTTTTTTTTTTTTTTTTTTTTTAAACACAGAGAGAGTGAGACAGCACAAACGGTGGGAGCTGCAGGCAGAGGGAGAGGGAGAAGCAGGCTTTCAGGACCCTGGGGTCATGACATGAGCCTAAGGCAGTGGCTTAACTGACTGGGCCACCCAGGCGCCTCATACAGACTTTTAAAATTCACACAACACCTACGAACTACTTTCAGATGAGGAAATATTTTTTTGTTCTTTGTTAAGTCACATAGTTTAATGTTTATAATTCATATTAGAGTTTATATTTTTTCAAAGTCTTTATTTTCAAACAACGCTGCATTGCAACATTAAAGTTTCCTTTGTCTTTCTTCCCATTCTCCCTCCCTCCTCTCCTCCCTTCTTTCCTCCCTCCCTCCTTCCTTCCTTCCTTTCCTCCACCTTTCCTTCCTTTCTTCTTCCTCCCTTAACTCTTCACTCTCTCCTTCTGTCTCAGTCCTGAACTACAACCTCTAGCTCTGCAGATAAGCTGCAGTACTGAAACTTTCCTCAATGTTTTTGTTTTTAGTCAAAATGGATGTTATGTTTCCCCTTTGCTTTTGTCAAATGACCTTCACCAATAACTTTCTACATAATGAAAGATCCAGAGTTTTAAATTGAGTAATTCAGTTCATCACCACCTCAATTATGTTTTCAAGTAATATATTACCAATTCTTACAAATTTGCTATTTGAGTACATGTTAGTGTGTCTGTATTATGTGACTCTGCCATAGGTTATGTTTTGAATTCCTATATGTCTTTCCTAGAACCAACATTCACATTGTAAGAAGCCCAATATTTAATTTTTTCACTTTATCAACACCCCATCTTCTGAAGAATGCAAATGTCTTGTAAGATGAATGGATGTTTCTTCCAAAGTGTTAATGAATGATAAAATCATCATCTTGTTTAAGTAAATTACACTCATTTTATTTAACAACATTGAGTATAATTTTCCAAATTTCTATTATGCCATGGTCAACCGACATTCAAATATAAACAATCAAATTTATCTTCAAACACACTTAAAACTACAGTAGAAGCAGTTGACTAAATATTTAAATTGGCCCGAGTGTACATTTAGCAGACTTCTATTTTATCTGGCTAAGTTCATTCCACCCATTATTAGAAGCAAGTGCTTAGACATTATGTGTGTTTAATTTATTTTGGGGTATTATTTTAGTTGCAGTGAAGCTGCTCTGTGAAGATAAACTTTGGACATCCTGGCTTATAATGTGCTCTTCCTGATTTTTGTATTACCTTTTATGCCTACAGAGATTTGCATTCATTATTACTGTAGAAGACCTACAGATTACCTTTGAATATCTAACAGTGACATGTGCTTTTGATACATTATGGGTGTGAGATTTAATAGTCTTGGGAAGCTTAAATTGTATTAAACTTTTATTAACTAAGGATTTTCTCCATATAATTGAATAACTCAAAGCTCTGACAGCTAACATGACTTAACAAAGATTAAATCTTCACATTAAGTTAAAAATAACTTTCATATTTTGAGCTAAGAAGGTAAATAAGTGGAAAAAAACTTCAGTAAACTTCATTTATGTTTGTTGCTTAGTTATATTTACTTACATCACTCATGACCTAAATGATTCTTCATAAATATTAATTTAAAGTACTTGTCTTTGAATATAGTTTTGGATTATAAATCCTGATGCACCATAAGCAATAAAAATTCATTTTTATTTCCTATCAAAGCATTTTTGCAATTTTTTTTCATGAGCAAATGATACTTGCATATTTTGATGCAAATTACATTATCATATTTTCAAGATGTTTAGTTTTCTGGTATTAGCTTTTAAATAAACTAAATCAAACATATCACTTTATTATGTTCATCGACTTACTTCCCTTGATGCATTTTATGTTACTTAAATTCTTAAATTGTATTTCAGTGAGACCAGGAAAGCCTTTGGAAAAGCTTAATGTGCTTCATTGCCTGATTAACTTCTGAAATTTCATATTAAGATGTAATTTTACTACAAGTTAAGACTTCTTTATTAATTACTAATTGCCTTTTATGGATGAGGTAATATAATTTGATACGTAGTTTGATTCAGGAATTACGCATATCCATGCATATTATATGTATATAAAATGATGAAATAACATTAAAACTACTTTTGCATGCTTTTTAATGGATTTAATTTTCTTTATGTAAGATGAAATCCCCCTTTTTATCCTCCTCTTTCTCAGTCTCCTCTTAATTTTCATATTTCTCTGTTTTTCTTATCCATTGTTTTTAATCTCTTAGCATTTAAAAATTAGCCAGTATGGGGCGCCTGGGTGGCTCAGTGGATTAAGCCGCTGCCTTCCGCTCAGGTCATGATCTCAGGGTCCTGGGATCGAGTCCCGCATTGGGCTCTCTGCTCCACAGAGAGCCTGCTTCCTCCTCTCTCTCTGTCTGCCTACTTGGGATCTCTCTCTCTGTCAAATAAATAAATAAATAAAACTAAATAAAAATTAGCCAGTATTAGCACAGGCATTGATTCAGACAGTCCTGAGCTGCAGTCTTTTCTCCACCAATACTTTCCTGTGCAAACTTGGAAAAGTGACTTTTTTTCCTATAGAATTTAAAGTTCTATAAAATAGGAATAATTACAGATTCTAACTCAAGGTTGCTGGAAGGAATATTATAAAAATATAGAGAGACTATACACTATCCCACACACATAACATTAATGTATTAATATACATTTAATACATTGCATATTAAAATTAATGTATAATAACATTAAGAATCTACTTATATGCTACCTAGGTTCTCAATACCACTTATCTGATATTGACGTTAGGGCTGATGAGAGTAATCATTTTATAGTATCATCTATGAGGCAATAAGTTGACATATACTATCCAGTTCCATGTTAATGTTACCCTTAGAGGTATTTTGTTATTTTGTGCTATTATGACCATTTCGCAAATGGAGCTAGAGAGGTAGAGGGACTCCCTCATGTTATACAGGTATTAAGTAACAAAGCTGATTTTAAAAATCATACTGTATTAAAAATATCATGCTATTTCCGCCTCATGAAGGATTTTTAATTATTTTGAAGTAAATAACAGTTGGAAGATGAAGAAAAAACTGTATATGTATCATCATGCGATATATGCCAATATATTATCGGGCAGGGGCCATGTTTTGAGTTCTGAGTGTTACAGAGAATACAAAGACAATCAAGTTGTTTGCTTCTTTACTGAGGAGGATTCGTGGAGTCATAGGAGCAGTAACTGGAAAGAGACTCAGTTCCAGTGATGGTGTGGGCACCGGAGATATACCCATGGAAACGAGACCCCTACACAGGGCATAGTGTTTAAAAACAGGATAGTGACAGTAGAAAGAAGAAAGGGAATGGGGTTGAGGAAAATAGAAGGGTCAAACAGAAGATAGTGTGTTCCCTGGCAGATGAGTCACCCAGCGGGCAATGGGACTCCCTGTGCCATTTTAAAATCAGAGATCCAAAATGACAACTCTGCATTTGGAGTTTAGGAAAGTCCTTTAGATGTCAGCAGAGATTATACTACATGGTGGAAGACACTTTCCATATTTTTGAGGGAGAATAGCTTGAATTTAGGAAGTACTAGAAATAAACAACTAGAGCACTTCACCCACATGAAGAAAGGAGCATGAACATGGGCAAATGAGGTCTAAATACATCAACAGACTCAGAGCAAAAGATGGACATCCTGTGACTTGAGCAGATATGGATCTAGCCACTGTTTGGCCTGAAAGCTGAGCCTACCCACAGAACTACTTTTCTTTGTGTTTATACCATATTAACCAAATAGAGGGTCTACTATTCATTCATTATTTTCTCATTCATTTACACACTCATTTATTTATAAGTATGGGTTGAACAACTTCTTCCAGTCAGGCATTGGTTGACACACTAGGAACTTATAAATGAATTAAATGCCGTACTTGCTCTTAAGAAGCTTATTATTTAATGAGGTATTCAGAGAAGTAAACAAACTATTACAATATAGTATGATGTATTTAAGTACATGTTTTCGAGAAAACACAGAGGAAAAGTTACTTAGTCCAGCATTCACGTATGGCAATGTTATTTGGAGAGGATGACGCTTAATTTGTCTTGAGAATAAATTATCAGTTTTCTACTTGAAAGGACTAGAGAATGCAACCTTTGAAAACACCTAAAAAATCAAAGAATGTACTTATTAGGGAACTCTCAGATGTGCGCTGAGACAAGATAATGGTCTGCTAATGATCAAAGTATGGAGACTGGTAAAATACGAGGCTAAAAATGATCAAGAATCCAAAAATGCCATACATACCACACAAGTTAGTTTTCAGTCTAACTCAACACAAGGGAGAGTAGGTAAGGTAGGGGTTTTAGGAAGGTTGCTGGGACTGACGCATGAAAGGTCAACTGAAGAGGAATAGGATTGAGTAGCAGAGCAAAGAGTATATAGTTACCATCTTAAAATGGCATTTAGAGCAGATGCCAGTACATGAGAGATAGAGAGATAGGTAGGTGACTGATAGATGGATGATTGATAGATGGACAGACGCTGCCTATACAGAGACGTCATTCCTCTGTGGTGAGAAAAACAAGATCCCATTTCCTTTCATAACCAAGATACAAATACTTGAGCCTCAGACAAGCTACTTGTCAAAAATAATTTCACCAACACTTTTACCCAGCAATTTGGGAGAGGTTTCAAAGATATAGCCTCATATATGTGTTTAGGGGGGAAAAAAAAAAACCCAAAAACCTTTCAGGTTATTATCAGGCTTTCTCATTGTCCACCAACTTGACATTTTGTTGTTAGCCAGCAGCCTAATCCCAGCAACCTCATCTCTGTAACTACCGCTTCTGTTTGTGGGAAACCAGAGCGGACACTGCCCTCTTCTGTACTTATCAGTACAATCAGAAGTCTCAAAATTCTCCAAAGCACAAACTGATAGCTGCATATAAATTTTAATGAGTATTTTCTTATAGTCCAACAATAATGAGGCACAGTGCAATAAGGACCAGTAGTTCAAGGTCAGCTTGCATAAGAATTGCCTGGAGAGCTCGTTAAAACAAACATGTCCAAACCCCTCTCCCAGGAGTTTTTGTTCAGTGGGGCTGGAGTGGACTCCAATGTACTACATTTCTAATAACCTTCCAGGTAATGATGATAATTCTAGTCCACAGACCTCACTGTGGATAACAGAGATCTATAGAACTGCCCAAACTAAGCCATAACCTCGTCTCTTAAAAGATCTTGTTCTCTCATTTTTATCTGCCTTTAAATTTGTACAGGAGTTGCTGATCCCATTTCTAAATGTAACTGACCCTATTTCTGAGAAATCTTTAAGGAAAAAAAGAGCAATCCCTGGTCTTGAAAGTTTTCCTCTGATTTCATGTAAAGAATGTGTCCTTCAATTCCTCACATACTGTCCAAGATTATGACTTTCTAAAGATAAATTCTAATAGAATATTTAGTTTCCCTCAGGAAACCTTCTTAAAGACGTGGTCTGCTGTCATCAGGACACTTTTTATCCCATTTATTTAAGTATTTGTTAATACCTACATAGAACTTACTATGTACTTCTAAACACTATACAAAGATGGATTCATTTAACCTTTATAAATTTATTATAAATTATAAAATGCTACTAACCCTCTATACAAATATGTAGACTGAAACATAAAGGGTTTAAGTAAATTTCTCATCCTCACCATGGCTAATGACAGAGAATGTGGTCTGGTTATAGACTATCCTCCTAGCTATTATTCTCTGTTTTCTCTCCATTTCTCTCTACAGCCACTAAAAATCTGTATTATTTTACCTTTTCACACCTACCTTATTTGTACTAGACGGTAACTTAAGTTTGTGCAGAAGGTGGAAAGGCAATGGCATGAGGAACAGGGACCAAGATGTAGAACGAGAGGTAAGGCCACAAGTTGCAAGTTGCGTTTCTACTGTATTTCTGGCATTATGAATGTAGAGCTTGTCTTTAAAAGGACCATTGTGACATAGGGGATAGAAAGGAAGGTTGATCTCAACTTCAGACAAATTAACACAAGCAAAAGTCAGAGAATGAAGTATGAACCACCTCTAGAAAAAAAATAAGGAATACCTTGGGGGCTGGATTTCAATCATAATAAGAAGAAATAACAGCACAGAACAGAAAAAATTGGAATTTTGATAAAGATTACACGAATTTGTACATTGTTTTGGGTAATATGGGCATATTTTTAAAAAGATTTTATTTATTTATTTATTTCACACACACACACACTCACAACACACACACACACACACACACACACACACACACATACACAGAGCGCACAAGCAGGAGAATGGCAGGAAGAGGAAGAGGGAGAAGCAGGCTCCTGACTGAGCAGGGAGCCCCATGCGGGGCTTGATCCCAGGACCCTAGGATCATGACTTGAGCCAAAGGCAGAGAGTTAATCGACTGAGCCACTCAGGTACCTGTTTGGACATTTTAACGATATTAATTTTTCCAATCTGTAGGTATGGAATATCTTTCCATTTATTTGTGTCTTCTTCGATTTCTTTCCTTGATGTCCTATAGGTTTCAATTATAAAGATCTTTCACCTCCTTGGCTAAATTTATTCTTAGATATTTTGTTTTTTTGGTGCAATTTTAAATAGGATGATTTTCTTGATTTCTCTCTTTGATAGTTCATTATTAATGTATAAAAGCACAACAGATTTTTGTGGATTGCTTTTATATCCTGCAACTTTGCTGGATTAATTGACAAATTCTAACAGTTTTTTAATGGAGTCTTCCGGGATTTCTGTATATAATATCATGCCATCTGTAAATAGTGACAATTTTACTTCTTTCCAATTTGGATGCCTTTTATTTTGTTTTCTTGCCTAATTTCTTGGACTAGGACTCCAATACTATGTTAAATAAAAGTGGCCAAAGTGTACATCCTGGTCGTGTTCCTCACCCTAGAGGAAAAGCAATTTTGGCTTTTCACCTTTGAGTATGATTTCAGCTATGAGAGTTTCATATTAAGTTTTTCTTATGCTGAGGTATCAGTTTCTTTAATTTATTTAGAAATTTACTTTCTAACAACGTATTTCTAAGGACTTATACTTCAGGGATTTTTCTTATTTTATAAATTTTACTATAACAGTTTCTCTTGGTTAATGTTTCTTTGTAATATATTTTTTCCAATTTTTACTTACAGTCAATATATATCCTTTGTCAGAGATGAACATATAGTTGGAAATATATATCCAGTCTAAAAATGTCTTTTTATAGAGAATTTACAACATTTTTTAAATGTACTGGTATACAAGTATCCAATAGTATCTCAATGCATTAACTACTTAGTTTAAGTAATAAATGGTGATAGCTGAGAGGGTGGCAAAAAAGATGGCAGGAGGGGCGCCTGGGTGGCTCAGTGGATTAAGCCGCTGCCTTCGGCTCAGGTCATGATCTCAGGGTCCTGGGATCGAGCCCCGCATCGGGCTCTCTGCTCCGCAGGGAGCCTGCTTCCTCCTCTCTCTCTGCCTACCTCTCTGCCTACTTGTGATCTCTCTCTCTGTCAAATAAATAAATTAAAAAAATCTTTAAAAAAAAAAAAAAGATGGCAGGAGATATCTTAAAAGTTCATCTGACTTTTTTTTTTTTTTTTAGTTCTGATATTTCAAAGCCAGACTTTGAATAAGGGTTCAGATGATGAAAAATCAGCTTATTTGGTTTCAACTACATTTTTACTAACTGATTTCTTCTTGGTTTAACATTTTGATATTTCTATCTCCTTTGTATTTTTTGGGATTCGTATTTTTTGTTGTTGTGGAGTTCATTATGGTATTAGTACTAACTTTTTTGTTCATAGTCTGTATCAGGTAGAGGGTTTTCCTTCTATCCTTAGGTTTCTGGGGATTGCTTTGTATTGTTTTGTTTTTTCTAATTATGAATGGGTTTTGAATTTTGTTAAATACTTTTTCTGTTCCTTTAAGAAATTGTATCATATACATTTTTTTCTCTTTTATTTACTAAGTGATAAATTATACTGAAGGATTCTCAAATGTAGAAAACAATCTTTGCATCTAAGAGATAAACCTACTTGGAAAGTAGCATCATATTTCCTATATATAGCTGGAATTAATGTGTTATATCTTACCATTTTTGTGTGTTTCTATGTCAGGGTTATGTTGACCTAATAAAGTAAGTCTAGCATTGCTCTCTTTACCCCTGTTTTTCTAAAAAAATTTATATATTATTTCTTTCTTCAGTGTTTTATAAAATGCACCAGTGAACCTGGAGTTTACTTTAAAAGTTGTTTTTAATTCAATTCAATTCAATTCTTTAATCAATATAGTGGCATTCAATTTTTCAATTTCTTTAATTCAATTTCTTCAATCAACATAGTGGTATTTAGATTTTATAATTCTTCATGGTCTTAGCTTCAGTTGTCTTTTCTTCTTCCTTAGTCAGTCTAGTTAAAGTTTGTTAGTTTAATTGTACCTTTCAAAAACTAACTTTTCATTGCTCTGCGTGTTTGAGTGTGTGTGTCTATTTTAATTTCTTTTTGTTTGTTTTCCAGTTTATTTATTTCTGCTACTATAATTATTGCCTACTTTCTGCTGAGTTTGGTTTAATATGCTCATCTTTCTCTAATTTCTTAAGGAACTCTTGGGCATTATCTTAAGCCTTTCGTCTTTTGTAATATAAGCATTTATAGCTATAAATTATTTTAAACATTTTTAGCCACATCCTACAAATTTTGACATTTTGCTTTTAATTTCTGTTTAAAATATTTTCTAATTTTATTTGTAGTTTCCTCATTTTTTATTGTTTCATGTTGAATTATTTGAAGATTTTTTTTAGACACCTTCTGATTATAGATTTCTAATTCAATTCCAGTGTGGTCAGAGTATACACTCTTCATATTTTCAAATGTTGAGATGCATTGGGATTCTTTGTTTTATGACCCCATCATATGGCCTATTTAGTACACTTAAAACTTAGCACAATGCACTTGAAAATTATGTGCATTTTGCTCTTCCTGAGTACAGTGTAGTATTATTTATGTCTCCAATATCTTACTGATTTTCTGTCTACTTGTCCTATTGCCTGCTGGGAGGAAAGTAGTGGTATTTCCAACTATAATTATGAATTTATCTAGTGTCCCTCATTTCTATTTATTATTATTATTATTTATATGACAGACAGAGATCACAAGTAGGCAGAGAGGCAGGCAGAGAGAGAGGGGGAAGCAGGCTCCCTGCTGAGCAGAGAGCTTGATGCAGGGCTGGATCCCAGGACCCTGAGATCATGACCTGAGCTGAAGGCAGAGTTTTAACCCACTGAGCCACCCAGACACCCTTTCTGTCTGTTTTTGCTTCATATATTTTGAAGCAACATCCACGATCATGTCCATATCATTTGTTTAATTACTGTAATTATTTTCTTATAGATTTTTTTAAGATTTCTTTTTTCATTTATTTGAGAGAGATAGAGAGTACAAGGAGAGGGGAGCAGCAGAGGGAGAGGGAAAAGCAGGCTCCCTACTGAACAAGGAGCCCAGTGCAGGTCTTGATCTCAGGAACCCAGGATCTTGAACTGACCTGAAGCCAGGAGCTCAACCAACTGAGCCACCCAGGCACCCTATTTTCTTATAGTTTTAATAGTTATTCTGGTCAATAGAATACTGGCTTCTCAAAGATACCCATGCCCTCATCCCTAAAACCTATGAATATTTTAATTTACATGGAAAAAAGGTACTTTGTTGATGTGATTAAGGTTAAGGACCTAGATATGAGGAAAGTACCCTGGATTAGCCTGGTGGGCCCAGTGTAATCGCCTGAGTCCTCACTATTGAGGAATTTCCCAGCTGGTCGGAAAGCTGCAAAAATGGAAGAAGAGTAAGAGTAATTGTAATTGTGGCCTGAAAAGGACTCACCTTTGGACCTCAAGAATGTAGGAGGAGAGCATGAGCCAAGGAATGTGGTGGCCTCTAGAAACTAGGAATGACCCTCAGCTGTCAGGAAGAACATGGGAACTTCTATTCTACAACCACAAAAAACTAAATTCTGCCAACAACCTAAATGACTAGGAAATGAATTCTCCCTTAGAACTGCAGAAAAGAATGCAGTCTTGTTGACACCTTGACCTTAGTCCAGTGACACCATCCCAGTCTCCTAGATTAGACATGTAATACAATAAATGTGTGTTGTTTTTTAGTTTGTAATTTGTTATGGGGACAATAGAAAATGAATACATCATGAATTTAAAATGTACATTTTTACCTTATTACAAATGATATTATAACACTTCATATATAACAAGACCTTCCATTTGTGTTCTTTCCATGCTTTGTCCTATTTTGTCATATATTCTACTTCAACATACTTAAACCTATGACACATTCTAATATTTCATTCTTGTTCAATCTATTTTCTCATTCTTAACTTACTTTTCATATTCCCCAATGTCTAATTCAAGTTCACTTTTCTTTTACATTTCAGGATTTATCTAATATGTTCTTACGCCCTTGTGGTGAGTTTATAATTTCAAGTATCTTTTTCCTTTTAGTTTAGAACTCCTACTTGGTTTTTTAAAATATAATTTCCACTTTTCTGTGATATTCTCTTCCTTTCTTTGTCTTTATATTATCAAACACATTTAGTAGAGGTTAGAAGAGTGAAAGTCCTGGTGATTTCATTCCACTGCCTCTGACACTTCTTAGTTTTCCCTATAAACTCATTTTCTCCCTTGTTTATTGTCTTGGGTTTTACATCTTTGCACTGTCAATAATTTATGACTGAATGGTGGACATTATGAACATTATGCTATTGAATGTTTGGACTTTATTGTCTTCCTTAATAGAGTGTTTGATTTTGTTCCAGCAGATGGTTAAAGCCTGATGGACCATATTTTATAGCATATTTTGAAACTTTGTTCATACATGTCTTGAGCATCTTATAAGCCTAGATTAGTACTGCCCTTAAAACACAGCTTGTCTTTAAATTTACTGAATGCCCAGCTTGTTCAATGTTTCTCATATGTGGCTTTTGGACCCATTGGCCCTATGCCAGCTCCTGTAGTTTTGTTGTTGTTGTTGTTTTCTTTTCTTTTCTTTTCTTTTCTTTTTGCTCTCATGTTCTAGTATTTATTCCTTCCCCCGTAGTTGTTTTTGTCTGGTCTCATGACATTTCTCATAAAGCATGTTCAGTTTAATAGCTGGCTAAAGACTGGAAGGAACCCACATGCAGATTTCTGCAGCTTCCTTGCTACGGAGTTCCCTCTTCTCTTACACCCAGCCCACCACATAAATTCTCATCACTTTAGTACTTCAAATGTCAATCTTTGTTTCCTTACTTCAATGAAACCCTATCGTTGGGCTTGTTCTCTCTGCATTGCTGCCAGGAGAGCTTCCTGTAAGAAAACTGAGGCAGTGATGGATCTTGCATTGCCTGCTTCCATTTGCTCTCAGGGATCGTAATTTTCTGCTTTTTGTTCTTCAGATTTGAAAATAGTTATTCCGTTTGATTTTCCAGTTTTTACAGTATGTTTAGCCACTTATCCTGCGATGGTTAGAAATGAAAATCACCGCACGCACACTACAGAAAATTAAGTTTATTATACAGTGGACATTGACTTAGATTTACCCAAATTCGCTAAATGTTTCATAGCTCTTTGTCATTTCCTGTGTCTCTGATATTCCATTTTGGATACATTTTTCTTTGGCTTAAAGAATAACCTTTAGTGTTTCCTTTATTATGGTTCTATTGGCGACAGAATCTCTCAGCTTTTGTTATCCTGATGATGTCTTTATTTCATCTCCATTTTTGAATGTTGGCTTTCACAAAGGAGGAAAAATGAGGCTATGAATTAAATGAATGGTTATTTCTCAAGTTATAGGATTAAACACAAGTTTAGTTTTATTGATAAAATGGCCTTCCAGAGATTACATAAAAGGTAGTTTTAGGGCAATCTATAGCTTCACCAAACATTTTGAAGGCTTATATTTTTTATTTTCTTTCTGTGAGCAGCCAATTTACACATAAAGCTTAATAGTATTTATTTTTACCATAATATTGTATTGCAACAGTCATTTGGTCTTGCATCATGCAAATAAGTTGTGCTAATTTACTTTTAAGTTTTAGTTATTTTCCAATATTTTTCCAATAAATTTTTTAACCATATAGAATTTGAAATTTGAGTACAATGAATAATGATGTATTCCCTAAATAGGTTCAGCTGATTTAACAATTTTTGCTCTCTTTACATTATGTATAATAAATCAACTATATATAATTGTATATTTAAGTTTTTAAAAAAATTGTATTGGTGTTGCAAAATCATGCGAAAGTAAGATATAGATATCATGATAGTTCACTGTTAAATACCTCAGAATGGTTATGCCAAAAGTAAACCATTTTGCATAATCACATTACTATTTTTGTTCATCCATCCATTTATGTTCATCTTATATCATATAATAATATAATTATCTGATACCTAGTTCATTTAGAAAATTTTCCAATTTTTATAACTTCAATATTATGAATCATTTTAGGTTCATGCTTTTCAATTATTTTACTTCTTGTGTATCTTTTAGTGTGGAAGGATTCTCTCATTTATTTTTTCTAATGGCAATACTTTGAGTAATCCAAGTCAGCTGTCTTCTGTGTTTTGTATGTATCTGATTACTTTATTTTAAAAATATGTGACTTACTCATCATAACCTCTATATTTTCTCTAATGTAGATTTTAGAAATTAGAGGCTTGATTAGATTAAAATATAGTTAAACATTTTGAAGTAAGAATATTTCAGATGATATTCATACTTCATATTGCATGATTCACCTACTGTTAAGTAGTATGGTGGATTAAAATTTTCATAATCTTTTGTGATCCTCCTATCAGTGCAGATGGTCTGTGCAGATGTTGTAACTACTTTAAATAATATTATACTGCATAAAGATTTAGTGTTGGTTTCTCTCCCCAAGCCTTAAGAGACTGGAAACTTCAAATTCTTCTGTCTGTGACAGCTGACATGTAAGAAATGTGTCCACCCTGAGGCCACCAGACAGTGAGAAGCTTAAAACCCATAAGGAGAAGCCCAGGATTAAGAGACACTATGTGAAGAGAGAAAGAGTGGTGGGGAAGGGGAAGGAAAGAGAAGGAGAGGGAAAGTCAAAGGAACACCAAAGTGTCAAACATGTCACTGAGGAGACCATCTTAGAACAGAATCGTTGTCATGGATTGGACAGTATTCCCCCCAAATTCATGCATACCTGGAATTCCAGAATGTGACAAGATTAAATCCCAGATGAATGTGGGCCTTAAATGCGATGACTGACATCATAAGAAGAAGAGAGGATACGGAGAAAAATACCATGGTGAAGATAGAGGCATGGAGACACAGAAAGAGACAAATTGCAGTGATAGTGCTATAAGCCACAGCCTGCCAAGGATTTCCAGGAGCCACTCTCACAGATAGGAAGAGAAAGTGAGGGACTCTTCCCCAGAGTCTTCAGAAGGAGCATGGTGCAGATGGATAGTGTGATTTTGGACTTCTAGCCTCCAGAACTGTGAGAAAGTAAGTTTCTAATGTATAAAGTCATCAACTTGGTGGTAATTTGTTATGGCAGCCTTAGGAAACTAAGACAATCTTTTAGTTCAATAAGGTGCATGATGTTGATGATGTGTGAGTCACAGATGAAGTACTGAGCTGAGCCTTCCTGAATTTATGCCCCCCAAATTGTGAACAAAATAGAATAGTTGTTTTAAGCCCTAAGCTTTTGGATGGTTTGTTTTGCAGCGATAGATGTTTACAGCAGAATTTTCTACCTGGAAGTGAAGTACTTCCATACCAGTAACAAAACATATGGAACTGACTTCAGGATGAGATAGCAGGCAGAAGTAGAAAGGGCTTTGAGGAGATGATTAGTAAATGCTTGAAGGGCTGTGATCCAAATGTTACTAGAGGTTGGAGATGGAAGATGCTTATAGTAGCACAACATTTTAATTGAAAGATAGAAGACCTAATTGACTTGGGGAAATGTTAAATCTGGTCAGGCTGTTGAAAGGACCTACTGGATTCCTCTCACTGCCTATAATAAAATAGGAGAAGAGAAGATGAACCCTGTAAAGGAATGTTCAGTTTGTAAACAGGATTAATTGGCAATAGAGTCTAAAACAACCTGGCCACAGAGCAAGCTGTCCTTGAAGGAAGTAGGGTCTTCAGGCAAACACCAGTTCTAGATCATGAAGATTTAATTTAAAGGTAAAGAAACTAAGAGTGTAATACAAAACGATGCTCAACCTACAGAAGATTTCAGATGGAATTCCATTTACCATCTGAGTTACATGAAGCTTTCTAAGTATCATAAGAGTGAAAACTTATGGACTAGCTCTGTTAATAATAAAACTTCTAGGAATTTTAAAGGTGTCATATCATCATTGATTTTTAGGGTACCAGAGGCACAGAAAGGTTTTGTTTGAATTGATTTGTGTGTTTGCCTTTTTCTAATAGAGTCCATTATAGTTTGATATTAGGGAATTACTAATATTTTTGAAGCCAGTACATAATAAAATTGGGCTGAAAATGACAAAGGTTTGAAATCAAAAGAGCCTTTGTACATACAACCTATTACAGTTAAAATGCAGATTGAAATATTATGTATCTGCAAAAGAAAAAGCCAGAAAGAAATAAAGAAAGAGAGAGAGAGATAAGAATTTTTCTTATTAAACGATGATTTAGAGAATAAGAGAAAAAGCAGAGAACAGAGCCAAAATCTCCAGCTTGCCCTTCATCCTTCTTTTTGAGTAGAATCATGAGTACTCTCAATTTCAAGTTGATATGTCCATTTCATAATTAACATCCTAAAGCTTTTCTTGAACTTTCAAAAATTTATGTTTGCAGTTTGTTTCTATTACCTTAAAAATCAAGTTTCAAAGAAAGACTTATCTCTTAAAAACTTTAACTCTTGGCATTTGTTTATAATAAGCATAAACATTTTCAAAACCTGTAATACCAGTATTTTTTGATTCTAGAAATAAAGTTCCTTGGTGAAATTCAGTATTTCTTTGCAGTTGCTTTTGTGTGTATAAAACATCCTGGTTAAAAAAAAAAAAAAAAAAAAACTCTACTTAAAAGTTATTTGAAAAAATATTTTCTATTTGATTTAGAGTTAGGTATATTCTCCTCCATGTTCAGTTTTAGGATTGGATTTTGTTCTTAATTAATGTTTAATAAGTTATTTGCATGGATCCAAATCAAAGCTTTGTTAAAAAAAATTTAGAAGTCTTACTCGCATTCCTATTTTCTCCATTGAGTTCAACACCATTAGGGAATCATTTGATTAGGCTTTGGTCTGCTTTTCTATATTTTGATGACCTAAATGAAAAAAAAATTAATTATTTAAAACATTTTAAAATATGATTTTTAATTATTTATTTTAAAATTAGTCCTGTAGGGGCAGCTGGCTGGTTTAGTTGGTGAAGCATGTGGCTCTTGGTCTCAGGTTCATGACTTCAAACCCCACATTGGTGTAGAGCTTACTTGAAAAACAGTCATGAAACAATAAAATGAATAAAATTAATATTGCACTATTAATACATTATATTAATATTATACTTTAATATTTATTTTTTTATTTTTTAAAAAATTGTATATATAAATAATTGTATGTACATATGTATATGAGCATGTTATGTTGTATCTATATAACTATATACTTAGAAATACATCTTTTTTCTAAAGGGGATTAATAGGTATTAAGAAAGTAAATACTTGGCCATGGCTTGTCATGAGCGAACACTATAAAATCCCATTTTTGTAATTACATTTTGTGAAGGTTACAATCACTACTACTTTCATATCTAAACCTACAAAATGACTAGTCTGAAGGTTTATTTTTTTAAAGAGAGAGAGAATGAGCTGTGGGAGAGGGCGGAGGGAGAGCAGAACAAAGAGAGAGTGTGTCTTAAGCAGGTTCCATGCCCAGCATAGAGCCCAACAAGGGGCTCTATCCTACTGACCCTGAAATCGTAATCTTAGCTGAAATCAAGAGTTGGAGTTTCAACAAAATGAACCCCAGGTGCTCCTGAATTTTTCTTCCTTTTTAAGAGAGACAGAAAAAGAGAGAGAAGGGAAGAGAGAGAGAGAGAATCTTAAGCAGGATCCATGCCCAGGGCAGACCCCGACTTGAGGCTCAATCTCACAGCCCTGAGATCATGACCTGAGGCAAAATCAAGAGTTGGACACCTAACCGACTGAGCCACTTAGGTCCATATCCTTAAGGATTCCACCAGAAAATAGAAAACACTTTAAATATTGATGGACAATATTTTTTGATCAATCGATTGATAATCTCCTTTAATATGCATATATGTATGCAATTATTTAAAAATGTACATATGGAGCAATTCTCAAATGTTTGGTCCCTTACATGCAACAGGGCCCAAAAAGTTTTGAACCTGGGCACCTGGATGCCTCAGTCACTTAAGCATCTGCCTTTGGCTCAGGTGGTGATCTTAGAGCTCTGGGATACCATAGGGCTTTCTGCTTAGCAGGGAGTCTGCTTCTTCTTGATCTCTCTCTGTGCTCTCCCTCTCACAAATAAATAAATAAAATCTTTAAAAAAGAACTTTTGAACATGTTAAGTTTCAATGTGTGAGTTAGTTTTTCTATGTTTACTGTACTAAAAATAAAACTAAACGTTTTTAATATATTATTCATGTAAGAATATAAAAAATAAATACATTAGATGTCAATATAAAATGTATTTTTAAGGAAAATAACTGCATTTTTTAAAACAAAAAAAGGAGTTAATGAGAAGAGTGACATTGCTCAGCATTTTAGCTGATCTTTTTAATGTCTGACAAATAGAAGGCAGTTAGATAAAAAAGAAGAATATTGTAATAATTTTCAGGTAATTGTTAATATTTTTAGTACTACACCATAAGGTGACTGATGGTAGTTTCTTAAAGTTCAGCTATAATGTAGAATCTGAGAATATAGCAATGAACTTTTTCTATTCTTTTTTTTATTTAAAGATTGTATTTATTTATTTGACAGAGAGAGGGATCGCAAGTAGGCAGACAGGCAAGCAGAGAGAGGGGGAAACAGGCTCCCAGCTGAGCAGAAAGCCCGATGTGGGGCTCAATCCCAGGACCCTGAGATCCTGACCTGAGCTGAAGGCAGAGGCTTAACCCACTGAGCCACCCAGGTGCCCCTAAACTTTTTCTATCCTTACACATTAAAATTCACTGGACTAATTTTAACTTTGAAAAGATCTTTTCCCCATACATACTTCTGTATCTTCATACATTGGTCATTTGTAATATATCAGTTCACGGAGTTATGGAGATGTTCTTAAAATTTGACATATGTAATTATTTAATACAAAAATATTGTCAGTCTCATTAGAAGTTTCTTAAGTATTACGAATCTGTAAAAGTTATAGTGGCAGATACAAGCTTTATGGAATTCTATTATTCCTCAAAGATTGGTTTTTACAATTGGCACCAAATACCATCAGCTTTCTTGAAGTGGGTGGCTTACTTTGTTTATTTTTAAGAAACTCCCTAAAACCCCAAACTGATAGCTATATTTGTCACTCATTCTTTCAAATAAAACTGGTATTTTGTGAAAAAAGCAGCTACTTCAGCTTATAACTCAATCACCAAAAATGCTTTTCCTGAACACAATCATTGCAATTTTATAAGTACTTATCTTTTGTCACACAGAATATTTTTGTAAAGTACTTCAGAATCAAGATGTGAGAAAATAAATAATTTCACTGTTTCATCAGAGAAAGACTCCTGCGAAACCAACTCCTTCCCACCCTTCCACCAGTGAGTGTATGGTAGTCCAGAGTATAAACTATTAATCCAGTTTGGAAAGACTTCCTTTATTAATGCCAAGATGGAGGCAGTTTTATCCACAATTTCATGACAGTTCTACAAGAGTCAACATAGTGAAAAGGCAAATATTGTCTTACCGTTAGTATGAGAATGATCTTGACCTTTAAAAACCTACAAGTATCTCAGGGAGTTTCAGAGTCGCTTAAACCATATGATGAGATCCCATGATTTACTGATTATTTCTGTGTGTGTGTGTGTGTGTGTGTGTGTGTGTGTGTGTGTGAAATCCATTTTTCCTATATAGCACACTTTCTAATTTCAAACAGGTTGCCTTATTTGATTTATATGTAGCTTAAAGTTTCACAAAGCTTGTAATTTTTAACTTAATTACTATCATTAATGCTGACAGTGATTTGTATAGATCAGTTAACTGGCCCTTTCCAAAATATTTCTTTTTTTTTTTTCAAGATTTTATTTATTTATTTGACACAGAGACACAGAGTACAAGCAGGGAGAGCAGCAAGGAGAGGGAGAGGGAGAACCAGGCTCACTGCTAAGCAAGGATCCCGATGTGGGACCTGATCCCAGGACCCTGGGATCATGACCTGAGCCAAAGACAGATGCCAAACCAATTGACCACACAGGTGCCCCTCCAAAATATTTCTAATCTGTAAAAACTTAACTACCTATGGCCTGTTTGAAAGTGTTACTAATCGGTATTCCAATAGCACAAATTACTGTTGTTTTAAAATAATTTAGAATTCACAGAAGCAAATTGAATTTCAAATTCTCAAGGTTTCTGCTGAAAAAAAAATTATGAGCTATCTTTAGTGAATTAAGTTCATACTTCTCAGTCAGAGTTATTGGTTTACATCTCATTCTATAATGTTATTACTGTATTTATTCACAGAAAATAAATCAGTGGAGAATATTTTTATACCGTTTTAAACAAAATACTTATGAGAATTAAATCCTTGGGTACATATTTCTCTAACATTAGTCTGGGAAGACGTGTCATTGCCTTTTTTTGTTTTGTTTATTATTATTTTTATTATTATTAGTTTATTGTTAATTTATTATTAGTTTATTATTACTATTTGTTTATTATTAGTTTCTTATTAGTATTATGTATATTTTAAAAGGATGTGGTTCAATTGAATAAATACATGAGAAGAGAGTTTAGGAGAGGTTTATTTTATTGCCCTATCCATCTTGATCACAAGTTGTTTCTGCATGAAATATTTATCCTCCTATTTTCCGTTAAGTAAACAAAAATTTTGAATGGTAATGGGAAATATGGAGGAAATTTTATTAAATGTTTTTTTCACATTATTATTTATTTAATGACTTTTTTATTAATGAGTCATTCAGTTATTTTTTGAAGTCTTCATAAAAATATTATATTCTAAAAAATATTATATTCTAGCACTTTAGAATCTCAGGATTGGTCTCCAGAAAATATTTAGGATAAACTTTCTGCTTTTTATTTTAATAGTTATTTGTTTAAAAATACTATTTATAATATTAAGTTTTGATATAACCTAAAAGGAAAATGTTCCCTAAGACTTTGTTCATAAATTTTTAAATAATTTGTACCCTATAGTACCTCAAAGGTATTCAAAATGAACTTAATTGTATGATTAAATTTACATTCATAGCTTAGATCTAATGCTGATAGTAATAATTTATTATGTTTATCCTAGATATTAACCTCTTACCTGATACATAATTTGAAAATATTTTCTCCCATTCTGTAGGTTGCCTCTTTATTCTGTTGATTGTTTCCTTTCCTATGCAGAAGCATTTCAGTTTGATGTAGTCCCACTTGCTTATTCTTGCTGTTGTTGCTTGTGTTATTGAAATTATATCCAGAAAATCATTGCCAAGACCAAATGTCAGGGATCTTTTTTCTATGTTTTCCTCCTGGCATTTTAATGTCTCAGTTCTTCTGTTTATGTATGAAATGCATTTTGAGTTTGTTTTTGTGAGTGGTGTAAGACGAGGTCTAATTTCAGTCTTCTGTATACAGTTATCCTGTTTTCCCAATACCATTTATTGAAGAGACTAAACTTTTGCCCTTGAGTATTCTTCGCTCCATTGTAAAACATTAGTTGACTGTATGTGCGGGAGTTTATTTCTGGGCTCTCTATTTTACTCTGTGAACTTTGTGTCTGGTTTTATGCCAACACCATGCTATTTTGATGACAATATATTTATAGTATAGATTGAAATTAGAAAGTGTGATTCCTCCAGCCTTGTTCTTTCTCAAGATTGCCTTGTTTACTCAAGGGTTTTGATGATTCCATATGAATATCTGTATTGTTCTTTTCTATTTATGTGAAAAAATGCCACTGGAATTTCAATATGGATTGCACTGAATCTGTAGATCATTTAGGGTAAAATGGGTGGGCATTTTAACAATATTAATTCTAATCTATCAACATAGGATATCTTTCCATTTATCTGTGTCTTCTTTAATTCCTTTTAAGAATGTTTTATTGCCTTCAGTATAGATATTTCACCTCCTTGGTTAAATTTATTCCTAAGTATTTTATTGTTGTTGGTGCTATTATAAAGGGATTATCTCTTTCTTGGATGATTTGTTGTTAGTGTATAGAAATGCAACTGATTTTCATATATTGATTTTTATATTCTGAAACTTGATTTAATTAATTTTAGTTCTAATATTTTATTGGAGGAACTTTTAGAATTTTCTTTAAACAAGATCATGCCACCCACAGAGACAATTTTACTTCTTCCTTTCTGATTTCGATGCCTTTTATTTCTTTTTCTTGCCTAATCCCTTTGGCTAAGACTTTGTGTACTATGCTGTATAGGAGTCGTGATAATAAGTCTTCTCTTATTCTTGATTTTAGAGGAAATGCTTTCAGTTTTTCAGTATAGAATATGATGTTAACTGTGGATTTACCATACATGGCCTATGTTATGTTGAGGTATATTTCTTCCATACTCAGTTTGTTTAGAGTTTTGTTTTTGTTTTTTTTTTTTCCCCAAGAAAGGGCGTTGAATCTATTTCTGCATCTATTGAGAGAATCTTTTTATTTTTATCCTTCATTTCAACATCTTGCAAATGTATGTAATGTATAAAACATTAAAATGTCTGTAATGTATAATGTATGTAATAGTAATGAAAGAATATTCAAGTTTATTGTTGAAACAAATTAAATTAAGCAGTCTATAACAATAATAGTTGATAAATTCTGAGCAACAGTGAGACATCTTATAATAGATTTCTTTTTAATAAATGAACAATCTTGAAAAACCCTCAAAGGGGATTCTGCATATTTGCTGTTAATGGATGTTCACTTATAATAAGAAAAATTTTAATACTTCATAAATTCTCTAAGAAAAGAGTTGTCGGAAATTAACAAAGTATCCATATAACAGCACACTGAAGAATTTTATTGTGAAGTATCAAATATGAGAAAAGTCAATAGATGAAATTCAAAATGTTATTTTGAACTTCAAACTTTAAAACTTTAAAATGATATTTGATTATTAATTAGTGGGTTATAGAGTAGAACATTACACTGTGCACACAGGACAAACGTTTTAAGCACAGCAAAAGGTACTGACTGAAATAAAGAATAACTGGGACACCTGGGTGGTTAAGTCTGTTAAGCATCTGCTTTGGCCCGGGTCATGTTCCCAGGGTCCTAGGATCAAGTTCCGTATCCTACTCCTTGTTCAGACAGGAGCCTGGTTCTCCCTCTGCCTGCCTGCTGCTCCCCTTGCTAGTGCCATCTCTCTCTCTGACAAATAAATAAATCTTTTTAAAAAAATAAAGAGTAACTCATTAGCACAGAATATATAGATCATCTTTAATGGAATCAAAAATTGTCAGTAAAATAAAGCACAGTTGCAAAGATTTTCATGGTTTGAAAGAGAAGCAATCACCATCCTCAAATGTATCTTTACATTTACATTTACACATTTACATTACTAAATGTGCTTTAACATATCTATCATTTATGCAATAATTATTTTTAACTAACAGTAATTATGTTCAATGTTGGAATTTGAAGCTAAATATATTTGAATAATTTGAATATCATATAAATTTGATAAATATAACTATAACTTTATTATTATGCTTTATTCTAGTGATATTAAGACTACAAATGTTCATTTTTCCTGTTAGGCAACGAGTATGTCAAAAATATAATCATTAAAATATCCAGCATTTAAATGATAAAAGAGGTTAAAACATCTTTGAAAAAGACAGATTCTACTGCCACAATGTAAAATGAATTGAAAATTTGAACATGAGGTGAATTATAAAATGTTAATTCTTTCTGTTTTACTGATACAGTTAAATATAAAATGTACATGAAATTTTTTTAGAAGAATCAGAATTACATAAATGTTAAAATGTATTCTATCTTGTTTCTCATGACAAAATTCCTTACGGCTATGTTGAGAAAATCTATTTTTGAAAATAATTTCCTTCAAAGGTGAATCCACAGACAAGAGATCCTTACTAGACTTTAAGAAAAGTTAAGGAGGTAAATGGAGAAAGAAGAAAAAAGACATTCCAAAAGAGACATATGAAAGTGGAAATGCTTTATAAAAGTTAGGTTTCCTGATCTAGTGTAGGCAAGTTTTATGGGCCTCAGGGGACATTTCTTCAGCCAAAAATGTAGTGGCCTTAGACTTTATGTCTCTAAAATGAGGAAAAAAGAGAGCTAATAAAACTGACACTTTTCTTTCACAGACTTTGAGACTCCATTAAGTGTGTATGTATATATGTGTTTTAAGACTTCTTAAAGAACACACATAAAAAATCAAGCAAAATGGGAGAAAAACAAAGATCAAGGGAGAACAAAATTAGTGTTTAAATAAACTTACCACGTTACCTTTTCCTACTGTTAACATAGTACTATTAGCATATTTTGAAGTAATAAACACTTTCAGAAGTTTATTCCTTAACAAGAACAACAAAAAAGACCAATGCAGAATGATCAATAGGATCACTGCTGTAAAATTTGAATTAAAGGCAAGCTATAGATAGTGCTTATCACTGTTCTCTATGTGAGCACTAAAGATAGAGAAAGAGTGAATTCTGAGCAAATTAAAGGAACTCTGGGGAAATGATAAAGGAGAAATGGACATAGGTCATATTCTCTTAAAACTTTTTCATTAAAGCAAGGGACTTTTGTAAGAAAAATCTATATTTGAGAGACACTAAAAAATACTTGTCCTTGAACTTAATATTTCAACAATGAAATTGGAAGAAGAAAAAGTTTTAACATGATAACTGAAAAAAATCCATAAAATTCTGCTTCAGAGATACAGTATTAAAAAACAATTTTGAATTTAAGATCAGTATACATGAATTCTCACATGACTTATATAGCTTAGACAAATACATTGATAACTCATAATTTGTCTACAAAACAATTCTCTTTTAATTGAATTTTAAAAATTGGAGATGATTTAACATGTTTTTGCAAAATTTTGAGTAATCTGAAGGCTAAAGAAAAATAAATTCACTTACCTGAATATTTCTAGTATTTAAATGTATTCAACCAACAAAAATTCTTACTTTATTATTACATTTACATTATTGTTAGTTACTATCTTCTAGGTCCTATAAATATAAATAACAGAATAAATAACTTCCCTAGAAGTCCTACAATCAGCAGCAGCATAGCACAGGAAATTACAATGATCTTTGAAACCAAAAGAACTTGAATTCAAATCTTATTTCTTAAGTTAAATAGATATGAAAGTTTTGGTTTACCTAAATTTACTGAGACTTAGTTTGCCTTCTGGTAAATTGGGGTTAATAATATGTATCTCTTAAAGTGATAAAATTATGTAAAAAACTCTCCTGTGCATAGTAACTATAACAATACTATTTCATCAAACTACAATTGGCTTTTACTAGGTTGTGAACATCTTGAAATAGGAACCAGGTGATCTTTATTATCCAAGTATCTAAAACTTTGTTAGAATATGGAAATTGTTTGAACTTAATTATGTTCTGTATGCATTTGTTGAATTCAATTATTCACTGTAGCTTGATTTTACATATTACTGGAATATTGAAAACTAAGTAAACAAAACCAAAACAAACTCCAAATGCCACGAAATCTTGGTAATACCACAAATACTACAAATTATTTACATAAATGTACACTGGTTATTCTAGTCGCCTTCCCATGTTTAACTACAATACCACAGAGAGATTAGGATAACAGTATTATCAGGAGCTCTCTCAGCTTCTAAGTCCCTGACTTCCTAGCAGCCAGCGTATTACCACATTAATAGAGTTTACAATTAAATAGTGACTTGTCTCTTAGAGGAGGGTGGTTTGGAGATGATTGGCTATCACTGTTAGAAATGTATTATTTTCCAGTGTGGAAGCTGAAGTAATTATGGGTGACTAATAAATTATATTCTTGGTCTTGAAATTTAGTCTGTACTCTCCAAGAGTCTAGTTAAAGTGGTTCTTGCATCTTATCTGTATATGAAAAATGTCTGGGAAACTTTAAAAAGTAACTTTGCTTCCTTTCAGATCAATTCAGTAAAAAAGTTTTAGGGCTCTGATAACAAAAGTTTCACAGATGGTTCCAATGGAAACCCAGGTTTGAGAATTACTGTACTGATACAATCATGTCTTTTTCAATTACCCCTATTTCTTTAGGTGAGCTCAAGATCATCTGGAGAAATAATTTAAAAACAGGTATGTTTATCTTAGTTACCACTTGGTAATTTAACTCTTAATCTTTACTACCATGTTTACTGAGTCTCACAGTTTGCCTGGTTCCCACCTCCTTGGTTTTCTTGGTGTTCTGCTGAACAATGTACTGGTCACAATATCGATGTTATCATTTTCATTGAACTTGGTGACCAGAAAGTAGCAGGTACATTAGATTTCTGAGTAAGACACATGTATGCCAGGGGCTTTCCACAATGGTGAAATTTTTAGGAATCAATGGATCTGGAACATGCCAGGACATTTCCTTGAGGGTAAAGGAAGAGTTTTTGTATCTTGTACCTCCCACCACTAAGGATGCCCAATTGTCCAAGGGTAACTATTTTAGGAGCAACATGATAGCCCTGGAAAATAGTTCTGAAGTCCATTTGTCAACTGAAGTCTGAAAAGCAGGATTTGCAGCATATGTAGGCTAAGGGAAAAAAGACTTTTCCGTTTATGCTGCATTACCTACATATACAATTGTTTAAGAGCCCCTGATGGGTAAAAATTCTTCGTGGGGAAAAAAAAAATTCTTTGTGGAATTTCTAGTAAGTCCTTACAGAAGAGATATACATAGATCCCAAAGACTCTAGAACAATGCTAGGCCATCTGCTGTGGAGAACTGCACTCCATCAGAAAACCAGTTTCATAGTATCATAGGATAACAAGTGACTATATCCAGCCATTAATGAGATAAAAGTTGAGCTAACCATGATTCAGGAAGTCCAATCAGGTCAATTTCATGCCATCCTGAGCTGGTCCAGAAGGTATGAATAAAGTGTGTGAAGAAATGGCTTAGACTCCCACATCACCTATCTATGTTATACTGACAATTTTTCTCAACCCAAGTCTATGGCCCCACAGGTGATTTTCTGTGACAACAAGGAGGAGGAAAGAAAGTGAGCATGGCTTAAAGGCAGGTGGTATAATTCATTGGCAGTAGCTGAAACTACACAGTTAACCACAATATAGCTTATTTACCTGCTGAGGTGAACCTAAAGAGATGTGATGAAGGGGAATTCTCCTCAGTGGGTAGAAGAATTCTTGTCAGTAGGTAGCCATCCAATTTGTGTAAGTGGCATGTGGCCTGAACTGGGGATATACACTGACTCTTGTGCAGGAGAAAATAGATTGGCTATAGTTCAGGAGTCTGAAAGGAATAAGACTAGAAAATTCAATGTCAAGGCCATCTGGGGAAGTTTCATGTGGAAAGAACCTGTGGGAATGAGAAAAAAAAAGTAGTACTTTCCAGAAAATATCTATTGTAGTCTTGTCAATGCAGTGGACATATTAACTCTTTCCAACAAATCAACCATCCTCCCTCCAAAGAAAGTGGCCATGATAACAGAAATAAACCCAGAAGTATCAATTTCTTCCCACTATACCTTATTTAGCTAAAATAACTGTTCAAAATCTCTACTTGTCAGTGGCAGAAACCAACACTGAGATCTCATTATGGTCACATTCTTCATGTTAAACTGCCAGGAACCTGAAACAGGTTGATTATACCAGGTTTCTTCCATGTTGGTGGGGGCAGTAATTTTTCTTAACAAAACAGTATATGCTGTAGACAGGGGTTTGGTTTCCTTGTGGACTAGGCTTCCACCCTACACTACTATTTGTAGACTGCCTAATGAGTTGACCTAGTATCCCATACAATTGGCATCAAGGAAATGGACCCATTTTAGAGCAAAGAAGAAGTAATGGAAATGACCATATAACTAAAAAATTCATTCCAATATACACCAATACCCCAGCACTGAGCAGTTACCAATGTATGGTTTGTGTTTGGAAGTACTCAGAGTTTGGAAACTGAAGGGTATGACTGACTCATCAACATTCCCAGTGCATTGTTTGTGAAAATTTGTGGTTCTCATCTCGACAACCTTAAGTCCTATAGTGAAGAGTACCTGGTTCTTCTTTGGTAAACTGTCTTTCCAGAGGAAAGCACAGAAATTTCACTGAACTAGAAGAGGCAAATACAACTAGGACATTTTAAATTCTTTCAGCCAGAAGACTAGGATGCAAAGAAAGGCATTATGGTACATGCTGGAGAAATAAAAGCTGTCAGTGTTTAAGTTTGCTGATAAACAGCAGGAGTTGGGAGAAATATTTCCAGAGCATACACAATGTTCTTGGGTATGTTTTGGTACTTTTTATGCCTCACAGTAATGATAAGGAGGAATGGCAGCAAACATGGCTTAACAAGCGCCCGGCAGATAGAGGTCTGGGACATCTAGCAGAGGTGAGATGATAAGGAACTTTTAAGTCCGTAGCAATGGTTGTTGATTAGTTTACTCATCCATTTCAGTCTTTCAAGAGAATACAACTGGCCTTTATGTTGAAGGATTACACTTCTATGAACCCTCTTAGGAAGGAAATGAGGGATTTTTTGTTCTCATAGGACATTCATATATTATAAAACGATGGGAGTGGATACAAGCCCAAGGAGAAACTGTGATTCACTCAAGAGATGCGCTTTCTCCAGTTTTGAATGCTGGGTGGCTGATATCTCCCAAAGGGTATTACCTGGGACTCATTAAGCTTCAGGGTCTTCACAGTCACCAAGTGTCTGTGGCTGCCTCCAGCTGTTACTAACCCAGGATCTGAGCATTCTACCCTCTATTGTGGGAAGACCTCTCTGCTTTTTCACTTACTGGGCATGCATCAAGGAAGAGCACGTGACTGAGAAGCAGGGAAGAGTTAGTTCCCCAAGGATGGGGCTTTAATGTCCAGGAAAAAAAATTTCTAGGGATCTGTGACTTAAATTCTTCCCTCATTTTCCATTTAGATAGACAGTTCTAAGGTACACTTGGCTTCTGTGGAAATGTGGTCTGAGCCCAAGCAATCATTCGTTACAAAAAATAAAAAGACAAAAGCACTTTTTTCCTCATGTGTTCTTCATTTTCCTTTTGCTCTGTATACTCTGGTTTCCAGGGAATTGGGTACCTCCACAGAGTTTTCCATGCAATTTCTTCCTCAGATTCTGTTTTCTAAAGAACATGACCTAAAACATCAATCATGAACTATCTGCAAAAACATACATTTATGAATAACTTGTACACCAAAGTACAAAGAAGAGACCAAAGAAGTAATTGAAATGTATCTTATCATTACTTCTTGTATTTAGTCGGTGGTTTAAAGTAGACTAATATATCTGGATTTAATTTAAAAAAAAAACTAGGAAATAAATCCTCTATAATTAGAATACTTTGTTTTTCCTCCTCTTTATAATCAATATTCATTGCAGGATATCACTCTGCTCTCCCTCTCTCTCTCTTTTTCTAAATAAGACCACATCCCTCCTTCACAACTTCATCACTAGAAGAAAAATATAGGGACCCCCAAATACTGAGTGACTCTGATAAGATCACCTCTCCTCTGTACCCTTATCATACACATCAATACTGCAACTGTTAGTACCAACATCTTAATGTCAGTGATCACAATAATACTGGTATCCTCATTGCTGAGACTAGTTACCATGAGGTCATGCACAACTCCTTCTCTTAACCTATTTTCCAGCCCCAAATGACTTTGAAACCTTATCAGTGGTTTCTGGAACACCGAGTTGGTAATTAGTGAATTCCCTTATAACCTGAAAATCTCTGAAAATTTCCTTTGCGTTCTTGTTTTAACTGAAATGTAGCTTTTCCCCAGATACTGTTTCCCATTGTCTTGCTAGGGTTGGATGTTGTTACATACACCCTCATATAGTTGTGTTGCCGGTTGAACCCTGGAGACCCTAGGCCCTGAGGACTCGACCCAGCCTGTTCTAAAGATGTTGAGGAAGATTCTTGGTCTCCTTATGAGAAAGAACTCAAGGAAGACATGCAACACAGCAGACAAGCAACTCAAGCAGGAAAGTTTATTAAAGTGAATATACACTCACAAGATGTAAAAGTAGGCTAGCCAGGGGTAGAGGATGCAGAAAGAGAGAGAGAGAGAGAGAGAGAGAGCACACACAGAAGTGAGAGAACTATGTGCCCTGGGGTTTGTGTTTCTATCTTTTACTGAGAGTTATTAACTAGGGGGCAAAATATTCCTTATTTGGGGGCGGAGATTTCTTGGAAGCAGGGTTTCCAGCCTTTCCTTCCTTATTTGGTCAGGGGTTTCCTATCATGGCATCTGCCTTCTCGGGCCTGTTTGGTTTGATCTTCCTTCTTGTGGAGTGTGGCCTGGATGGGCCTCTGACTTTCCCAATAGCTGGCTATGGCTACATCTTTGCTGGCCTTCAGGTATCCTTTAGAATCTAATGAACTGCCTACTTTAAACTTGGAGTAGGGTTGGTGTCTTCTTTCATCTTCACAGCTACTTCTAGGCTATTCTTCTCTCTCTTCCCTAAAAACTTAAGGTTTGAATTCAATGGTATTAAAATATTCTGTATTTTATTAAGTTAAAGTAATCTGTCATCCCCAGAACCTCTCCTTTTTTATTCCCCAGCCTATAGCTTCTGACTTGTAGTCACTCTTTCAATTGCCAAGCCTACCAACGTCATTTGTGATTTCAGTTTGTATCTAGATTCCCACAATAAGCAAGTCTCTCAGTTCTCTGAACACCTAGATAATAATAGTCTCATCCCCTTTCATACTTCATCCATTTACTTCTTTGGTCATAACCTAAGACTTGTCATTATTTACATATTTTTGTCATTATTTATAAATAAAACTTCGTGATTTTGATTTCCAACATTCCAGTTTCAAAGCCAATATTCTAGATTATCCAGAAGTAAATAAACATAATGATGTAAGGATTAAAGGGGAAAAAAAGCAAAAAAAATCATCTTTGATCCCAGATGATGTAATTTTGTTCACAGAAAATCCAAAATGAAATCTATCAAAAAAAAAATCTACAAACAAATTGCTAGAATTAATAAGGAATTTAGTCGGTTGGAAATGTGATCTTAAATTTTTTTTTCTTTCCATTTGCAAGAGAAATTAGAGAATACAGTAAAAATAATACATATTTACAATAACATAAATATAAATATTTAGAGAAATTGTTAACAATTTATGAAGGAAATTTATGGAGAAAATTTAGTTTTTTTGAAAGACATTAAAGAGGGACACCTGGGTGGCTCAGTCTGTTAAGCATATAACTCTTGTTTTCCACTCAGGTCATGGTCATAGAATTGTGAGCCTGGGCTCCACACTGGGCCTAGAGCCAGCTGGAATTTCTCTTTCTCTCAATTCCTCCTTGCAACACACCACCCTACCCCACGTCCTCCACTTACACATGCTCTCTTTCACTGTCTTAAAAAGAAAGAAAGAAAGACAGAAGAAAATTTATATATGAAAAGATTTTGTCTCCACCAAATGAGAGGCAATATTGTAAAGATATTTATTTCACCCTTATTTACCTAAGAACTTACTTTAAGTTGTAGATCTCATGGAAGTTGTCTATATTGTTTCATTTAAATTTTATCCCAAATTTGGCCAGAAGACCAAAATTCCATTAAAAAAATGAAAAATACAGTTTTGGGAGTATAACTAACAGGCTACCAGAAGACCTTGAGTTAGACACCAGGATTGTAATCATGAGAATTTTATCACTGGTAGAAAATACAACTCCTGGGGAAGAACTGTATATCTAATACATTTCTATTAGTTATAACTGATTTTTTTTAATTACTTGAACAAACTAAAAACTCAGATTATCCAATAAGTAAATGTTTTATTACTTTCTGAGCAATTGATGTAGTAACTATAGGTAAATAATCTTCCAATTCATAAAAATAAAACAAAACAATAAACTTGAAATGCAATTAAATGATTTCTTCAGGAAAAAGAGTATTTTTCAATAATTTTTGCGAATTATCATTTTGATAGAAAGGAATTCAGTCTGCATAGTTACAAAGCATAAATAATTAGTTTAATAAGGATGTATTGTCTTCCTTAATTTTTTTTTTTACAGTCAGTTCAGGTCCATAAGAAATTATATGCATTTTTTGTCATATTTTATTTACACTGCTGTGGAATATACATGCAGGGAAAATAAAATATGAAGTGATACTGGTTTCAATTTAACATAGTTTAACTGCTTGTCCTTGGAAGATACATTATTTAAATAAATGGCATAAATGAATGTTTGCATTCCTAAAAATGGGGACAAGCTCCATATATAATGTATAATTTTTAATATTGCAAATGACCAAGTCATTCTTTGGCCAATTTCTATTCTCTATCACTACTATGATGTAGCACCTTAATAAATCATTACTGGGACACTGCTCTGAAGATATATTAATGCATCATCAGAGCTACTGTGATAAAGGCTGCCCTTGTGATGGTACATTGGTCTGACTCATACATGCACATTTAGAGCATACTTACTAGAAAATTAGACTCTTCAAAGGACCTAAATCAGCAACACGCATAGATGATAAGGAATACTGCATGTTTGATTGCTATACAATTATTCATCAAACAATAGCTGAGTAGAGAGATGGCTATACAAGAGCCATTGAAGAAAGATCTCTATCGTGTGTTTTCTGAATGAGTCATATTTAATTTTTTTTTTAAATTTTAAAGAGTACCAATTAAAAGGAAGAGGAAATGTTCACTGAGAAGATTTCCTAATGCCTGGAGTTTCTAGTACCTAGGAAGTCTAATATATATATATAAAATACTACATATAAATAAAGGTTGACTGATTGAATGACAGATTTGTTTCTTCCACAATACTTCAATTAGTTAGTAAATCGTTTGTCAGTAGAAAAGTCATGGTTCAAATAATGGTCAATCTAAATCCAAAGCCAATACTTGAAATTATCATTCCCTAAAACCTGTCAGCAGTCATGTAAAGGAACTTAAATTGTTTTTGTTTTGTTCTTCCCAATGGAATGCTTTATTGGTGCAGTCTCTGAAGGATGTTATTAAATGCACTATCTCAGCTTATTAGAAACCTTAAAGCATCAACTACTTGCTTGATGAACTTCTTAAATACCTTTGATTGTTAACTCAACTTCTTGAGTAGTAAGAAGTAGGGGAAGATTCTTATGTTATCCTTTCTGCTTAGATGTCCCATCTCTGTAGGGATTCTTTCAGCAAGATTAAAGGATAAGAAGTTTAGGAAATTTGTCAGTTTGCTGAGAGGTTAATGTCAGCCTACCTCACAGTAAATCCATTCCCTCCATTTTTTTCTGATAAGTTTGTACTTTCGGATTGAATGAATGATTGTCTAAATCCTTCCTTACTGCATCTAAAATGATTTTGAAATATTTTCTATATGCTTATAACTATGCTAAAGGTTGAAAATAACAGAGTGGAAAAAGGGTCTCACAGCCTATAGGAGAAAGCAGATAAATAATTCTAGCAAAGTCAGAAATTATAGAATAAACACTTAAACACTAACTAATAAAAAATTTTTACTTTTCAAAATTTAAATTCAGATTTTTTGGTAAGTAAAATTATAACTTATTCTTTATTTCAATGTAGGATATTAATTTGGCTGTTTCAAGATGGGTATTTTTTTTCCTCTGTAAGAAAATTTTAACTTTCATATTTTTGACAATTTGGTTCTAAATTTCTACAGACATATTAAAATAGTAGTGTGTTTTCCACTCTTACCATAGGATGTAAGGTATTCAAAGTATCAAGTCAGTACGAGTATAGGAATTGAGTATAGGAATTGCCTCCATTGGATAAGAAAAAGGACAAAGCCTACATACCTTTTTCCAGTTTATTTGTTCTTGTGCTTAAGATGTTCCTGTTTTGTTCCAAAATAACTCGTCTAAATGTATACAATATGTTTTTGTTGCAGGTATTTGTCCTTACCTATAGACTCATCTTCCTGTTCCACTCATGTCCTTCATAGTCCTTTTTACACGCAGCAGCCAGAAATGTTAAAATGTCAAGTGAAATTTTAAGAGTGTCCTTGGCTCACAATCCTCCACTCACTCAGGTTAAAACCAGTACTCTGTGGTGGCCTAAGGCTCCATGTGACCTCCTCCATCTCTAACTCTTCTCCAGTGATACATTGCAGTGCCTTCAACATGCAATTTGAATGCAACAGGAATACTCTCCCCTTCCCCCTTCATCATACAAAGTGAACATTTTTCTCAATACCTATACCCTTGCTATTCCTTTGAACAGGAGGATGATTGAAAAAACTTGGTGTTTTCCATAATCAATAGTAATCACAATTTAGATGACACTACCAATTACATGTTATGAAACAAACAAACAGAAACAACACCTTTCTACACTGGCAATTAAAAACAAAAATGAATTTTGACAAACTATACCAGGGAGAAGACTGAATTATTTTTCTACCTTTCAAGAAAATTCCATAAACTCTATAATTGGAATAAAATGTGTGCCAGAAGTATAAGATCCAATATACAAGGAGTATACAGTCAAAAAAATGCAGAGAAGGGGCGCCTGGGTGTCTCAGTGGGTTAAAGCCTCTGCCTTTGGCTCAGGTCCTGATCCCAGGGTCCTGGGATCGAGCCCTGCATCAGGCTCTCTGCTCAGCAAAGAGCCTGCTTCCCTTCCTCTCTCTCTGCCTGCCTCTCTGTCTACCTGTGATCTCTGTCTGTCAAATAAATAAAATCTTAAAAAAAAATGCAGAAAAAAAATTATAGAGATGCACCAAGCAGTTAATTATAAATATTATAAATATAGATTATGTTTGCATGCATATCTATTTATAAAACTCAAATTCATCAATATAACATGTTACTTTTCTGGATTTTGACATGTGTTATTTCCAGCTTATTTAAATTTATGGTTGGTTATGATTTATTTTCTCTATCTAAATAAATGTTTACTTTCATGACTAATTTTGTATTATTTTTCTTGAAAAGAACTCTGTAATTGCATAAACTTCAAGTTCCACAAGACTGGGACCTACCCTGCTTTTAGCTCACAAAGAGGCAATAACAATCTCTTCAATTCTTTCTTAAGGTTCCCGAACAGCCTAAGTCCAAAACGTCCCTATCTCAATTTCGTGCTTTCTATCTCAACCCTCATTTTCTTTTTCTGTTACTTCTATATTTGAAAATCCTATAAATCCAATATGTGGCATATTATTGGAATTGAAGCTGACAAATACTTTCATAAACTGTGTAAAACTTACTCATAGATAAAAGACAAGAAAGAGGGCCCAGCTAGTCTAGCCATATCTGTTTTTGAGAAAAAATGAACATGAATTAACTCACCATCTGTTTCTTCCCTTAAACCTTGTTGTCCATATTATGCTATATTTGACATAAGAAACACATGTATGATTAATATTTTAGAGGCAACATATTTACTCTTTTTCTTCATTGTAATACTGACTTTACTAATAATTGCCAATCATGTCTTTATATTTTGTCAATTACTTTCAGAGGGCACAGAGTTCTAGTCAAAGAGATTATTTGTTTTTTTTCAGTGAAACATGGGTATACCATTTTGTCCTTAGTTATGAGGCATTTGCATGGTCACATTAGTCGAGCCCAATTTCCTAGAATAATTCAAAAAAATTTCCATGCTAAGCCTCCCAAAGAAAGCTAGCTAGAGGGAACAGGGATTCATTCAGTGGCAATATATTAAATGTTTGCTTTTTTTTTTTTTTTTTCTCATTTTATTTATTTTTCCAGTGTAACAGTATTCATTCTTTTTGCACAACACCCAGTGCTCCATGCAAAACGTGCCCTCCCCATTACCCACCACCTGTTCCCCCAACCTCCCACCCATGACCCTTCAAAACCCTCAGGTTGCCCCAGCCTCCCACCCCTGACCCTTCAAATGTTTGCTTTTAATTAAATTTTGTGTCACTTAGCATTTATGGAATGAAAAATGCCATGGCAAGTATGAATCAATAAAAATAAATTTTTTTATTCTCTTCCAGGATACTCATTGCTAAATTAAATAAATATGAACTAGAAATAAAGTCTTAAAAACACATTTTGCTATTTAGAGTAAAGTCAATTCATCTGGCCAATGAGGAGAAAAAGTTTTGTTGTTGTTTTTTTAATATATTTATTACAGCTGTCTAACAAAATGCTGGTTTTAGCATTTGATTCTGTATTTATAAGAAATAAAAATGTTTCCATGATATCATATTATATTGGTGTTTTGTTATTCCCTCAATTCTTATTTGAATAAAACATTAGTTCAACTACAAAAAGTACCTTTTTCTTAAGTTTAAAACTCATGTTGAGAATTTTATACTAATATCTACTTTTTATTGGTTTGCACTATTTTTCTTAATTCTTCTCATACTGTAGTTATTGACAATGTTAAACTTTACCTAAGCTCTGTGATTTTGGAAAACAGTTATGGTTAAAGTGTCTCCCTCCCACCACCCTTTTGTATTCTGGAAAATGGCTCACCATAAAGAACCACCTGTCCTCATAAGACTTGGATAAAACTTAACTATGACAAGGCCAGGCATGGTTTCCTAATTCCCATTTGCACCTTATAAACTATTATCTGAACAGTTTTGTACCTAGTTATCAGTCAGCACCAAAGCCAAAGTTCAGTTAAGGATTTTCTCCTTCCATTGGGAACCCTGAAATTTGGTCCACCCTCAGACTGATCCAGCACAGAGCCTTTCCTTAAGAGCCACTCCTGGAGAGAATGTCTCAGCATTAAATTTTTTTTTTTCATCTAATCTCCAATTATACACCACTCTTTTATTTTACCCCTCCACCCCTAGTTCTTTCTAGCCTTGTTTATTCCGTATAAGAGAAAAACCCTCTTGCCCAACTCTTATGAAAGATTATATATTCAGTGTTTTTATTGCAATTGTCTTTTCTTTTTAAAAATTTTTTAAAGATTTATTTATTTGAAAGAGAGAGAACACTAGTGGTTGCTGGGGTAGAGGGAGAGAGAGAAACTCAAGTAGATTCCTTGCTCAGTTCAGACCCTGAGGCAGGGATGGATTCTACAACATTGAGGTCATGATCTGAGCTGAAGTCACCAGTAGGTCACTCAACCAACTGAGCCACCCAGGTGCCCCTGCAACAGTCTTTTCAAATGAAGTCCCTCCTCACCCAAGTCCAGATAGATTGTTAATTTAATTTTATATAATTAGGAGAAGTTCTGTGGAGGCATATGGTGTCAACCTTAAAAGTACAAGCAGTTATTTTTCCAGCAAAATGACTTATTCAGGAATAGTAGGGGAATGGCAATTTGAGACATGCAAGCTAGGTAAAAACACAGGCAAGTCTGGAGATCAAAGGAGAGAAATAATAACATCAAGCAAAGGAGGAAGTTGTGAAGAGCTGTTTTGAATGCAAGTCCATTGGTAGAAAGGGAGAGTTCAGGATGGTGACATTTTCTTATTGGCTGAGTTGTGGTATTATCTTATTGGCAGTGCTTGTTGCTAGGCACGGAGAAACCCTTCCTTCCTTCCTTCCGCTGGAGTAGTAATGCAGACTTCTTCCTGCTGAGACTGTAAGGTGTGTCTTCCTATTGGAGTCTGCAATTGAGGAAGAGGGGTGGTGTGTAAGAGCTTTTCCTCAGGCCTCCTAACTTCATTTTGAGTGAGGTTTCCTTTATTCGGTTTTACAGTGGGGAATGAAAATCCCCTGTACTATCTTTATATTTCTTATGTGAAGATTCTTGAAAATAAAAGTTAACGAAACCAAAGATGTTTTCCAGTGTACCTTCTAAATGTTTGGAAATTGTTTTATTAACGTGATAAGTTGATAATTCCTGAGGGGGAAAAAAAAAGACAGGAAATGCAGAGAGTTTGAAATATGACTCTATACTGACTCAGTATCTACATGAAGACATTGATTAGGGGAGTGGTCATAAGCAGGCTTCTTGATAAATTCCTTCTTGATATATTTGTATTACAAATTCTTTTCCACATGACAACCCATGATTGCTCCCACTCCTTCTCAGAAATTTCTTTTGATTAACAACTTTCAGGGGTCTTGTACTCACAGATAACAAAATTTTAGGAGGTTATTTTAAAAGGAAAACTGATCATGTATAAGTGGGAAAAATGGTAAACAAAAATGGGGTTAGATTTTTTAGGTATTGGACAGGGGTTATATTTGTTCAAAAGAATGTATAACACTAAGTATTTTTGTTTTTTGTTTGCTTTACTTTTTAACTGAGTATTATGACCTATCCATCTTTTAATTATGAAGGCTTGAATTCTTTACTTTCTTTTCGAATACAAATATTATTTTCCTGGGACTTTTTTGACATATTTTTCTTCCTACTTCTCCAGACATTCCTTTGTCCCATACTGGCTATTTCTCTTTGTTCTTTCTCTCATCCCTAGATGCCTCCATTTCTATACAAACTATACATCAATGTCATCTTCTTCCCCCACTATATTTATTCCCACATAGCATCTTACTTTTTTTGTTTGCTTGTTTGTTTGTTTTAGGGCATATCTGGTATTGTTTTACACATACGCCTTGTAGAATTTAAAAAAAAACTCTCTATGGTAGGAATGCAAATTGATATAGCCATTTTGGAAGACAATTTTACATTGTAGGGGAGGAAAAATAATTTTCTTCTACACTTCATTCCTCTTGGCTGAGACCTTTTCTATAAAAAAGATAGACTAAGAACAGGAGAAAAAAAAAATCGCCTGCCTATGTATGTACAGGAGCAGGATAAACTGTGGAAGATTTGGACAATGAAATATTATGAAGCACTTAATAGAAATGAGCTAAAAAGCTGTGAAAATACCTGGAGGAACCTTAAATGCATGTAAGGAATGAAAGAAGCCAATGTGAAAAGGCCACTTGGTGTACTCTGAGTCCAACAGCAGTAGTTTGCCCTTATCTGCAGTTTTGCTTTCTGAGGTTTTAGTCCAGAAGGAGAACCTTACTGATGTGTAGTAAGAAAGTTAGTAGCTGCCAAATGGTGGGTCACAATGCCTGTGTCACTCACCTCATTTCAGCTCATCATGTGGGCATTTCACCCTCTCACATCATCATAAGAGAAAAACACGAGTACAGCAAAGATATTACAAAAGAAAGAGAGGGAGAGACCACAATCACGTAACTTTTGCTATAGTATATTATTACAATTATTCTCTTTTAGTAGTAGTTATTGTTATTAATCCCTTGATGTGCTTAACTTATGAATTAAGCTTTATGATGGATATGTATGTAGTCCCAAAAAAAACAGTCTATATAGGATTCTGTACTCTCTGTGGTTTCAGGTATCCACTGCGGGGTCTTGGAACATACCCCCCAGATAAGGGGAGACCTACTGTATATGACATTCTGGAAAAAGCAAAACTAGGGAGATAGTAAAAGATCAATGGTTACCAGGGGGTTCATAGGGAGGCATGGGTAAATAGACAAAGCAGAGGATTTTTTAGGGCTGTGAAAGTACTTTGCATGATTCTATAATGATGGAAACTTGTCATTATACATTTGTCTACACTCATAGCTTGTACAACAGGAAGAGCAAACATGTAGGTAAACTATGGAATTTGGGTGATAACGATGTGTCAATGTCAATTCATCAGTTTTAATATATGTGCCATTCTAGTGTAGGATGTTGATTATAAGAGGGGCTGTGCATGTGTGAGAGCAGGCTGTATATGGGAAATCTCTGCCTTTTCCTACCAGTTTTGCTGTGAACTTAAAACTACTCTAAAGATAAAGTCTTTAAATATGAAAAAAAAATCAACTATTTTGAAAGCAAGAAGAATAGCAAAAAAGTTCCAACCAGTGCTATGATGATAGCATTTGTATTCTGAATATTTCTTAGCTGCAATTTGTTTTGAAATTTAGGTGATTTTGTTATTGTTATTGTTATTGTTCAGAACACACGTGATAGATGCTTGGTAAATCCTCTTTAATACAGACCAGATAAAAATTTTTATTATAAAAAGAATGTAAAGAAATTGTTTGAATTTGAAAAGCTTTAAAATGTCATAGTTTACATGAAATTACAAAAGGTGATTTATATTTCATTATTGTTACATCACTAGTCACTTTATTTGCTTAATGAAATAGAAGGATTATAATAGCAGAAGATCTACAGGCTTGTGACTGCCAAACAAGAGGCAAGTTGACAATAAAAATGAGAAGTGGATAGCAAACAGAGTGCCTGAGGCCAGGTGCAAATAATAGCTGAAGTGAGAGATTTCAGAAAACGTTATTTAATATAGGCAGGTCTGAGTTGAGAGCCTCTAGAGGTATGCTTTTATGTCACGCCTGAGGTACTTCCCAAAGGAATTCCCTGAGAAATGTAACAGTATTTTTAAAGCCTAAAGTGGTAGTCATTTAACTCAAATGCCCCTTAGCCCTTCTGGGAGAGGTTTAAGAAAGCCACAGGTACATAGTGGAAGGCAACTCAGGAATTAAAACTTTAAAATTTATTGAAACCAATCTAGCCCTGATCATTGCTCAATTTAGGCTTCTAATTAAATAGCAACGATTGAATTCCAAAACATCTTTGCAGGCTATGGAAACAGGAAAAAGGCAAGAGGTTGTCTGGCCAGTGAAGGGTAGTAGACCCCAAAAGGCCACCCCTGTAAGCCTGTGTCAATTCAGGAGATGCTAAAACATACGACTTTGTCAAGGTTGATTATTTGGAGCTATAACCAATTGAAAAACAAGAAATGCAAGAAGAGGCTTTCTCTGAACTCCCCTTGTCTGCCTAAAAACAGATATTCCAAAAGGAGCTTAGTTGTCATAAATCCCCTCCCCAGGAGTTTCATTAGCCAGAGAAGATTGACTTTTATCACAGAAGAGAAGGCTAGACATCTGTACCACACCTGGACAGATTGTCCCAGCCCATCCTACCTCCCATCTTTTCTTCGTCAGGCCCATTCATCTTCTCTGAAAATCATTCATTCTCCCTTAAAAGACACACATCCCTCCCCCTTTTCCTGTTAAAATGGTATTTAAGCCTGAATTCTATGTCACCTCGGGGAGTTAGTCATTTCCTCTGCGTATCTTACCATGTGAGGTTACAAGGTAATAAACTACTGTTTTTTGTTTCTGGTTTTGGTTTTGTTTTCTCTTGTTAAGTTGTCGTTTAGTACAGTGGTCTCAGCTAAGAACTAAGAAAAGTAGAGAGAAAATTGTTTCTCCTTCTCCACACCATCGATCATATTTAAAATCTAAAATTCTAACATTTTATTCACAATTTAAAACTAAGTGTATGGGACAGGGGAGAATATGAGAAAGAGAAACACATATATCAGAGGGTAATTTTTTTAATCATACAAACACAATATTAAGTACCACTGAAAAGAAAAATTGGAGTGAGACATTTTTGTGTTTCTAAGAGTTGCAAGCTGAATAAAGTAATGTGAAACTATTAAATGAGATGACCTGACCCGCTAAAAGCAATTTAAATCTCACTAAAGGAAACATTCAGCACTTTTCACATGTAGATGGAAAGAGTTGTCTTCCAAAGGGTCAGTTATGTTAGAAAGACTAAAACATATGGGGGAATATCAGAAAATTGCCCTTTGGATACTTAATGGAGAGCATTATAAATGACCTTGTGCCTGGTGAATTGAGTCTGAAAAGATTCAATCAGCTTGCAGTGGTGAGCATAAAACAATTTTTTAAAACTTTAATACCTAGTTATTTTCAGCCAAGAGGCAATTATTTTTTTCCCTAGTAGAGTAGGCATCTTGTGGGTCCTGTTTTATTTTGTGGCTTCAGAATATATCAGTTTTTGAATCCTTAATTTGAGCAAAACCTGTCTTGAATAAATACCTTTATATATTTACCCTAAATATATTATAGATTATACTAAGAAATATATATGATGCACAATTGTTTTGCTTTCTGTCGAGTAATATATTGATAGTCTATCTTTCAAACTATCAGAAAGGAGTAGTCTCCATTAAAAATTTATTCTAAGGGAAAGGTAAAATAATGAGTTGTGGTTGTAAAATACATAATAATATAGCTACTCAGGAAAAGAATCCGAAGGAAAAATGAGAGTAACAGAAATGGAAACATTTTATGACAAATATCTATTTCATAAAGTATCTGCAAAGCTAATTGTAAACAGCAAATAGAAACACCCTAAATAGCAAATATTGAGTTTCTCTATTTTACATATTCTTGTATTTTACATACAGCAAGGGACGCAATTTGAAATATATTTACCACTCTGAGGCATATCTTGCTCTTTAGAATTCAAACTTGCCTTCTATATTATGTTTCTGAAAATGTTAACTGTTTAGGAATGATCATGTGATAGCTTAAAACAAATACAACTATAACCTCTGTCAAGGGCAGGGATTTTCGTGCATATCCAGAAGATGGGACTGGTAGGCATTTAATATTTATTGGTTGGATGTATACAGTATAGGAATTAATGTTCAAATATTTAAAGATTTTCCTATCATATTAATGTTTCTATTTTTACTCTGAGAGTTCATCTGAGAAGATATATCATCATGTAATAATAGAAAAAATGAATTTAGATCGTTTCATTTCTGATAGTTATTAACTGAGTGACATTGGGCGTGTCACATGGCCATCTGAGTCTCAGTTTCCTCATTTCTAAAATGTAGTTCATATTTATTTTTAAAAATTCTATTCTATCTTCTCTGGGTTCCTACAGGCATATGTGTAAAGTTACTTTATTAACCTAAAGCTCTAAAAACTGGTAAAAATACTCAATTTGATGATCTTTGAAATTTAAAAAGTACATTTTTTAAATCTTCCTGTTTATTGCACAAAATAAATATATATAATTATATATATGCTTATATACTATATAAGATTTTGTTTTACCAACTATATTGCCTGGCATAATTCTGAATATAGTTATTTATAAAAAATATGCCTGCTTGGCATCTTTTCAAATGTTTGCTGAGATTCAAAAGTCTTTTTTAGAAATAATTAATTTTATATATTTTCCCACATTTCTCATGATCTTCGCTCTGATGTCTTTAATAGCAGTATCCACACTTTGGAGAAATAATGCCATATAAATTCTAATATTATTATTCTGCCAAACTGTTATTAGTACAGTTTACAAACAACCTAACATTACAAATCGTGAAGTAACCTATTTAACTTTACATCCATAACTTTACCTACATGATTTTTTTTACATTCATACGTAGATAAAAACAAGTACATGTTAATTCTCTTTATCAAGCTCTGCCTTTAAAATAAAGTGACTGTATTCTTCACATAGCACTGTGATTTTCTGTTATATTGCTATCCTGTTTGACTCTCAAAGGCTTTCACACTTAATAATCTGATTTGTTTCACAATTTAAGCATGCTTGTATAGGAGTTCAATGGAAGGAAAGAGAAATGTCTACATCATAAGAACAAATTTATCCATATATCAATGAAGTCTTAGAATCGTTAATCTGAACAAAAGCATCTTTCCCTTCTTCTGCTAGTGGTGAAGCTCTTGGAGACTTGGAGGGGGTTTCATTGCAGTGCTGGCTAAAATAGTACATTTGACTAATAATTATTCATATAATTCTATTTCTTGAGTATCCTTATATGCCAGGCATAGGGCTAGCTGATAGGAATAGAGCAATAAATGAAAGAAACCTGATGGCTACCTCGAATGGTAACCCATAGTTTCCTGTGAAAGACAAACATTGGGTAAATAATTAAATAACTAACTGTAATTATAATAAATCCTATAAAAGACAATATAAGGTGCTTAGAAAATGTGTATCAGGAACACATGGCCTAGTCTTAGCAGAGAAGGTGCTTTTAGAGAAATGGCAGCTATGTTAAGACATGGATTGATTCTTATTTTGTGATGCAGATTATCACAGATGTTTCCTTTAAGGTGATATGTAATATTCTTCCTCAGTTTTAATTGTAATTATTTTATTGAAATTTGCTTGTAATAAACAATTGAAAAATATTATTTATGTAAACCTTGAAGGATGTTACAATAGTACTTCACAAAAATATTAAAACCTCCATACTCAGGAGCAAACCAAACAAAGAAATAAACAACAACAACAGCTATAACAAAAATATCAAACAAATAAACTCCACCAGATTTGGTGTTTCATTAGAATAGTGGACTTTGGAAATACACTATTCCTGGTTGTGAATTCGACTACTAAACAACACAACAATTCCATGCTAATAATCAGCAGAAAGACATATATTTACTAACTGATTCATTTAAATATGTGCGCCATTGATTTTACATAACATTTAAGATTATTTTTCTTTATATCCTCAAAATTAATTCTAGTTCCTAAAACTTGCAATTGTATTGTTTATGCACTCTGTTTATAAATTGTTCCTTGCAGAAAACATATTTTCTGCCATTTTAAGTGGATCATTCAGTTATACTGTCTTTAGATTTGCTCTTGAATGTTTTATGATGTATTTGTCAGTTTATATCCTTTAGGACTATATGTAGACTTCATGTATTTAAAATGAAAATTAAAATTTTAATTCTCTATTTTATTTACTCAATTACTTGGAAATATAGCCATTATTTCATCATATGGATTTATTATATTCATAAAGATTTGAACTCATTAAGTATGAGTAAAACTGCATTAACATTTGGAAAATTTACAAATCAATTGTATTTCATGTGCTTTTTATTTAAGAATTTCAATGTAAAAAGTACTGGAGAGAAGCATAACTTTGAAAAATAATTTATTTGCTATTATTTTAGAATAATGTAACTGAAACTTAAAAATATCATTCTGTAATTATGAAAGTCTTAATATAATGAATTGTTTTAGCTAATGGGCATGAATGACTGAAAGTATAGCAGTTAGGTGCAGAGACAGGAATAGCTTGAAGCACGTTTGCATCTGGGTGGAGAAAAAATTGATTCATGTTCTGGGCACTTGTTCTAATTCCTCATTTTCTCCTCATCCTATATGAGGTTGATTAAATTATGCCCTAGTGACAAATAGTCTCTTTAAGTAGTCATTCATTTAATGGAATGAAATAGCCCTAATAGGGGATATGGGTCATTTGTCATCTTCTCTGAACTCCCATCTGTGTGAGGGGCTGTCTCATAGGATCTGCATGCTTGGGAGTTCTGTGATGAAGGAACAGTGCAGGCTGGTAAAGGGTTCTTGTGGACTAATCTTAGCTGGTTGACAGGGCCCTATTAGAGAACATTAGTGAACATGACCAGGTTCAGTGGCAACCCTAAGAAAGACGAAGTCTCTTATCATGCAGTCCATCTGTTTGGGGGCTCTGCCTCCAGACCAAGAGGCTGGGAGCACTGCTTTAGGAGTCAAAGCCACTGCATGGATTCGAGATATGATTTTCAGTGAGTGAAGAGGGTGGACTTAGAGTTTATTTCGAAACATACTTAAGATAATATATATAGGATAAAAGAAAAGCAAAGAACTACCAGATATAATGAGAGAAAATTAAAAAATCAGTGGCAAATTTTGATGACCTATTGTGTTCTCTGAATCAAGGCCAAGAGATTTTGAATTCAAATTAATTTTCATTGAGTGTATACTATATACAAACAATTATAACAGACGGACTTCCTTAAAACAAACAAAAAGGTATGAACACTCATGGAGTTTATGATCTGCTGAAGAAAGCAGACTTACGGAATAATTGTTAGGCCAGAGTAAGAGCTTTAGAGATATACACACAGGTCATAAACACCATGCTTACAGGAAGCGCGTCTGTTTGGTCATCAGTGTATCTGGGGCCTAACACATTATTTGCACATCGTAGATTTATAATGATATTCACTGAGGTAGAATGAAGATATTTAGGCCACATTATACCAGTCCTTAAATATCATGCTAAGGAGTAATAATAGGAGGGCTGGGGATGGATGCCAGAGGTAGTGTTTATTTTTTTTAGTATCCTGTCAACTCAGCAGTGGCTTTTAAAGTCTTGGCTGATACTGCCCTGCCCCAGTTAATGTTTGTTGTACGGACATTGCATTCCATGTTGACACACGCCTTCTTCCTATGATGTGGTGTCACCACAGTCATCCCTGGATTTATTCATAACCTAGAATGGACCTTTGTTGTTTGTGGTTTCATAGTACCATGCCCTTACCATGTTTGGCTACACACTTTAATATATCTTATAAATATATTAATATATCTATCACCATAACAATTTTACTAAGATGACTTCTTTTTTCTCATTTTTGTTAGGTCCTGTTGCTCAAGCTTATGTTCTTCAAGGGCTAGAGGAAAAGAGAAGTGATAGAATCACAGCCACGAAGAGCAACACAATCTGAAATCAGGTGTTTCTTTGAATCCTCTTTGGTGTTGGGCCACTCTATTTTATTTTATTTTATTTATTCATTCTTTTATTTACTCATTTGTTTATTTACTTTGTTTTTCTAGGACAAAAATTATTTATTTTGTCACCATGGGTAGTCCATAGATGGTTCACAAACACTTTGAAAGATATAAAGATGAATACAAATATTTTATAGGGAAGAATATATAAGGATTTTGTAAATTTCTCAGGATTTCTGTGGTTCAAAATTCAAAAGGTAGAAGAAAGGAAGAAGGGGAGGAAAGGAGGAAAGAAGGAAGGATGAAAGGAAGGAAGGAGTGGTCAAGGAAAGAAAATAGCCAGAGAGGATTAGAAGGCCAATACAGGATAAACATTTAAAAATATGATGTGATCAGTTATAGAAAACATCTCAAAGTTTTACATAGATCTAAAATAAGAAAGTTATTTGTGAAATTGAGAGCAATTGTAGCCAAAGGAGAGAGGAATCTTATTGAAAGGAATTTAGAAACGTAGTTATTAAACCATTTTAAAATATCCTTTTAGTCACTTTTATTGTTCAGAAATGGTTCAGTTATGATCAGATAATTCTCATTTTGTTTATAGGAAAATAACATTTTAGAGGAGTTTAGAAACTTGTTCAGGATATATATGAAAATACGAAGTCAGAAATAGAACTTTGGTCATGTGACCATTAATTTCCTACTCATAGCACTATAGTCTTCATCCTTTATTATAGTTAGATCTGGTTTATTCACATTTTTTTGTGGTTTAATTTACTTTACTTAAATTCACAGTAACTTTCACTATTGAGGATATGTGCCAAAAAACACTCTATTTTTTTGGCTGTATCCATATGAACAGACTGCTTCTTTGATAAAACAGAACAAATCAAAAGGAAAAAAAAAAGCACTACTTGATCAATGTACACTTGGGAAAAGCTCACAGTGCAAAAATATAACTTTAAACTAGGTATTCAGACTTGTACAAATGAAACCTCAATAGCATTCATTCCACTGAAGATAAAAAATCAATAAAATATGTTTAATCTGGAAGAACTGTGCCTCTTTGATTGTATTACTTCAAAAGGTGTTGGAATTATGCAGAAGCAACAGTTTCATACATTTTTTTTTTAATATTTTCAGAAGTTATCATGCTCTGGGATTATCTGTTCTTCTTCAGATTTTTTTTTAATCATTATCCAAAATGTTTAGTGGTCTCCATCTTTCATCCTCCTGCCATGACAGTTACTTTATCACATAGTAAGACACCTGCTCCAGGCATGACTTTCCTCATGAGTAAGCTGACACCTAAGACTTATTTGAAAGGTAACAGGTAGGCCATCTTCATTTAAAAACAAAAATCTCCTCATTCCTTGTGACAAATGCTTGGATTCCATTAAATCATTTACTCAAATTAAACATTGCTAAAAATGAATACTGATGGGCACATTTATAAGTCATTTATCCGCTAGCATGAGAGAGTATATTTTTCCCCAAAACTTATCTTTTATAAGAACTGGAAAGCCCTGCATATGGGGAAAATGGAGTTAGAAGTCATTTCAAGGTCAAGTGTGTCTTTGAAAGCTAGGGTATATCCATCAGCCATAGACACACACACACATTAATAAGAAATTAACTGTATGGCACATGAAATAACTGAAAATAAATATGGAATAAGAAACAATATTTTAATAATCATATTATCATCTTATTAACATTTTCCTAGTCTCCCCAAAGTCCAAAAATTCATTTCTTAAGAGCAGTAAGCGAAATCAACACTATGGAAATTAGCAGAAAACCAAGAATACAGCCGACTTTGGATGCACCCAATATGTCAGCGTTAATCTAGTTTTATATAACTTGTCAATTTAATTCATACACATACGATATTTTTCAGAAGCTGCAGAGTTTACAATCCATATTACCTTTGCATTCTTCATGACATTGCTGCAATGCTGGTGTCATACCCAGTTCTTTTACTCCTTCAGTATTACCTTTATTTGGGTGTTATTATCAGTCAGGAAGCCTTTAATCACAAGTCACAGAAGAACTAACAGAAACTTACGCTTTTATCATGTAGGAGAAGAAAAACACTTTTTCCTCTACCCTTTTGAATTGTTAGCGGAGACTCCTATAATAAAAGACAGATTAACAAGAGAAAAACAACCAGAAGTGTGTTAACACAAGTACCTCATGTATACATGGGCGATACCCAGGAAAAAATGAGTAACTCTCTGAAGTGACTTACATTCAGGTTTCAATACCATCTCCATGGGGAAAGGGGGGTGTAGGAAGTAGGCCTCTTGGAGGATAGCAACTGATGTTTTAAGAAAGATGAATGTGCCCCTAGAAGAACAGATGGGAGGTATGATAGTTTTTGACAAAGTCTATCTAGATGTGGTGTCCATTTCTAGTCTCTGAGAAGCAGACTGTGATAAAAGTCAATTTTCCCCGGTTGATGAAACTCTTAGAAAGGGGATTTATGACAACTGAGTTTCTTTTGGAGGATCTGTTTTTAGGCAGATAAGGAGAGTTCAGAGAAAGCCACTTGCTGCAATTTTTTTTTTTTTTTTTTTTTTTTTTTTTGGTGCCTACAGCTCAAAATAATCAATACACCAAAGCAGTACATTCTGGGGAGGCATATTTTGCTACATTTCACTCACAAAATTTGTAGGCAGGTGTTTCTAGTTTGGATGAAGCAGCCTTGTGAAGTAGTTAATGTACCAGAAACCCTCTATGTATTTATTCTGAAATCCTCAAAGACTTGGCATTTTGTCCTATTATTTCACGATCACATGAACATTATAATTATCTCCTGTTATCGCATCCTTAAATCATGTTCAAAGAGGAGAAACAAAGTGGGCAGCAGAAATTAGTTATTCCCATGATATGTCTGCTATCAGAAAGCAATAACTTCCCCACAAAACACTCTCCATACCCTGCAGGTTTCCCTTTATGCTATAGTTGCCAAAAGTTGGTTACGTGACCACCCCTGGCTATATAAGGAAAGCTGGATACATGAATATCTGGCAGAGGAGAGTGGGCTCACCATAATTGCTTAAGATTAATCAGGATATATCCCTGTGATGAGGGACTTAGTGGCCCTAAACAAGATTCGGATTTAGTTGGCAAGGAGGGAGAGAGCAGCTAACAGTGCTTACCACAAATGAATATAATTCTTCAGGGAAAACATGATTTTCCATGCTAAATATTTGTGATATATGACTCTGTTCTCTTGAAATGAATATAAAATGTGAATAAACATATTGTCACTGTCAAATTTTAATGGTAAATAAAGCTGACCTAGTACCTGAGGCTGTGGTAGGAGTGTTCTACCATATCATTCCATCACATTCCTTCACAGAGTTTTATTTTTCTGAGATGAGGAGAGAGCTAGATATATGCATTTCAACCAAGAAAAAAGAATGGTATGTATTTGCATCTACAATTGGGCAGCCAGTATAAATGTAACTTTTATGTATGTTTCATTTAATTCTCAAAATAAAACGTGAGTTATCTGTGATAATATACATTTTGCATAGCAATAAGTTTAGATTCAGAAATGTTAAGTAAGGCATCTTTATATAATGTTTTATGAGTAAAAACATCAAGAGAAACTTAGAAGAGGGGCTCCTGGGTGGCTCAGTGGGTTAAGCCTCTGCCTTTGGCTCAGGTCATGATCTCAGGGTCCTAGCATCCAGCTCCATGTTTGGCTCTCTGCTCAGCAGGGAGCCTGATTCCCCCTCTCTCTCTGCCTGCCTCTCTGCCTACTTGTGATCTTTCTCCTTTGCCAAATATATAACTAAAATCTTTAAAAAAAAAAAAAAAGAAAAAAAAAGAGAGAGAGAGAAAGAAAGAAAGAAAGAAACGAAAGAGCTTCACTACATGAGTTCTTCTCACATCATTTGGAATACTTCCATATCACTGAATAAGATTTCACATTAATATAGATCATTTTTAGATCACACTTTTAATGATGTCTTCCAAATGAATTAAGGTATGACAGGGTATTGGTGCATAAACATACAAAATATGCTCATCTGTTCATTCATGCAATAAATGACTTTTGAGCATGTAGTAGGCTGTGTTAAACACTCAAGATATTAAAAGCAATGAAAATATATTAGATAAAATCCCTTTTCCAAGAAGCCTTCAGGTTAAAGAGATAGATAGACAAAGGACACCATCATTTTCTCATAAATGTTACGGAAGGGATGTTCACATGGTAGCATCAAAATAATGAGAGCACCTCCTAAGCCTGCCATACGCTTCCTGGATATTTATGTATCTGAACAGAGTCAGCTCTGTGTATATCAGGGGGATGGGAGGCAGAGGTGGGGGCAGTGTTTGAGGTATGTCCCTGGCAAAGGCAAGAATATGTGAAAACAGTAAAAGGCTGGAGATCACATGGTCTAGATACCAAGGAATATTTGGATTTAAGTACAGCTGAAGTATAAATAGTATAAATATGGACATGAGTAAGGACAGGTATGAAAGATCTAATATGCTATGGAGAGACTTTGGACTTTTTGTTCAAGGATCACAGGAGTGAGCTCTATTATATTTGTGTCTTAACTAGATCACTCCTGGTGTAGAGCAGAAAATGGGTTTATGGTTAGTAAGGGTGTAGGCAGGGGAAACCTGGGGTAGCTTCATCAATTGAACATCAGAATCTTGATTTCAGCTCAGGTGCTGATCTTGGAGTCCTGGGATAGAGCCCCTCTTCCAGCTCCCAGCTCAGCAGGAGTCTGCTTGTCTCCTTCTCTCTCTCTGCTCCTCCCCCCCATCGTGTGCACTATCTCTCTCTCACTCTCTAAGGTAGTTAGATGAATCTTAAAAATAAATAAATAAATAAAAGAATGTAGGCAGGGAGACCAGTTGCTGAAAACTGGATAAGAGTTGATGATTATTTGAGCTAAAATAATAGAAAGAAGGATTTGGAAATGACACGTGTGGATGGATTTGGTGAGGGCAAAATGTCTGGATATGAGACTATCTACATAGCTCTATTATGTTTATATTTATTATGATTTTAAAATATGTGTTATGTGTGTGTTGGTAACTTCATATTCTAGCACTGTTGTTGCTCTTGCATTAGCCCTAGCTCACTGATCCTGCTCAGGATCCTAGACTGTAACATAAGCAGTCATATCTTCGTAAGTTCTGAAAAATTCTCAGCCTTTAATCTTCGAATGTTTTCTTTCCTTCATTCTTTCATTCTGAAATTCCTGCTCAGCAAATATTTAACAGAGTCATTATGAGACTTTCCAACCCTGCAGTAGATTTTCATAAGTATACTGTGAGAAGCACCGAACTTCCCAAATTATTTTGTAATTGTCAAGCTGGTGACTCTTGAGAGTGGTGAATATTTTAAGACTTTCTCTTCTTCCACCTTAGGACATTTTAGGTCCCATATAATTTGGAGAGACTTCTAGAAGAGTTAGCTTTTCCACTTATATTAAGAATTGGATTAACACAATTTCAGGGCTGTGTAACATATAAATAATGTGCCCTATTATTATTTTAGTTTCACATAAAGTATATAGATTAAGAAAATCTGCTCCGACTTCCTATCAATTGTCTGGGGGAATAGCTTCATATGTAATATAATACATATATAATACAAATATTACATATATGTTATCAGTGTGGTCGTCCATTTTATTCTACTTGGGTTTAAGACCAGGTGCCAATTCTGATCTAGTGCTGAGTGTGTGGGTTCCTTTATATTCACTTATTCATATCTATAAAAGTCATTCACAAATTTCAAGTTAATAAATATCACATAATTAAGATACATGCAGATTTCTCCACTTGCAATGAATAGTATCAATCTACACAAGGATTATGATGAAATATAGATTAAATGATAGCCTTCAAAAAAAGTTTCTGAGTGCTCTGCGATTCAACACCACTGATATGTGCTTCACCAAGCCATGAAGTCTAAGGGTTGGAACGTTCAACTAGCATGAGTTTATTTTTGTGAGCACCAGTCCCCTTTACCTCTTCCTGAGCTTTCCATAATTTTCTGCAACCATAGGAAGTTTACATAGTTTTCATTATAGCTCTAATATGTTTGCATATAATCTTTTGGTTATATGGGTTAATTATTTTTCCCAGCTCTCTGGGTGTAAGAGCTAGAAAAAAACATCTCCAATCCCTCCTTTCCCCATCTCCAAACTCACATATCTTTTACTCTAAAGCCTGTAGAGCCATGGGCATAGTTTCCAACCACTGAATTAAGTCCTCTGTAAGAGTCCCTGTTCTCCAGTGGTACATGACAGAAAGTCGATGCAAACTAGCTCAAGTTCAAAATGAGATTTATTGGTCCACACATCCAGGAAGGGCAAGGGTGATACTTAGGTCGAATGGAATTAGGAAACTGAATGTCTTCAGGATTCTCTTTACATTACTCTTTTACAATTTTCCTCTTAGGTTATTTTAGTTACATTTTAGAGCAGTCAGGGCTATCTCCATGAAGGATATGTTGGTGGTAGTTCTGGATTCACACTGACAATTTCATGGCCTGTCAGGTAAAACCTTTCCCACTCACACTTAGTAAATTCTTGAAGAATGAATCAAGTATCCTGGTTTGGACCATGTCCAGCTCCTGATTTTAAGAAGTGGATTGGCATGGGTGCCTGGGTGGCTCAGTGGGTTAAGCCTCTACCTTCAGCTCAGGTCATTATCTCAGGGTCCTGGGATCCAGCCCCGCAGCTGGCTGTCAGTTCAGCAGGGAGCCTGCCTCCCCCACCCCACCCTCACCTTCTCTCTGCTTGCCTGTATTTCTGCATATTTGTGTTCTCTCTCTCTGTCAAATAAATAAATAAAATCTTAAAAAAAAGAAAAAAAAATTTTTAAGATTTTGTTTATTTATTTGACACACATAGAGAGAGAGGTCATACATAGGCAGAGGAGCAGGCAGAGAGAGAGGGGAAAGCAGGCTCCCTGATGAGCAAAGACCCTGATGCAAGCCTCGATCCCAGGACCCCAGGATCATGACCTGAGCGGAAGACAGAGGCTTTCACCCACTAAGCCACCCAGGTGCCCCTGGACTGATATTTTTTAACAGAAATAGAATGAAAGACATTTGAGATAAACCACACAAAGACACACTAGTACACACACACACACACACATGTTCTTCCATGAGTGCAAGAAATACAGATCTCTGGCTCCATACTTCCAGAATTATCAAAGCTTTTATGTGGTCAACTTATATTCCCTTGTTTGGTTTTCGTCGTTTATTTACCTTTTGCATCTTGTAATACAAATACCATAAAGGCTGTCTGTGGTATGGAAACTTTTTTTTTTAATTAAGTGTACTTTTCAGGAGTACTGTTGTTAATATTAATGCTTCTTTGAACAATCCTTCCTTTTCATACCATCATCTGTTACAGTGTCTTTTACCTTAATACAAAAGAGAATTAATTTGTTTTCCCTACCCTCTTATTACCGACATTTCTACATGAAGAGGTACCACCTGCATCTGTGCAGGTTGGAAATGCCACATATCTAGGCTGTGCTTTTCATCTAGACTACCAAGTAATAGTTGGTTTTAGCATGAATTCAACTATCATCAAATATTTCCCCATTGTTACTGAAAATTGTTTACTACAGGAATATAGTTAACTCCCAGTGTTGGATATTAAAGCATTCCCTTGAACATTCTTAGCTTTTAATACTCCTGATACTCAAGCTAAATTGAACAGTTACATCACTTATTGCCCAGTATTACATCCCTGATTCTTAGAATACGCCCATGTTTAAGGTCCTTACGGCCAAGGTCTTGGGTTATACCTGTTAACAGATACAAACTTTATAGAAATTAATATTACAAGTATGAAGGCTTAAAAATTCTTCCAAATCTTTCCTTATTTTCTTAAGTTACCAAAGAACAACTAATATCATCAGGAAATCCTACTAAGGCTGTGTTCAGTCTTTCTGTATGCCTGAACATTCAATGAAACCTAGGGGATTTAACCTATGCAGTTTTTGTTTTATTTATTAGCAACTTCAACATTTTTCAGTGGTACTTTAAAGCTAATAAATAACTCAAAGAATGCATCTGTTATGGGATATTTGTTTTCTCTATTACTATTGCTTTCCTACTTAATTCCGTTTTTGGTAATTAGTATGCAGTGAAGATGTGCACCATATAATTTTCAGAAAATTCTAGATTAGGACCTTAGACATATCTATAAAAAGTTTTCTGATCTAAAGATTAAATATTTCCTTAATATTTATTTTAAGGAGTTATGCTCTCCAATAATGTCAAATTAACAAAAGTCAAGTAGATGAAAGATGTTCAACATCACTACTTATCAGGGAAATGCAAATCCAAACCACAATGAGATTTCACCTCACACCTGTTAGGATGACCATTACCAGAAAGATAATAGATAATAAATGGTGATGAGGGTAAAAAGAAAGCAAAATTCTTGCACACAGTTAATAAGAATGTGAATTGGTACCACCACTGTGGAAAACGATATGGAGGTTCCTCCAGAAACTAGAATAGAATTGCTATATGATCCTGTGACACCACTTCTGGGTCAACATTCACATGAAAAGAAATCATGTCTTGAAGAGATATCTCTACTCCCAGGTTCCTTGCAATTGTTCATAACAGCCAAGTTATAGGAACAACCTAAATGTCTATGGATATATCAATAAAGAATAGATAGATAGATAGATGATAGATAGATAGATGATAGATAGATAGATATAATGAAATGTTATTCAGCCTTAAAAGAAAAATATCTTGCCATTTGTGACAACATGATGGAGATTATGCTAGGTGAGATGAACCACATAGAAAAAGACAAGTACTGCATGGAACTATCTATGTGTAAAATCTTTAAAAAAAGAAAAATACATGAAGTGATGGATGTGTTAACTTTCTGAAAATAATCCTTTCATAACATATGGGTAGAGCAAATCATCATGTCGTAAACCTTAAACATGTTATAATTTTATTTGTCAAATACATCTTAAGAAAGCTAAAAAAGGGGGGAAAAGGCATGGTAAGTAAATCTGGAGAATTTTATATCTAAAATGTCTCCATTCTACCTTAATATTCGATCAATAATATAGTTTACAAGTATTTTGGGAGGTCAGGGAGGCTAAGTATGTCTGTCCACTTATTTGGGTTAGGAAAGGGTTTTATTTGCTCATGTGGTAACAGGAAATGATGGAGACCTGCGGAACTCCTAATTTACAGCTTTAGAGGGCTTGCAGGAAGACTTCTAGAACTTTTCAGTCTGGAATATTGATACGATCTCGGTTGTTCTTAATTTGTCATTTTGTGTTTCAGGACCTCTCTTTAATAATTTAGAAAAATATTTTTCCCCCTACAGTGGATGATTATGAAGTAAGATCATATGAAGCACAAACATGGCATAGTTGAGGGTTAGAGCATATTATGGTTAAGAACTTGGGCTGAGGAATCTGTATCTGAAACTTGGCTGAGTCATGTGCTTGCTTATGTGAAGTATGCCAAGTTGTATAACTTTTCTAAGCCTCAATTATTCACTTGTAAAATTAGGATAATAGCAACTTCCTCATAAAATTATTGCAAGGTTTGCATATGATATAGAATCATTGGTACAGTATTTAGCACAGTTCTGGGCACAAAGTAAAGTACAATAGGTATTACCTGCTATTACCATTTATAAAGACAGTATACTCAGAGATTGATGAGATTGACATAATCACTCAAAAATGCAATTTTTTTTAAAGTTCTCACCATTTCATTTGCTAATCTTTTAGGAATCCATAGCCAAAACTTAGCTAGGTAATTCAAGACTTTTTTCAAAATAATAACACTAATTGAAACACTACTGTGAACATCCTTATCAGTATTTGATGTGGAATAATGTTCAATGAATAGACCATTTTAAATATGAACCAAATACAACACCAGGTAGCTACATTACACATATATTGCAAGCAAACTGTAGAATTTCATGAAAAAGCATCATGGAACAACTATGAAACTGGTTTTTAACTACCCATCATTATATAGTTCTTTTTCTAGGAAATTGAAGACTGACAACCTTGTTTCCATCTGGAAACATCTAACATCTGTGATTGTAAACATCAAAACACAGCTGTTGTAGCTCTGAGTAACCACTCCAATTTATTTATTTTTGACTTAAAAAAAATCTTGAGTTTTCATCAAACATCACAGTTGTTAAGCCATGTTCTTACAGCAGGAGGAAAAACAATTAAGAGAAATCATTCTATCAAAGATTTAAAAACAATACTTGAAAAAAAAAACAAAATGTGTTTCACTTAAAGGAGATACGATCTAGCATCAATCAAAAAATATACTTTGCGGGATGTCTTTTTTGGAAACCACAGAATTTAAAGCTATCAGGATGTTAGAGATCCTGAGTTCATTTTATAGTTAGAATATTATAAGAAGTTTTCGTCAGGGCAGATTGGGCTACTCAAAGTTACTCAGGCAGGTGATGACAAGACAAGGTACAGAAGAATCATATATATATATATATATATATATATATATATATTTATTTCTATAGAAAAATATATTATATGTGTAGATAGGAGAGATAACACCAAAACTTGAATTAGTTTTACAATTCTTAATCATATTTCAAATTCCATTTTAGCTAGATGAGGTCCTCATCTACAGCCAGGGAGACTAGAGAAATGTCCTTCAGCTATAGTCCTTCCTGGATGCTCACTGGGTTTAATTCCCCACTCTCCCATCAAACCCCAGAAGGCATGAGGTTTCTGATTCCTGAGTTAGGCGTTGCTTCCGCATTTAAAGCCAGGCTCTTCGGATGGGGTCTTCGTTTGGTCTATCTGCTTTGCTTCATTCGAGCATACCATCGTCTCAGGCTCTGTTCTCTACAGTCCACAGGCAGGTACCACCACATCCTGAGCTCAGCCTACATCCCGGTTTCCGGCTCTAGGCTGCCTATTACCATTTATTTGTCTGGAAGGGAGAAATGGGTAGAATTTTCTTAACTTCAAGAACTTGAGATCTTGTGATTGATTCTGTATTGAGGACACAGTTGAAACAGCAATACCAATCCAGTAAAGCTGGGTTCTATTCACCGATATTATTGACTTAGATGTGTTTGGGAATTATTTGCATATTCTCCAATGTGGTTTAAGCCTCTGTCCTAACCTTCGAGGCTCCTGAGAAACCAAGTTCAAGGCAGAAAGTTTTGTCCTGCGGTGCAAGGGTGCCTCCAAGCGGCAGAAAATTAAGGTGCGTTGGGTAGGCCTGAAGAGTAAAGGCCATGCTAAGGTCACTCCGTGCCACCAGCACCTGGGCAGTCTTTACTCCTGACACAACTGATATCAGAGAGAGTCACAGGTGATCTAATAATATTTACCCTTTTTTTAGGGCTTATCTCAGGTTTTTAACTGTAAGCTTTTTTTGGCATAGGAAATGAGAACTATATGGTTGGCATAACCCTTCTCAATCTTCATCTGCAAGATTTAACAATAATAGTTCCTAACTCATAACATCATTGTGATAATCAAATGAATTAAAACACATATGCAAATGTCTAGTATATATAATACGAAATTTATAATGTATAGCGTATTATATGTGGTATAGAATATGTTGTATACACTAAGTAGTATGATATGTATTATATATTCCATGTGTAAATATATAATATTAAATACAATCCAGAGTAATGATATTCAGAATTTGTAATGTGGAATATAATATTAACATTTAATTGATAATATTATTATAAGCTGCAAAAATGTGTTTTTTCCTCATTTCTATCTAGCTGGAAGTTGTACTACAAAAACTTTACCTTTTCTTTGAGACATGTCCAAGAGAGCTGTCCATCAGCAGAGAGAGATTCAGGGACCTAATAAATTATGGAGTTTTTTGGCATCTTATCATGGAAACTAAGTGACATTGTTGAAACTTCCCTCTCAAATCCTCAAATTGAACCCCAATATGATACAATGGCAAAGATCCAGAGCCCTTCCTTTCTGTAGCAACATTCCTGTGGACAAAAGGAATTTTCTTAAATCTGTTGAAGATATGTGGCACTCCCTGTTTCCCTACTGTGGCCACAGATAAATGGAAATATCTGAGGCTACTTGTCTTTCCCTATTACCCAGTGGCAGCCATACAGCAGGAGACAGCTGGACTGAGCCATTATGCTATTCAAGTTGACTGGGGGTTGTCATTAACACATGGGTGACCAGTTTGTGAATGGCCAACTCACTCTTCCAGGTGATACATTTGCTCTTGTCTTATACAGAATTCTGGTTCTCAGTTCTAAGTATAGTATCTGTGATAGAGTAAAACAGCTATTTTGTGACTTACGGGAAACTGAATTGTTATTTTGGATTGAGACTATAGTAGCTCTACAGGCTGCGGATATTATTATCTAATTCTGTACACTAATGTTCCATAACACCCCAGAATTCAGCCTGTGTAGAGTCCTAATTTGGCTCACTGTTCTGAAATCCCAGTGGATTGAGATGATCCTATTCTTTATGTTTTTAAGAGCTTTGTATTAAAGCCATTTGATTTCATTGGCCTATGTGTGTAGCTTGATTTCAGTAGGAACTCCAAGGCTAAAAGGAAGATATGGAATTTTGTCTTAGGACTTTTAAAGGTTACCACTGAAATTCTGTTTAATAAAAGAAGATGAAACATTTATATGAGAGTAATAAACCATAAAATTATAAAGCATAGCCTTCATTTTAATTGTGTATTTTACTTGAAAAATATGTTTGTTTCATTGGAATAAGTTGTTGTCATAATTCAATTTCAAATATTAAAACTTTAATACAGGTATGTCCTTCTTCTACTAACACTGATTCAATAATTTTAAAAAACAGAAAATGAAGAGAAGGTTTCTCTTGTCAAAAAAAAATTTTGCTTCACAAAGAATTCACCTTGGAATTCATTGTAATAAAGGATGCAGCCTTTAATTTAATCTTCTTTGTAGTAATTTAATAAATATGTACTATGGTTTCCCATTTTATACACTGAAGAGCAGTGATGTGTGAAATTGAAACAGATGTTGGATATTAAATAACAATCCATGATATACTTCTCAAAGAGGGGAAAGAAATAATATTTATTGAATGCTTACATGGTGCCACATACATAGCAGGGCCACCTAAATCTCACAACCCTATAAAGCATATCTCATTATCTCAAATTTTCAGTGAAAGAAACTAAAATCCAAGGAATGAATGTAATTTTTTCCAAGGACAGTAAGGAAATTTGAGATGGCTGAAGAATCCCTATCATCTGTCAGTTGTCAAAGTCTGTCCACTACATCCTTCTATTTTATCTCAAAAGGGAATGTTCTTTTCTAGGATAGTACCACAAAGGGTAATAATGAGAAAAATTTTTAGGCATGTAGCCCGAAGAATGTTGCCAGGAGGTGTTTTCTTTGGTGGTATGCTGAGGAAAATTTGGTTGAAATGAAAATAGTTTCCCAGATACCAAACTACTAATTTGGATGCTGCTTCCATAGGAGTAATGAGAAAATTTGGACCTTGGAATTCAACTTTTGAATTTATTAGTCAAATGAATACCTCTGAGCTTCATAGCTAAGAGCTTATATATTCAAGCCAGTCTGCCCCCATTTAAGTCCTAATTCTACCAAAAACTACCTGCATAGCTTGGAAAATTCACTTAAAAATGTCTGGAGATTATGAAGGACATATAAGTTATTATTCATAAGAATGTAAAAACTTTGTTACATGATAAGAACAAAATACATCTATAAATACTGCTTATAATATTTTAATACTTGGAGGCAATACCCTCTGGTGTTAGTTCTTGGATGGAAGGAATTAGTTTAATATAGGCATGGTTCTACAAAGTAGTGAAGTTGATTTTAGCCTTGGCTAATCTGCAAAATGTCTATCATGAAAGAAAGAACACAATAAAGTAGATAACACAGTACAGCAGAAATCACAGGTCCAGAAAAGACAGTAAATGCCTAAGGGGGAAGTTGTAGGATAAGCAAGTAATAGATAAGTTTTAAGGTACATATTAAAAACGTTAAGAGTAATTTATATAGAATAGTTGATTTGGCGAGACATAGTCTTAAAATGAATACCAAAAGTAAACTTCTGAGCGTTTATAGGCAAAAAACTCTGAGAGTTTAGAAATTTAGGACGAAAGCAAAATAAGTCCATCTACCCTTCCCTGTTGAGTGTCAGAAGACAGAGAAGCCTGGCCATCTGGCACACTCTGCAAGCATGTGCAAGGACCCATGATGGACTGCCTCCCCAAAGAAATCATGTTTAGTGCTTATTTTTGTAACTTTCCTGAAGTGGGGAGTTAAATAAGACCCCCTCTAAGTGTTGCCACAGCAATGCATCAGCACGGATGGAAACTGCAGTTAAGAATCTTGTTCACAGCATGGGAAGAAAACCACCAACTCCCCAAATGTGATTTAATGGAGACTTATTTTGCCTTTAGTGAACTACATATTACACAGAGAAAAAATCTTGAGCTTTAGCATAATTCAATACCCAAACTGATTATGCAAAAATCAAACAGTGGCCCTAATTATATTTTAATGATTTATTCTTGTCCTTATTTTACTACATATGTTCTATGATTGGAGCAGAGGCTTGATTTGTATTCATACTCTATGAAGAAGTAAAGCCTTTATAACATGCAATCTATTTTCAGAACCCTGAATTTTTAGGACCCAAAGGAACTTAAACATCTCCCACTGTCGTCTTCTTTTTCATTCTTTGTGATTTGTTAAAAATATCATTACAAACTTTTGGTGCACATCCTTTCTTCATCCCTTATAATTAAATTGTCTGGAAGGGAGACAATTAATCAAATTGAAAATCACATCTTTGGGCTCAGCATCTAGTATCCATCCTTAGTACAAATAGCATGGCAGTTATTTATGTGAAGATAATATATTCAGTAAGAATCACTCACTCTGGGGGCGCCTGGGTGGCTCAGTGGGTTAAAGCCTCTGCCTTCGGCTCAGGTCATGATCTCAGGGTCCTGGGATCGAGCCCCGCATCTGGCTCTCTGCTCCGCAGGGAGCCTGCTTCCTCCTCTCTCTCTGCCTGCCTCTCTGCCTAGTTGTGATTTCTCTCTATCAAATAAATAAAATATTAAAAAAAAAAAGAATCACTCACTCTGGTCATAGAAATCTACTTATTTTGTTCAAAGATTATGAATGCAAATGTACATATTTCGATGAGCACATATACCACTATAGGACAATTTTAGAGCTTAAAGAACATAATTCATAAAATACTTAATTCTAAGAAAACACATATGAGGTTATTGTGAATAATGACTCCAAGGGAGGTAGGAAATACAATTTTTGTTAAATTATGTAAATAACACCATGTCATAAATTGCATTGCCATAATTTGTATAAGTTGCAAAGATTGCAAATATCATTGTCATTTCCATTGAAAAAAATTAAAAAAAAAATAATATAGTAACTCAAAACATTTTTAGTGTGAATCCTAGTTCAACTTTTGTTAATGGAAATATGTCTAAGTAAGTCATGACAACAGATATTACTGAGAATCTATTATTACCTGAGAAATCTGGAGAATCAAATTTTGTACTTTCTATAGCCTTAAATACATTTTAAAAATACATATTATACATAGAAAAAATATATATTTACTATATACTTACCATCAATAACATGGATTATACTAATATAGTCAATTAATGATAATGATAAAAGTAATAAAAGTACTATTAAAAGTAATAGTGTTAACCATTCATAGATACCAGTAATATCAATAATTTATATTCTTTAGAATAATAAAAGTATAAAATATTTCATATTGTATTTATACCAATATAAAATATAATTCTAAATTTATATTAATATCACTAAGAATTATGATCTTTACATTCTGTTTTCTTCCCCCCCCTTCTTTTTAGACCCTTTCTTCCCCATCAAAAAAACAATCATTGACTTCAGAGTATACTTAGAGCAAAAATTTGTGCAATAGAGATGTTTTCACAGGTACTGAAAGTGGTGTATTGAGTGGTCATTACAGACAAATTACTGCCTTAAAAGAAATCACCTGAAAAGTTAAGGATGTTGCTGGGTGTCCCTAACATTTCTTGCTTGATTGGCTCATGTTCTTAATCACAGGATAGCAACTTTTCCATAATATTTAAGAAATGTTTCCCTATTATAATTGTCATAATGTAAAAATAAGTATTGCTTCATATTATTCCACCTCATAAACAGATTTATATTACATAACTGGGTATATTATGAATTATTTTATTTATATATTTACTTATGGCATTATTTATATGACATTAATATCATTAATGTCATTTATATTAAATGAAATATTATCTGTTTATGTGAAGATGATTTTATTTATATTACATTCAGGATATATTTAAATTGCAATATAATATACTATTGAATTATAATAGTTTATTATATTAGTAATAAAAACTTATTTTAAAAACTTATTTAACATAACTAGTAGCTTTGATGACTTAATATGCCTAACAATTTCAGAGTAAAAGAGTATTTACAATGAACTTAAATTTACTTTGTTAGACTTGCACATTGTGTAATATTCTTAGTATACTGTTTTGCAAATATGGAAGTTAAGAAAAACTGCAGAATAGCACATCATGTTGTTTAGTGAGATTTATTGTTGATGAAATTGCATTAGGAGGAACAGTGATTCTTTTACTAAAAATGTAATGATTGCTAATGTAATATATTCATTCTGAAAATCAGATTATTGTTGTATAAAATGGAGAAAACAATCATAGTCTTTTGAGATTAAAAGTATTGACATAATATATTGAAATGATTTCCTTCATTTCATGGAAATTAAAATATAGCACTTTTAAAATAAAAACGACTACTTATAGAAGTAAAATACAAAACAATGTTAGCCTTAATAAATCATGTACCAGGGATCTAAACACATACCAGGACTCATTGTAACTGCCTTAATATGCCTATGGATTGTAAAAAATATATATGATCACTCTCTCTACTGAGAAACAAAATAAAGGAAAAAATAAAAGGATAAAAGGAGAAGACTGAAAATACAAATGGATGTTATTTCAAAATGACATTAGAACCAAATGTGCTAATGAAACAACAGAAATCACTATCACTGGGCATTAAATTGGCACCAATTACTTAAACTGTGAGAATTATTTCTATATTTAATCCACAAATAATATGCCTTCGAAGATCTAATTTTTATGAAGTTTTTGAATAATTTTTCTCTGCAAAGACATCAAATACCAATAGTTTTTTCTCCATATAGTAATGTTCCAGGTATACCATTATGGTTGTCCTTATTTTTCTCTCTTGTAGTAATCAATAAAATTGCATAAAGAAAATGTTGTTACATCCCAATTAAAAATAATTGTATTTTTAGCTAGCTGGTAGAGGAAGTTATTTTTTGAATATTCACGGGTTCTATTTACTACATATGTATTCCTAATTTTCAAAGAATTTTATTGCTGTAAATAAAGTACATTAAATATTAGATATGCACTGTACTGAATTTTATATCTTACGGATTTAAAAAGTACTTATCTCAAAACCATTATTTCAAAATTGACTTCTTACTATGGATATTTCTTGCAGGTCTCACTTCCTTAGACAGAGATCTTTTGCACATGAGCAGTTTTAACTGTCACCTCTGTGTAAAATATTTCCACATCAATATAGTCTATCTTGATCTTTATTACAAGCCTAGTCCTGCATTTCTAACTGCCATGATTTCTTACACCTAAAATTTGACATAAATTCCTCAAATGACAATCATCATTCTTATCTCATAAAATATGTTCTCATCCAGGGAAGTTGATCAAGGCTGTCATTTTAAGCTGAACTTTGAAGACCAAGAAGTGTACCACAAGTGGAGGAGAATCAAAAAGACATTCCAAAAGTGAGAAAAACAGAACTACAAAGATAAATGGGATAAAGCAGGTATTAAAAGTAAATGGCGTATTTAAAAACATGTTTGGGATTTTGTGTAATTTAGACTGTCTCTCACGCTTTCCCAATAGCCTACTAAAATAGAGTTTGAAAAAAAAATAGTTTGAAATTGCATACGATTTACCTAAAACTGTAGTGCAAGCTCTTTAAATAATGTGTGTGTGTGTGTGTGTGTGTGTGTGAATTACACTCACTTTTAAAGCTCTAGTCTTCATGTACTGGCTCATAAATTTGAGGCAGGATCATCTAGTGCCATCAGAATTCTTCCAAAGAAATTGTTTGCTAGTTCTTAGTTTTAGGGAGGGTATGAGTAGACAGTTCAGAGAAGACCTGGACAAAATACCCAAACAAACAAACAAGCAAAAACCCTAGCAGTTCAAAATTACTACTCAACAGGCAAATTATAAAAATCAACTACACACTCAGTATGGTATTATAGTCTTCAGAGAGGCAGTAATTAGAATTATTAATTTAACATTCTTTTCTGGCATCTATGGGAGGAAAAGGGATATATATATATAATGGTACAACTTGGATGGATTGTTGCTTTTCAGAAGGAAATTTGTTCATATTTCTTGAATATTTAATAAAATTAACATGTTAATAAGATCATATTGTGCTATTAATAATATATAATATCACATTATTATGTGATATATATGTTGGGGTTAATGTAGAGCATGAAATCGTCTGTAATACCTAGCTTGCTAAAATGTAACAAGGAGGTCACTGGGGCAAGGGAAGATTTTGGAGAAGAGTGTGGGCCTTTGGAATGCCAAGGCCTGCACGACTACTCTGCCTTAGGAATGCCTCTGGGGCATTCCCTTCAGGGAAGTTGCCTTTGGGGGAAGCTTTTTAAGCCAAAACAGCCCCCCCCCATGTAAGAGTTGTACACATTGTCCCTTAGCTCTGTTTAACAGACATGCAGATTAGCATATTTTATCTTTTCTGTAAACAGATCCACCCAGCTTCAGTAACACCCTTCCTCATACAGCTGTGCTTGATATGGATTGTGATTATCCTGAAGGACCAATAAAAGTGGGAGGAAAGGAAGAGCAAAGGGTCTTTGTCTCTGAGTGTTGACCCCCTTGCCTTTTCCTCTCTTTCACAGCAAAATTTGGAGTAATCTTTCATCCATCCCTACAGGGATTGCTGGCCATTTCCAGCAAAATACATATAAAATTGTTACGTGCTTATATATATAATTTCCTGGGACCTGGAAATCTCATACATGGGAACTATCACATAGAGAGAATCCTGATATTCAGGGATCTGTGTAGAAAGATATTTGTTGAAGCACTATTTAAAGTTTCTAAAGACTGGAAAGTCTCTCACTCCCACTATCTAGCTTGAGAATCCAGTAATAGAAATTCTAGAGATTATCTTCTCACTCTCTCATTTTAAAGCTCAAGAAATGAAGATGAGATATTAAAGTCACACACAGCTGGTAATTTGCTCAGTCATCTGGAATAGAAATACATTGACACACAGTTTCATTTTTACTGACAAGGAATTTATGTACTGACATAAAATTCTCTTTTCAGAATTAATCTCTGAAGGTCGATGAGACATATTCTCTAAGGATTCTTATCAGCATGCTCTATAAGAAGAGAGAAGATATTGAGGGGGGCCATGTTTCCTCAGTGTAAGTAAAAGCATTTATTTTTCATACTGCATTATTAAGATGCACAGATCATGCTTTCAGAAAATAGCAAAGAATAAACATTTTTATTATAAACACTTTATTATAAAAATAATATAGTCAATTAGGAATTTTGAAAAATGCAACAACACTAGGAACACATTTTTAAATATCATTTAATGATATTTGATTAGAGATAACATCACAGGTAATTACTGCTAAAATGCTGTTAATGTATGCTTGTATGTTTTATTTAAAAATGGGCTCATGTGGTGTCTACCAAATTTTTCAATAAATTCTGAACATTTCTTCATGCCATTAAATACTTCAAATATTTTACATGAATAGTTACATAGTATTTTATTGAGTACCTGAAGTTGATTTATTTATTAAATAAATTATCCATATTTGGAATTTGGCCTTTTCCCAAAGTAGTTCCCAAGAATATTTGCACCTATCCATTATTTAGTCAATATGTACCCATAGAAATAAAATTTAAGATGAGAAATCCAGAGGTTGTGTAAGTTTCTTTTGTTTAGTTTTTGTTAATTTTAGTTTTCTAATTGTTTAGGGTATTATTTCTTTTTCCTTGGTTATTATTAAACAAAAACGTGTTAGCAATTTGATAAATGAAATGGATAAATCATTATTTTATTTTGCTATGTCCTGAGATTGAACACTTTATTTTTTTTTTTTTAAGGATTTTATTTATTTATTTGACAGACAGAAATCACAAGTAGGCAGAAAGGCAGGCAGAAAGAGAGGGGAGGAAGCAGGGTTGCTGATGAGCAGAGAGGCCAATGCAGGGCTGGATCCCAGGACCCTGAGATCATGACCTGAGCCAAAGGCAGAGGCTGAACCCACTGAGCCACCCAGGCACCCTGAGATTGAATACTTTAAAGTGATATATTTATTAGTAGCTGATCTGTGCTTCTTGTGATTTTATTTTTAGTAACTATTTTAGGCCCTCTACAATATTTCATTCTCATTTTAAAGTCTAAAATTCATGTTGGGTTTTTTTCTTTCCATTGAAGAATTCACATACTCTCTTTTCTTGACATTGGTGCTTGTCTAGTATTTATTAAGAATCATATTTTCTTTCTTTCTTTCTTTCTTTCTTTTTTAACAAGGAGTAAGACAGAGAAGTTCCCTGGCCTTCAGAAACTTTTATTATTTTGAAGAGTCAGAGTTCTGTTGTTGTTGTTGTTGTTGTTGTTGTTGTTGTTGTTGTTGTTTTGTTTGTTTGCTTTTTTTTTGACTTTTTTAAAATTTATTTATTTTTTCAGCATAACAATATTCATTGTTTTTGCACAATATCCAGTGCTCCATGCAAAACGTGCCCTCCGTATTACCCACCACCTGTTCCCCCAACCTCCCACCCCTGACACTTCAAAACCCTCAGGTTGTTTTTCAGAGTCCATAGTCTCTTATGGTTCGCCTCCCCTTCCAATTTTTTTTTTTTTTATAAACATAATGTATTTTTATCCCCAGGGGTACAGGTCTGTGAATCGCCAGGTTTACACACTTCACAGCACTCATGATAGCACATACCCTCCCCAATGTCCATAACCCCCTCCCCCTCTCCCAACCCCACCTCCCCCCAGCAACCCCCAGTTTGTTTTGTGAGATTAAGAGTCATTTATGGTTTGTCTCCCTCCCAATCCCATCATGTTTCATTTATTCTTCTCCTATCCCCTAACCCCCCATGTTGCATCTCCACGTCCTCATATCAGGGAGATCATATGATAGTTGTCTTTCTCCAATTGACTTATTTCACTAAGCATGATACCCTCTAGTTCCATCCACGTCGTCGCAAATGGCAAGATTTCATTTCTTTTGATGGCTGCATAGTATTCCATTGTGTATATATACCACCTCTTCTTTATCCATTCATCTGTTGATGGACATCTAGGTTCTTTCCATAGTTTGGCTATTGTAGACATTGCTGCTATAAACATTCACGTACACGTGCCCCTTCGGATCACTATGTTTGTATCTTTAGGGTAAATACCCAGTAGTGCAATTGCTGGGTCATAGGGTAGTTCTATTTTCAACATTTTGAGGAACCTCCATGCTGTTTTCCAGAGTGGTTGCACCAGCTTGCATTCCCACCAACAGTGTTTGTTTGCTCTTAAAGATTTTATTTATTTATTTGACAGAGAGAGATCACAAGTAGGCAGAGAGGCAGGCAGAGTGAGAGGGGAAGCAGGCTTCCTGCTGGGCAGAGAGCCTGATGTAGGGTCTAATCCAAGGACCCTGAGATCATGACCTGAGCTGAAGGCAGATGCTTTAACCCACTGAGCCACCCAGGTGCCCCTTCTTTATTCTTAATGAATTATTTTGTCTTCATAATTCAGCTATCAATCCCTTTTATTCATTTTGCCATTTATTTTCTCCTGGCTTCAGAACACTACTTAATTCATATTCATGATTTGATGATAAGCAATATTTTACCCTATAGTTTACTCATGAATTTAGCATTGGCCACATTCTCTGCATTTCAGTGTAATACTGTGTTTACTTTATTTTATTACTATTTTTTAGTATTGTGTTTATTTTTAAATGTCTACATGCTTTAATTTTCTGCTTTAAACAAGAGTTAAGTAATATAAAATGCTCTTTCCTCCATACAACCTTATGTCTCACTCTATATTTTTGCTGTAATTTGCCTAATGAACACATATCCATTCTTTGCATTATACATATTATTCTTGCAAATTTTTTTTTCTGTTTAAGAGAAAAGATTGTCAAATTGCATCAGTCAGTGTTTCTGTCCTGGAAAACACACACACACACACACACACACACACACACACACTTTAGAAATTTTAAGTAGGAAAGGAATCAATAGCCATGATTAACTGCTCAGAAAATTATGGGAGCACTTGGAGGATCAAGGATTCATGATGACCCTGAAGGACTATGTGAACATTTTCATCGTGATTATTAATGTATGACTCTGATTCAGAACCACTCAAATCAAGAAGCATTAAATCATTGTCAAGGATGTTTTCTGGATACATGAACTTTCTATGATGCTGGAAAGCTTATGTTAGAGGTCTTATTCCAGTGGGCAGTGCCTCTTTTCTCTCCCCATGAGACATGCGAAAGGAATGGTGTCTACGTTGTTACCCAGTCCGGTTTCATACGGATATTTTCCTTGTATGTGAATGTGTTGAATTCATGTCAAAACCAAGTATTTATGGGACTCTTGAGTATATGAAGGATGTGGCATTTGGTAATAACCTACCATGCAGAAGAAGAGACACCAAGAGTTTCATGTTTCCCCAGGAACCTGTGAGCTAAGGAAAGTTCTGCTTAGTGGAGTGCAGTGGCTCCCACTCTTTCATCAGTCTTGGATCTCACAATTTCTGTGGGTTTAAATAAGCAATTTAGTTAGACATTTTGGAAGTGTGCATATGTGCACGTGTGTGGATCTCTTTATATCTACTAAGAACAAACTAAGCAAAGAATAAAACCAGGGTGTTTTTTTTTTTTCTTTTCCTTAAACTCTGTAAAAAACACCATACTGACTCCAGTAAAGAAACACACATAATCTTCCATAATCAAAACATGCAGCAGTTTAAACCAAGAAATATAACTGTGTATAATATATATATGAGGGGCAGAGAGAGAGAAAGCAAAGACATTTTAAAGAAGAAAGATCTTAATAAAATTATTCCTGCCTTAACTTTATAAATTGAGTTTGAGTTTGCAACTGTCTGATTTCCTTCTCTCCCATTCTCTCTCACATATAGCACACACAAACACACATACTTTCCCCCCATATAATTTCATTAAATCTTCTCACCTTTCTATTCATTGTTGTTAACTATGTGCCTCATATGGAGTCTGGGGTCTGAGATAGTACCGTCTAGTCTGTGTATCTCTATCTCAAAGTGAACTTTTTTCCAGAACTCATGAACCCAAATGCAATGCATTCCATACACACTTTCCCAAATATAAACCACTCATACCTGCAGAAACACATGCCATTGACAGTTGCCTGATTCCATGATAATATGATAAATACTTTTGAGCTGGATATATGCACATAATAAAATGAAAAACATCAAATTAATGGATGAAAGATGGAGCTTATGGACTGCATATCCAAGGTTGCTTTAATCAATGAAATATTGTCAGATTATATAATCACAACATATTTGGTAAATAATTTTTAAAATGTAGAAGATAGAAAACAATGTTTGATCTTTCTTAGAAATATTTTTTAAAAAGCAATAGGGAGGGGGTAAATCAGGTTGAAGTATGCCAAATATTTTATTGACATTACATAAAATGTGAAAGTAAAATGATCAAATATAATTCGCTCTCCCTCTCTCTCTCTCTCTCTCTATATATATATGGGAGTGATCAGTGATACCTTAAATATGTCTAAATTTAGACTATGTAGCCAAAATGATAAGCCGTATTACAAAGAAATTATTATTTACAGTTATCTTTGTTAGTTATACTCAGTAAATATTACAACAAAACCCAAAGGAATATATCATAGTTCAAAATACATAAAGGTAGTGTGTTCCGATTCAAAAGAAATAAGACAAATATCCTTAATTTAAAGAACGTCTAGTCTACAATATTCATAGTACGAAGTAGTAGGAGACAGGTGAATAAACCCAAAATTACTACAGCAGGTAGAGAAAAATATATATAACTATGCTAAGAAGATACAGAGAAGAGAATTTAACTTATCTTCAGTGTTAAGTAAACTCTTGGACAAGTGAGTGTCATAGATTCTAGAGTATAAATTTCATTTACATAAATTCATTTTCCAGGAGTTTGCTCATTTTAGGTCAGCAAGGTCATTGAGTTGAACAAGATATTAACCTGCTACAGGCAGGGGCGCCTGGGTGGCTCAGTGGTTTAAGCCACTGCCTTCGGCTCAGGTCATGATCTCAGGGTCCTGGGATCGAGTCCCGCATCGGGCTCTCTGCTCAGCAGAGGGGAGCCTGCTTCCCCCTCACTCTCTCTGCCTGCCTCTCTGCCTACTTGTGATCTCTCTCTGTCAAATAAATAAATAAAATCTTTAAAAAAAAATAAAAATAAAATAAAAAAAAACCTGCTACAGGCAGTGTATAACAGTGATACATTTCCACAGAACTGTGAAAAGTGAGGGTGCAATTCTGAATGGTGTGAGTTTCAGTGAACGCAGTACTGTGCAATGTGAGAATTGCTTGTACTTAATAATAGATGATTATTCCATATTTTTGTTATATAAAATTATTTTGTAGCTAGAAACTTCCCTTTGGTTTGTTAGAATCAATATATATTATGTGTATGAGTGTATGTTTACTTTTATGGACTCAAGGACCACATTGTCCAAAAATAGTACTCTGGAAATTACTTTAAGAAAATTATCATTATGCTCTCTAGCTTGCTATTATTCTGAAGAACATTATGCAGAAAATTGTCCTATCCATTTCATGGATATTATGAATAATTGGAATCTAACCAACAATAACAATGATTTCCGTAGAAATTTTGTGTAATAGACTGGTAAGAACTAAACTGACCCACTTTCAGCTTATGTCATGTGTGGCCAATGTCTTCCAGGGTTCTGTATTAGCAAATTTTAATAAGGCCAAATGTGATGCTCTGCTGAATATTCAACTAACGGATGGGGCATTTTAAACACAGCATAGCTTAATATTATTTAGCCCAGCAGCCAGGATTCCACAAGTGCTGTGCCAGAGAACTTTCTCGTCCATCGTGCTGCCACCAGATGGTATTCACCCTGCCATATGTTTCAATGCCTAGATAAGCATAATGGTACAATGCCTGCTACTTAATTCAATACTGAAATCGTGTGAATTAATACACGCTGAGGGTAAATGATAGAAGTGAAATAATGAATACGGGAAGAGGGCAATAAAATCCGCTGACGGATAATTTCAGTAATTTTTTTCTACTTTCTGTGGCTCTATTTAGGGGAAACAAGATTGAAAATATAAATTAGAATTAGTGGATAGGATAACATTTTGTGCTTTGTTAACTTCTACATATATATATCTATGTGTGTGTGCATATACATATATGACTTAAATACTCAGCAACTAAATTTTTCAATGTATAAAATGAAGACAATATAGATGATGACTAGCTTAAAATATTACCTGATGCCTTAAATCCTACAAAGTTTCTGAGTTTCTTTAGCCAAGGTCTTCCAGTATCTGACATGACTTCTGCATAACAAAATTAACCTGGGTTTTCATCAATTTTTCTAATACAGGTACAAATAGAGAAGTACATTTTTTTTCATTGTAAATACATTGGTTATTGCAAGGAAGTTATAATATTCTTGTCACAGATAATTGTTCAAATTTTTATAATAGAGTGAAATAATTTTATTATAAAAGATTTAATATACAAAAGAGTTGTAAGTTAGTAAAACACATATCTGATTTAATGTCTCATAATAAACTCACATGTGCCTGTTGTTGCTTAGACCCAAACAGCAGAAGCTATTCATACAAAATAATATTTATTTTTCCACTGAGGATATTGGGTTTGCATTTTTCAAGCCACATTCTTTCAAAAGTCCTCTTTTCAGCCAATGACATGTCTTTGCAGGTAAGCTAACCTTGAATCCTAAATATTACTCATTAAAAAGTGACATCAGCAAAATGGTGGAGTAAGAGATCCCTTCATTTTCTCACAGAAAAGCAGCAATTGCACAGCTATCCACAAATGAAAATCGCTTTGTGAGAGTGCAGGCGACCAGTTAAGAAATGATAGCAACATAGTGTAGTGAAAACATGGAGAATAATTATAAAGAAAGGGTAGCAAGAACAGTTTCACTTGGCCTGCATCATCCCCCCCCCCCCCCCCAGGCCTGCACAGCTCCTGGCCAAGAGGAAATCGCAAACCTGTGAGTGCTCCCTCACAGGGAAAAGGAAAGCAGGGTGAGCAACCAGCTTCCCCATCTTTTCAGATGGGTAAAGGACCCACTTTGGTTTCTCCATACCCAGATTGCTCAGGAGATCCTCATAGCTGAGATGTCTGGAGAAGGCTAGGATTAAAGAAGAAGGTGGGAGCTCCCTGCCCTGCAGCAGGTGCCACCATGGGCCACAGTTCTACAGAGAACACCAACAGGCTGCACTGCTGAGGACCTCAACAGCCAACACAGCTGCCATAGACCCACAAAGCAGGAGATGTTTTGTACAACCCAGGAGAAGGAGTTGCTGCTGGGCTGTCCTTGGTCAGTCATCTTCCCTCCATGACTCTCCCTCCCAACTGCACAGGCAAAATTCCAGATCCATGGTTGCTCTGAATGTGTCTGTGCTCCAGATGCTAACTTCATAGTCACTTCCCAAGAGCCCACCCTTCAGAAATTAGCATATGCATAGGCATACTTGTGCCTTAGACACTGGCATTACTCCGCCTTGGGGCAGGCCAGAACCCTGAAACATGGGGCCATGGTCACTTTCTGGAAGTCCGTGCTTTGGCCACCAGCTGCATAGCACCTCACCATTGCCAATACCTGGAACAGCTCTAGAGTAGGCAAGCCTCTGTCCTGGACACTGGTGCCACCATGTCAGGGGGAAGCCTGTGCCCAGGCCCTAGAGCCACAGTCACTCAGTGTGGGCCTGCACAGGGACACCCCAGTTCCATGGCTGGTCCGTGAGTGCTCCTGCTTGACACAATTCTCCACCATCACAGTGAGTTCATCTGTTCACTGAATACTGCAGCCACTGCTGCAACGAGCATGCCTGCATGCCGGACCTAAGGCCAAGAGGAATGCCCTTGGTCATGACTTTCCTCCATGGTGGAAAAATAGAACAAAAAGACCCCCAGAGCGCTTGCTGGTGTTGTGGACACTGAGGACCTGCACCGTTTTTGCCAATGCTGACTTCAGCTGATGGATCCACATGGAGACTCTCCCATGTCCCTTCCCAGAGCTAGAACCACTGCACCTTACCCCCACAGCACTTCCACCCACACATAGGTGAAGGTCTTTCCGTAGTCATTCTGTAAAGTCTGGAAGAGGTAACTTACTCCTCAAATGCACAGACATAAATGCAAGGCTACAGAAACATGAAAACATCATGGAACCAATGAAACACAATTAAAAAAAATGGAGATCTTCAAATGGCCCAGCAAATATTTTTTAAAAAATTAATCTTTAAGTACCTGGGTGACTCAGACAGTTAAGTGTCCAACTTGTAATTTCCGCTCAGGTCATGATCTCATGGGTCATGGGATAGAACCTTGTATTGGGCTCCGTGCTCAGCGTGGAGTCTGCTGGAGATTCTCACCCTCTGCCCCTTCCCCACCTGCTACATGGGCATGTGCTTGCTCTCTCATTCTCTCTCAAATAAACAAATAAATCTTTTTTAAAAAAAAACCTTAAACATTTTAAAAAAATTTAAAAATCATCTTAAAGAAGCTCAATGAGTAAGAACAAAATTGGATATATCATACTCCTTGATTTCAAAATATATTACACCAGCTATGTAATGATGAAAATATAGTGTTGTCATAAAAATATTCATACAGACCAATGGAACAGAATATAAAGCCCAGAAATAAATCCATGTATTTATGGCCAAGTGATATTTGACAAGAGTGCCAAGAACACATGATGGGGGAAAGTCTAGTTCCTTCAATAAATCGTGCTGGGAGAACTGGATACCCATATGCCAAGGAATGAATTAGACTCTTATCTCATGCCTCATAGAACAATCAAAATAGATTATAAGCTTAAACATAACACCTAAAACTGTAAAACTTTTATAAGAAAGCATAGGGAAAAAGCTTCCCAATAATGGTCTGGGCAAAGATTTTTTTTGGATATGACACCAGAAGTACAGCTAAGAGAAGAAAATTTGCTAAATTGGATTGGATCAAACTTTAAAAAGCTTCTGCAAAGCAAAAGAATGATCAACAGAGTGAAAAGGCAATCTACAGAATGGGAGAAAATATATGCAAGCCATATGTCTGATAAGAAATTAGTATTCAAAATATATATAGAACTCATGCAACTCAATAGCAAAAGAAACGAATCACCCAATTAAAAAATGGACAAAGGACCTGACACAGATGGAGCTATGCTAAATAATTCAGAGACAAATAGCATATAATTTCATTCATATGTGGACTTTAAGAAACAAAACAGATGATCAAAAAGAAAAAAAAAGGGGCGCCTGGGTGGTTCAGTGGGTTAAAGCCTCTGCCTTCGGCTCAGGTCATGATCCCAGGGTCCTGGGATCAAGCCCCATATGGGGCTTTCTGCTCTGCAGGGAGCCTGCTTCCTCCTCTCTCTCTGCCTGCCTCTCTGCCTAGTTGTGATTTCTCTCTGTCAAATAAATAAAATATAAAAAAAAAGAAAAAAGAAAAAAAAAAGAGGGAGAGGAAGAGAAAGAGAGAGGCAAACCAAGAAACAGACTCTTAACTATAGAGAAAAAAATTGATGGTTACCAGTGGGGAGGTAGAAGGGGATGGGTTATAAAGCGGACGGGGATTAAAGAGTGCACTTGTGATGAGCACACAGTGCTGTATGGAAGCATTGAATCACTGTATTCTACACCTGAAACTAATATCGTACTGTATGACAATTGACTAGAATTTGAATAAAAACTTAAAAAAATGAAGCCATAAAGATAATAACAGGTCAATGAAAAGGTACTCAATCATGCGGGATATGCAAATCCAAATCACAATGACATATCTCTTTGCATAAGTTGGGATGGCTGCTATTAAAAATACAATAGGTAATAAGTGTGGCTGAGGACATAGAGCAAAATGAACTGCTTCTACATTGTTGGTGCCTTCATTATAGAAAACTATATGGGGGATCCCCACAATATTTAAAATAAATTATCATATGATAGCAATTCCACTTCTGGGTGTATATCCAAAAGATAGGAAATCAGTATGTTGAATAGATAGATACCTGCCCTCCCATGTTCATTTCAGCATTAACAATGGCCAAGATAAAGAAAATGTCACACACACACACACACACACACACACACACACACAGCGTGAAATACTACTCAACCTTAAGAAAGAAGGAAAACCTGCCATTGACAAAAACAAGGATATACCTGGAGGATCTCATCCCAAGTGAAATAAGCAGACAGGGAGATGAATACTACATGACCTCACAAGTCTAAAAATGTCAAGACATCTAAAAATGTCAAGATCATGGAAACAGAGAGTCAAATGGTGTTTACCGTAGGCTCAGGAAAAGGAATATAGGCAGATATTGGTCAGTACACAGTATCAATTAAGCAAGTTAAAAAATTGTGATGATCTAATGACAGTGTGACTATATCAAATTATCAAGTTGTACACTTTAAATATATATAATTTTTAATTGACAACTATACCTTGATAAAGTTAGAATAATAAATATAAATAAACAAATGTATTTATTTGCCAATTATAAAATGAAGATATAAGTATGACCAGTCATTGTCATATATTTTGCCAATATATAATTATTGAGATCTTGAGATTATTCCTTAATAAAGATGATTATTTTATAACCATAGGTGGATACTATGCTTATCATTTCATGGTTTTGCATGAAATCTTCAGTCCATACTACATTCTTTCACTTTTTTCATTCATCTTTCATTAAAGAAATGACAAATCTATGATTAGCATGCAAATCAAAACCAAAATCAGTACACTGTTGGAATGCCCTTTTTTTTTTAATTAAATGTACTTTTCAGCAAGAGTTTGTCAAAGTGAATGTGATACTCTTTCGGCAATGGTAGTTATTTGCAAGCAGTGAAACATTAACATCAAATATTCAAAGGAGACTTTTCACAGCTGCCAAGTTAATCTCCTCTAAACCTAAATTCTGTTCATGTTACTCTCTTGCTCAGTAACCATGATTTCCTCCCCCATTGCTTATCAAATTAATTAAAATTAAGATATTTTTATATTTAAGCCTGGATACAATATGTTCTCAATCTGCCCTTCCCGTGTTCTCTATCATAGTTCCTCTAAATTGTAGTATACACTTAAGATAACTAGAGTAGTTATCAACTATAGTCTTTAAACATCTGGATTTTCCTAATTTTGAGTGTCTTTAGGTTGTTCATTCTTTCAACTGGAAATTCTTTTGGCATCATTTACTGTCAATAGAAATCTCTCTAAAAATATCTGAAATGTTACTTCCTCCAGAAAATCTTTGTTATCCTACCCATGCAATGTCACTTCCTCTCAGGACTTTTGATCGTCTGTTCTGCTTAGGTATGTAATGACTTTAATTTATACTGTATTTCATTCTGTAAGTTTTGCTCTCTATACTCCAATACACTATTCTAACATCGGATGCCTGATTAATTACAACTAAATAAAGCCATCTGAACCTTCAGCTATAACTTTCTACTGCAGATCAACTCTGTGTCATCAGCCTAGTTGACTCTACCTGACCACCTGCCTGTGTCAAGGAGACAATGCTTTCACCATTCTCTCTTGCAAGATTGTAGATAAACATTGAACACTGACGTTCTCCTTCATTATTAACTGGATGTCTTCCTCCTTTTCCTAGTTCTTGCATCTGATATATCCTGGAGAGTCATGGATTTCCTCCTTGATTTACAGCCCAAAGGAAACTAATATGTCATTGCTTAGGATCTCATGGCTTGATGCAATCTCATGAATCAAACTCATCACATATATATATCAACCTGCATTAGATGAATGTATTTTATTATCCCTTGGTAGATTTGTTCATTTGCACTGCTGAACTTTCTCTTAAAAGGGATGATCTTCTCATTCTGATCAATTTTCCATCTCTATCCTTTATCTATCTCAGTATCCACTGTGCCTAGAATTTCACTAAACATGACAACAGATTTCAACTGAGAGGCCATTTATTTATCCTTTGCCTCAATAGGAACATCTACTTAAAAGGTATTTTATAAGGACATAGAACCCTGGCACAAACTCATATTAAACTGATATTCCATTGGGATGACACATGCACTATTACTGTCTTTAAAATTGGCTGCGTTAGAATCAGCATCTGTGTCACTATAGGATTGCTCTAGTTTTTCCTTACTTTCGTGGGTGAACAAACTGTATGATGCTAAAAAATAAAAGTTATGAAGACTGTATTACAACTTCCCTGCAACTGCTACTGAAATGATTTTTACCAACCCCTTTCCCTGACCTACTTAGCTAGCTCCCAGTAGCTATTCAGAATTTGGTTAATTATCATCTCCTTTAGGAGTCCACCATGATAATTTTATCTCAAGAATCTGCATACACAGTTTTCATCATGGTAATCTATAATAATAACTCTATTATTATTATTATCATTGCCACTTTGGTCACCTATATTGTTTTATTCATAGGCTTAATCACTTCCTGAAATTAATTGTTCATATATTTATTCACATGTAGGTATTCTACAATTATTACTTAAATAAATGTAGAAGTTGACCATTACGCTATCATTATAAATAGCATTCTATACGTAGTTATTAATTCTGACTGGGAAGGAGAAATATTGGGAAATCCTTGGAAAGATGTTAGGCATTCAATTTGACCCCAAAATGGGTAAAACTTGTTCCATGTGGATAATATTTAAATATTTTAAAATATTATTTGTATTGGAACTGGCTTTATAGGTACACAGACTGGGATATAATGTTGTTTCCACATTTTATATAATTTTTTGATCACTTTTCAGGAAATGTTTTTTATAAATGTTTTTATAAATGTTCCTTATAAATTGTCAATAAATTTGCAACTATGAAATGTGTTTTGGGTTCCTTAATCCTATCATAATAAAGTGATTCAATATCACTACAAAACCTTTTCACTTTAAACCCACCCAGTTATTTTTTGTGATTTTTATCTCTTATATATCATTTAAATATTTTATCATATATTTAGATATTTAATATTAAGAGAATAAAGAGTATATAGATGTGAGATAAAAATTAAATTTCTGGGGGCACCTGGGTGGCTCAGTGGGTTAAAGCCTCTGCCTTTCGCTCAGGTCATGATCCCAGGATCCTGGGATCGAGCCCCGCATCAGGCTCTCTGCTGGGCAGGGAGCCTGCTTCCTCCTCTCTCTCTCTCTCTCTCTCTCTCTCTCTCTGCCTGCCTCTCTCCCTACTTGTGATCTCTATCTGTCAAATAAATAAAATCTTTAAAAAAAAAATAAATTTCTGAACTCATTCTTATATTGAGAAACAGTAATTCTCTCATCATTTCATGTTTGCTTCTATTTTTGCAGGTCTGCTTTTTTATTTCTAGCTTTGATGATCGCCAGAAGTCTTTGTCACATTTTTGTCCTACTTTGTGATTACTTTAGATAGACTGCAGCTCTGAGAAAACAATCTGTTTTCTTCTCTTCTCCCTTATTCCTTCCACCCTTGTTCAGCTTCTCCACTGTCTAAGATGAGAGGTCAATGTCATTTCTAAACCTAAACTCATCCATTCTATTTCACATGGCAGGGTGGCTTTCATTTTGTTTGTGGCCATTATTTCTCAATATCCAGTCAAAGAAACAGGAAGATAATGCTCATGCTTTTATCACATTTTTATTTATTTTGAACCTGTCACTCAGTTCTTGCAGATTTTTATCACAGCCTTTGACTTCCTGTCAATGTTTTTCCTCCCCATGGTCAGATTTTTTAAAAATTAATTTTGGTCAATATCAATTTTGGCAAAGATCTTTCAAATTGAAGTTTTTTTAAGACAACATATAGGGCAGCCTATGCTGGGTGATGTGTCATAAGTTATTTTTTGCAACATACACATACACACATTTACACACACTCAATCGCTCACTATTTTAGTTTTCTTTATCTGTATTCCATGAATATAACCAAGAGGGAATGTAAGAATTAGAACAGTGGAGAATATAAATCTTACTGTCCCGATGCATACCACAGATCCTATTACCTGTGTATCAGTTAAAAATTAAGAGAAACAAACAATAAATTAAGGTACAGATGTATGTCTCATATTTATCATCTCATACAAAGAGACATAAGAAGCAAATGAGAAGTTACCAACTTACCAGAGTTAACAGAACCATAATGTGAATCCCATAACCCCACAGTAGACTCAGCTGAGTCCACTGATATCACGCACACACACAAACAGAAACAGTTTTATTTAAATGACATATTTATTTGGATAAGAGATTGTTGAACATGGTCATTCAAAATATCAGGGCCACAGTGGTTTATTATTAGCACTTTTATTCCTCTATTAATGTTTTATTCTTAATATTTTTTGTGGTATATGTTGAAATGATTCACAGTACAGTTAGCGATTATATTTTTATTCATTGAAAAAGTCAATCTTTTTATAAATGTTTCTAGTTAATGTGGAATAAAATCATGAGTAATCAAAATCTGGTTTTTATTTGGAAAACAAAATGTTTAAAAAAAATTTTTTTTTAATTCAGTTAGTGGCTTGAGTTCCTAATTCTATCTCTTCTTCCTTTGATAGAAACATATACCAAAGACGTATATTAGGAAGAGCAGGGGAAGGGCAAGAAACAATCTTTCAGAGGGGTTGTGGTTTTTGCCTTTGCACAAGGTGAGCAAGGAAACATCTTCAATAGATTGTTACTTGATAGAGTCCCGAGGAATATGAGGGTGTGGGAAAGATTATTCTAAGTAGAAGGAAGAGCAAGTGAATAAGGTCTGCAGAGGAATTTTCTCAGTGTTGTCAAAGAAGGTAATAGTGCCCCGGATGGAGGTGAATGAGAATGACCAAGATTTCTAGACTGAGCAGCTAGAAGTATTTAGTTGCCATTAACCTGATTGAGAGAAGAATGTAAATGAAACAAGTTTGGGGGTGGGGGTCAGCAGAGTAAAGATTTGGACATGTTAAGTTTGAGATAGGAGATCAATATTAAATGAAATGTCCAGCAGAAAGAAACGTGTAGTTTAGAAGATCAGTCAGAATTGGAGATATAAATTTGCAAGTTGTTATGGAATCTGGACAAAATCACAAAACAAGGCTCTATAGAATGAAAATAGGTGAAGGCTAAGGCCTGTGCATTTGGGAACTCCTCCAAAAATAGAATAAGTGGAAGAACCAGCCAAGAGACTAGAACTGAACAAGAGGGATATAAGAGGCCAAGGAAAACCAAGGCAGTATGCAATCAAAGAGGAGAGAGACACCCCTTTGAAATAGTGCTGATATGTTGTCATTGACTGGAATGAGCAATGGGAAAGTAAGTTGGAATGCAGATTCAAATCAGACTGTTGCAGTTTCTGACAGGAATTAAAGAGTATTTATAGATGATCCTATATATATATATATATATATATATATAGGATATATATGGATCCTATATATATATATATATATTTTTTAAGGAACGGCAAAGAAATGGGCCAGTAGTGAGGCAAATGGAATTTTAAAAGTTTGCAGATGTTATTTGTTTCAAAAGGAAGAAATGATATTGTTTTGATATCGACAAGGTTATTTTAGAAGATGGGAAACAGGAGATATTCTAGAAGAGAAAGTGTGAACAAACACAAATGGAGTGGTGTCCTTGAGTAAGGCAAGAAGGTCTAGGGCCTGATGCACTGCACGGGTAGAGATGATTGCTCATTTATGGTTATAGGAAGAAGAAAGGCATGTGGGTACAGTCGCTGGTAAGAAAGTACCATGTGCTACATTAAAGGAGAGTAGGACCTTGAGTAATAGAGCACCAGGAATCATCCTTCTCTTAGGTGCAATAACATTGACCTGTATGATGTCAGAGTTAAGAGGACATGGGATTTGTAAAACCCATGTGATTTTTTGGGTCACTTTCTGACCATTCCTCCACAGTGTGATTTTAACTGTATAGTTAGTAAAATAGCTAGGATTCTTGTTACTGATAATTTTCTGCCTTACAACACTAATGAATTAATTCACTAAACAACACAAAACCTTTTAATATAAGATTACATCCTTCTAGTTGTTTTTATTAATATAACTAATGTTTATTGGGACTTAAAATATACTAGGCATAGTTATAAGCACTTTACACATATTATCATTTAATATATAACTTTTTGAAAACCAATGTGCATTTATTAGCATTCATTTTGGATTAAGGAATGTAGTGCCTAGGTTAAATTTTTTTTTTCTTGTATGCTGGGATTTTGAGAATTAAAAATGAAAATCCTAGCCATTGTCACGTCAATATTTCTCTTCTACCACTCTATACAAAGAAAAATGTCTACTTCCTTTCCTCACAAATCATACAAAGATTAGGGGGGAAATAAAAAGAGTTTGGTTTGGTTTAGTTAAGAGAAGACAATGAGTTCCCATTCAAATAAATTGTTAAATCGCAGAAATATCTAAGCCAGCACTTTGATTTTAACTGAATGCTGTAACTCTGAATCTTATCTTGCCATATGGCTTCTTGTGGATTAAAAAAAAAAAAAGAAAACACAAACAACTTTATGTGTTATTACTTTTTAATACACCTTTCTTCTTGATTCTTTAATTTTGTTCTATTTTATTTTTAAAGATAGTAGTATATAAAAATTTAATTTAAAAAACTGGATTTATACACTAGTTTTTAAAGAATTTGATTGGATTTAAAAAATCATTAAATGAAATATCCCAGTAAATAAATGTGAACAAGGGAATAACAGTAGAATTGAACTCTTTGTATAGCATTCTGCTGAGTCTTCTGGGTTTTTAGAAATCACATAGTTCACAAACATACATTGATATTGGGATGCCTTGGTGGTTCAGTCAGTTAGGCCTCTGCCTTTGGCTCAGGTTATGATCCCAGGGTCCTGGGATCTGGTCCCACAAGGGGTCCTTACTCAGTGGGAAGCCTACTTCTCCCTCTGCCTGCTGCTCCCTCTGCTTGTGCTCCTGATCTCTCTCCCTCTCTCTTTCTCTGACAAATAAATAAAATCTTTTAAAAAATACATCAATATTTAATATTAAATTCAATACCCATGCAATTTCAAAAATAATTCTGCTTGTATAGTATATTGAAATCAATATACAAAAAGTTAATGATATATATAATGTTTTAATGTGTTATAATGTGATCATTTAAAATCCTACCCAGGAAATATTTAATTTTATTATAATATTCATAATGTTTTTAACGAGAAATTTTTGCATTTGCTTTGATTTTTTTTAACCTGGAGGAGGAGAACACCTGGTAAATAGACTGTAAGCAAATTGTTTTTAATTCTTTTATATTCGTTATATTCCATAAGACAAATAGTAAGATTACTTGGATGGACTAGAAACAAATATTATTTCTGTATTTATGTTTAATTCTCATTTCTAGCAATTCAGTTTGGTTACCATGATCCTGATGAAGACAACAGAAACTGATAAATACTTAAAATACCTGGAATTTCTTGCTTCTAAAGAGAAATCCCCCAACAAATGGTCATTAAATAAAACTCTCTGGAGGTGCCTGGGTAGCTCGGTCCATTAAACCTCCAACTCCACTCACTCTCTCTCTCAAATAAATAAATAAGTAAAGTCTTTAAAAACAAAAACCTCTCTGGATTAGCTACATGGAATCTGCTCCAGTCTGGGGACAAGAGCTTGAATAACGAGTATATACAGAATTAGTTCACAATAAAAGGGCAGGGATTGAGTGAAAACTAAGGATAACTTTTAAATCAGACTGGAGTTATCTGGGTTGTATGAAGGTACTGCTTTTCTCCATCCTAAGAGAGAATGAAGGAACAAGGGAAGTGGAGAAGAGAAACTTGAAACTAATACAAAAAAGGAAAACATTAACAAAATATACCAATGATGTAATTCAAGAGAACTTTTACATCTGGTTGACTCTGTGTGTGTGTGTATGTGTGTGTGTGAGTGCATGTGTGTGTTGGGGGAGGGGCGTGTCTTCTTTGAAATGTGTCTTAAAAATCAATGCTAGCCAGTAAGTATTAGAAATGGGTACTTCAGTGATGTGAGTGTGTATATCTTTGTGTCTGGGTCTTGGGAAAACGTTACCTGCCATGAAAGATACTCTATAAGGAACTGAGAAAACAAAGCAATGCTAGTGTGTTTTAAGATTGGTACTGTAATGATGCTCAATGAATCATGCAAGGAAAGCAGAGGGAAAAGGAGGCAAGGGCAGTTTCTGGATATGAATCATGTGAAGTTCTTATTATGATGACAGTTATTTGTATACAAGGAAAACAGTAAACTTTACCTTCCAATATAACGTAACTTGAACTTCAGGCCTCTGATGTATTGCAAGTACCAGATGTTTTAGTTCTGGAAAGAAATATATATCATTAGTCCCCACAAATAACTATAATTATTAAATTAAAGTGCCATTACATAATCTGTAAATAGAATGCTGGGAGTGATTACATTCTGTGATTATTTAGTTCTATGCCACTGTTTCATTGTAGTCTTAAAGAGGCTAAAATGTAGAGTGGGTGAGAGTGTGGGATCCCCAGCCAGGCTGCTGCGGTTCTCCCCCCCAGCTATGAAACTGACTGGCCATGCTACCTGACACACAGGTCATAGTCTTCTTTGGTCCCTACGACTTCATCAGTAAAATGAGTACAGAAATGGTATCGATTTCATGGACATAGTGTTAAAATTAAATACACAAATACTTGTAAAGGGCATGAAAAGTGCTTGACATTAGAGAACCCAATAAATGTCCAATCTCATGAATATTGGTGAGTAAAAATGTGATTTCGATGTGAAAGGTAGAAAAGAAACCCTTTTGCAAAGTATCTATGCAGTAATTTCAGCTAAAGATTGGAGGAAATTGCTATTTATGAGAATCTTCTAACTATCAAAATAAGACTTAAGATTTTTTCATTTAAATATCATTTCCATTTCTGCATAGAATGTAATGATTCTTAATACATAATGGTATGGAAAATTTTAGCTTGTACAGAAATTATCGATGAGAACTATTTTATCCCTAAATAGCAATTTGCTATTAGTGATAGTGAGATTCAGGTTAGGTTATCTAAAGCGAAATTATTTTTTATCTTTTATTCTCACATGTTAAATTACTATGATATTGCTACATAGCACCTACATATCCTTGGGATTTCATTTGTAATCCTAGAGCAACATTAACATTAAAAGATTAGTCAATAAAGTCATTTTGACCCAAATAACCCAAAGTTTGAAATAAAGGAACAGGTAATCTCATTTCATTTAAGTAAGACAATTGTAATGCAATTTTTTTAAATGTGTATGTTAGGATTTTTTTAAGATTTTATTTTTAAGTAATCTCTATGTCCAAGATGGGGTTTGAACTTACAACCCTGATTTCAAACGTCTTATCCCCTATTGATTGACCCAATGAGACACCCTTATATTAGGATTTTATATAGACCTTGGAATTCCAGTTTTTATTATTATAACTTTATGGTGAGCTTTGATAACAAAAGTTTAAAATCGCTTAATAATTATTTTATGAAAGGAAAAGTGGGATATAATAGTAAAAGAAAAGATATAATGTACTTTTTAGCAATACTGAGTTCTTTCACACCACATTTCCATGGCAAGATGAGAAAATTGGACCAGAAGAAGAAATAAACCAAAAGTTTGCTTTATACAGTGGTAATTAACATTTATTATATTGTAGTTACCTTTGGTATTTAAGGAAAGATAAGGTAAAAATAATTAAATTAGAATTCAGAATTCAGAGATATATATATTTCAAATATATTGGGACAATAAAGGTGAAAAATATGATTCAATCAGAGAAAGACAATCATTATATGATATCTCTGATATGAGGAATCTGAAGGGCGGAGCAGGGGGCTTGGGGAGTAGGGAAGGAAAAAAATGAAACAAAATGGGATCAGAGGGAGGGAGACAAACCATAAGAAACTCTTAATCTCACAAGCAAACTGAGGGTTGCTGAGGGGAGGGGTGTGTGGAGACGGCGGTTGGGTTATGGACATTGGGGAAGGTATGTTCTATGGTGAGTGCTGTGAAATGTGTAAGCCTGACGATTCACAGACCTGTACTCCTGGGGCAAATAATACATTATATGTTAATAAAATAATTTTGAAAATATGATCCAGGTAACAAATACATAAGAGAAATGGCTGAAGGAACTGATTTCTAGATTGTTGGTAAAATGTAAACTGCTATGTCTTTGTTAACATATATTAAAAATTTTAAAAGCTCGGCATCAGGGAAATACAAATCAAAACCACAATGAGATATCACCTCACACCAGTCAGAATGGCTAAAATTAACAAGTCAGGAAATGACAGATGCTGGAGAGGATGTGGAGAAAGGGGAACCCTCCTCCACTGTTGGTGGGAATGCAAGCTGGTCCAACCACTCTGGAAAACAGCATGGAGGTTCCTCAAAATGTTGAAAATGGATTTCTACTTTTTTATTGTAAATTCTAACTTTAGAAACTTTTTTTAAAAGCAACATATAGAAGCATGATCTCTTAAAGGTATAATATTCCCCCTTTTCTCTGTAATAGAAACCATTTAAAAAACAAAGACCTAATATATTGTGAAATACTCATATAATGAACAAACATAAAGCTATTACAAATTAAGTCGTGGGGTGTCTGGATGGCTCCCCCGCTTGAGCATCAGACTCTTGGTTTTGGTTCAAGTCATGATCTCAGGGGCCTGGTATCAATGGCAGCCCATGTAGGGCTCTGCACTCTTCACAACATCTGCTTGTCTCTCTCCTTCATCCTCCCTTCCTCCCCAAGCCCAGGAGTGGGCTCTCTCTCTTTCTCTCAAATAAATAAATAAAATCTTGCTATTTTTTAATTTTTTATTTTTTAATAAAATCTTTTTGAAGATAAATGGAAATATTAAGTAAAAATCTTCATATTCTAAAAGATGACCACAGAATAATCTTTCACACTAATGAGAAAATATATTAAGATAATTGTTTTTATTATAGGATTATTGGGTGGTTAATTTTCTTTTGTGTGATTTTTTCTTTTCCTTCATATTCAATATATATTTGAGGGATACAAAATTCCAAGGATGTGTAAGAATGTCCTCAATCCATTTAGAGTAGGGTTGTTCAACCATGGTGCTATGGTCTTTCTTTCTTTCTTTTTTATTAACATATAATGTATTATTTGTTTCAGGAGTACAGGTCTGATTCATCAGCCTTACACAATTCACAGCGCTCAGCATAGCACATACTCTTCCCAGTGTCCATCACCCAGCCACCCAAACCCTCCCACCCTCCTCCCTTCCAGCAACCCTCAGTTTGTTTCCTGACATTAAGAGTTTCTTATGGTTTATCTCCCTTTCTGGTTTCATCTTGTTTTACTTTTCCCTCCCCTCCCCTATGATCCTCTGTCTTCTTTCTCAAATTCCTCATATCAGTGAGATCATATGATAATTGTCTTTCTGTGTTGACTTATTTGGCTTTGTGTAATACCCTCTAGTTCCATCCATCTCATTAGAAATGGTAAGATTTCAGGTTTTTTGATGGCTGCATAGTATTCATCTTTTTTGTACTTTCTAAATATCTATGAAAAATATGTTATCTTCATGCTCAAAAAATATTACCATCAAAAAGTAAATTAGATAACCAAACATTTACATTTATTTCACATCAATAAATTTATCAAATTAAAAATAATCTCAGAAAGGCTTTAAGAGATTTTTTCCTAAAAAAACAAACAACAAACAAATGAAATAATATAAAATAAAAAGAAAGTTGATTTTTCCATAACAAATCAACATTTAGAAAACATAACAATAGAGGCACCTGGGTGGCTTAGTTTGTTAAGTGACTGCCGTCAGCTCTGGTCATGATCCTGGAGTCCCAGGATTGAGTCCCACATTAGGCTCCCAGCTCTGTGGGGAATTGGCTACTCCCTCTGACCTTCTTGCCTCTCATGCTATCGCTCACTCTCTCTCTCTCTCAAATAAATAAATAAAATCTTTTTAAAAAAGAAAACATAACAATATACTAAAAAGAAAATTCTAAAAGACACACAAGTTAAATGGGAAAAATTATATGTTTGTAAGGAAATGTCATTTAATGTATGAAAATTTTTTTAATTTACAAAAAAACCCACACACAATATCCCCTATCTGCTGGGAGAGATGGGCAAGAAAAAGAACACATAGTTAATACAAATACTAGAAGCTATAAGGTACTGTATTTATAGGAAAACTATTTTCAATATTACAAATGAAAAATTGAAGTTAAGACAATAAAATATCAATTTTATGTCAATTATTGATTTTTTCCAAAATGATTTTACATATTTTGAGACTTATATAAATTAAATATTAAATATATTTTGAATTTATTAAAGTATACATGTGTATCAGAGAATTAAAGAAATATACACAATATAATAACATATTTTTCTTTTTATATTTTGATATTTTCTAAGGTAGCTGCAATAATCATACGCTTTTAATCAGAAAGCTACAGTAAGAAAAGAATATATGTAATTTTAAAACACAGTATTTATCCATTTTGAAAAGTAAATAGTTATTCAAGAAAATTTCTCACATTGGTTATTCCTGAGTCTAGATTCCAGCCTAGAAATATCTGATATGAATATTTTCCTTTTTACAAACTAATTGTAAAATACCACAACACACACTAACTGTTTTCACCTGGTATCTTGTAAAATTGTGGTATATCTTCCTCTTCCTGTTCTTTCTGATTTTTTTTTTATTGTTGAGATACTAAAACATCCCATTTTCAAATACGACATTAATATATGTTAAAATTACATTGCATTTCATTACTTTTGGGGTTATTTACTCCTGCTATATGGTGCTTGTCAGTTCTGGCTGCTATAATGCAATTCGGTATAATGGGTGGCTTAAACGGGGATTTATTTCTCAAAGTTCTGGAGTATTAGCCAATTTGTCTCCCCAGTGAGGAGTATCTTCATGGCTTGTACACAGCTGTCTTCTTGCTGTTATCTTTACGTGGCAGGGAGGCACATGGTCTGTCTCCTCTTTCTCATCCTATAAGGACGCTGGTTTCATTAGGGGGCCCACCCTCACAACATCATCCAAAATTAATTACCTCCTACAGGCCTTTCTTTCCAACACCTTGTGGGTCAGGGCTTCAACATATTAATGTGGGGGGAATGCACACATTCAGAACTTGACACAGACCTAATCATTTTCCATAAGTCTTTGTGTAATTCTAGGCTTTTGAATACAACCAGTTACTCTGCTTACTTTCAGTGATTAGATATTCATTTATACAAATTTATTTCTGAGTATGCTAAATATTTGACCTACAAATACAGGGTATCTTAATCTATTCTAATTGTGCTTTTTAAAATTCTTATCTCAACTGATGAGAAAAAATGTGGGAAACTATTCTAAGACAAATAATTATCTTTGTAATTTCACTTATTGTCTCATAAATAAAACAGTAAACTATTCAGCTGGAGGTTGTGTTATGCTGGTAGAAAATCCTACAGTATGAGATGTTGAGCTTCCCCTAGAAACACAGAAAGTAGGGGGCCATGTGGCTGGTTCAGCAGTAGAGTATGTGACTCTTGTTTTGGGGTTGTGAGTTCCAGCCTCACATGGGATGTAGAGATTACTTAAAAAAAAAAATAATAGAAAGTAAGAAACACTGCGCACATCTATTTTTTTTCTCTTTTGAGGACAGGATTATAAGTGGAAGGGTAAAAAATGCAGGGACTATATTAGATTCATGTTGTAGGGCACAGTTTGAATCTTCCTAAAATAAGACCTGAGTTAAAAATGAATTTTAAAAATTAGTTATATTAATGTACTGAATTACAAGGCATTTAAGAGGAGGGGTTGACAAGAGGATACTGTTCAGTTATAAAATAGAAGGAAATCCTGCCATCTGCTACAACATGATGGACCTTGAGGGGATTATGCTAAGTGAAATAAGTTAGAAAAAGACAACTATTCAGTGATCTCACTAATATCTAGAATCTAAAAACAAGCAAAAAAAAAAAAAAAAGAAAAACTCTGAAAATTAAAGAAAAAAAGAGTTGGGATTGCGAGTTTGGACTCTGATGACACAGGTCGGGGCAAGAAATGAATTTTTCCTGAGTTTGTTAGCTACCTCCAAAATGGGAATTCCAGCAGTTATCAAAGTTAATCTTATCATTTAAGAATTAAAGATGCACTTTAATTAAAGGGGGGACAAAAGAAGAAGGGTGAGAGTTAACAAGGAATTGATAGTTATTATTAGATTTATTTCGCTGGTAAACAACTTTAAAAAAATGAATTAGAATTGTTAATTATCTTTAATTCCCTACCTATTTAAATATGTATAATAAAGAAATGCAAATCCAGAAAATGTCCAGGGCAATCCCCACAACTGAAATCTAACTAAACAATATGACTAGAACAATAGGTGTCTGATGCCTGTTCCTTTACTTATTACAATAACAGCGATAACAATGCTGATTATATTAGGCAACAACGAATGTTTATTATGAGCCAGATACAGTTCTGTGCCCTTTATAGGTATTAATTCATTGATTCATTCTCATAATAACCCAGGATGTCAGGATTTTTTATTTGTTCCATATTTCATTCAGTTATTATACAAATATGTTTTCCTTTGTAATTACTTTTTATTTCATCCCATCTCTGTCAAGGAATAAAATAAATATACCACACTTCATAAAAAGCAAATATTTTCAATAACTGAATAAGTAGGTAATGCTGACATTTTTTTTTCATTCTCCAGAAATTCACCTGGAGCTTAAACTTACCCAATCTTTCAAATATTTTGCTTTTCTTAACGACTTCAAAAATGTCAGAATATTGGGTTATTTTCTTCTGGCTTTGGATTTCTGTGCTTCTCTGAAACAGTTCCTAGTTCCTTTGCAGAACTGAAATACCAAATATTGATCCTTTTAAAAATCATGAGAGCTTTCAATGTTTTAAAATTTGCCATTCTAATAATTAATATTATAATAATATTATAGAACACTTAAACTCGGCCTTTCTCAGTGAGCTGAGCTTTTTTTTTTCTTAAGAAAAAAAGAAGCTAGAGCCTTCAAAGTTTTTCCAAAAAAAAAAAAAAATCCATCACCTCATTATTTTTTTAGAGAACAAACTTTTCTTGATTTTAGTTATTAAAATATTATTTTTAATTATCCTCTCCCCCACACACTACTTTTTGGTTAATGATCGTGGTTCCGTTTGATATCATTAGAAAATACATGGATCATTTTCAATAAATCATGACAAATAGAATACAAAAAATATGTAAAAAGTTACCTACCATCTGTTTTAAGGTAGTCTGCTGCAAAATGAAATGTCCATTGAGATCAACACATGAGTAATAAGTAAGATTCAGAAGCGCTCTTGTGGATAGCACACTGAGGGAGGAATGTCCTAGTTTCCCAGATCCTTGCTCACTCTTTAGAACATTCTGCAGAGGCAGGATGGAACCCACTCAAAATCTGGTTTGTATGTCAAAATTGATGATGCCAGCCAAACACAGGGAAGAAAGAATGGAAAAGTTTATTACTAGCAAAATAAGAGTTTGGCGGAGGAAGAGTAAGCCTCCTGAGTGTGTCTGAAATGGTTTGTGAGAGGAGGGAAAGGAGATCTGCTTGGGGCTTTTATTGTGTGTGGGGATGGGGTGGGGGGAGTACGACACTGGCCACAACCTTTCCAGTTGTGGGCACCTGTTTCCCATTTGTTTCTGGGCTTGGAACCTCACACCAAGTGAGGGAGCTCGTAGACTTTGTTCACTGCCTGTCCAAAAGAGGGCTGGGAAGGGAGGAGGAAAAGCGAAACTTGAAAATATATAGCACCCAATATTAAAAACTGAAGTCAGACTAGATTACATTTGTTATGTAGGTATTTTTCTCCAAGTACTGTCACATTTGTTATTAACACAGAAAAATCTATCAATCTTTATAGATTTGCTTTAATAAAAGAGGAAAACTGTATAGATGAATCAAATCTGTCAGCATCCTTATTTAAAACGACTCCTCTCCAGTTTGTGATTTGTGTACTAATGGTAGATCGAGAGTTATGTATGTCAGTAGATATTTTAATAAAGGTGATATCCTCAAGGAAAGGAATTTAGTCTGTAAAATGAAGATTATGAAGACAAAGTAGAGGGTTTAAATGATGGAGAATGACAGGTCAAATTAAGCAAGGTGATGAGAAAATAAATTTCATCCACAAAGGGAGGAAGTAGAATACTAGTATTTAAAATGTAAATTTTGGTAAAATAGATTGGAAATTTAAATGTAAATCATGAAAAGCCTTATAATAAAGACTATCCAGTTTCATGGAGGAGTTGGGTGTCATAGGTTTTCCTGGGGGCTGACAAGAATATGAAAAAGGTAAAACAAAACAGCAGGAAAAGAAGGGATAGGTCTTCTCATACACACAGACATATATATTCTTTTTTTTCAGACATATATATTCTTTCTATAGTATTTTTATTTTGTTTTTAATAATCACATTGATTCATTTTTTGCAACTCTCTCATATTGTACACTAAATGAATCTTTCTTCTTGTTATTAGCAGAATGCTATATTTTCTGAAGTTCATTATTATTTTCTGAACTTTTTCCTTAAAATTCTGCTCTAAGTTCCCCGTACCTTCATGTTTATGATTGGTTTTCTGAATTGTCTTTTCTTACAAGTATCAACTACTCATACTTAATTGTCAGTAAAGTACTAACCTTATTCCCAGCATTTTTTGTTTTATTAAACTGTCAGCCACATTATGCAAAAATATTTGAAACAGATTGTGTGCTATTCTGCCGTGTTTTCAGCAGATGTCTAGTAATTGGAATTTCTCATAGGTGGACCAATTGTGCTAGCTTCCTAGAAATATAGAAAGACCACTACTGTATACCTTTTCTGTTGGAAGTAAGAGACAGTTTTTCTTTTTTTAAGTTCCACATGGACTGTCCCCCAGTTGCATGCGTTTAATTAGTTATACATATGTCTCCTTTTACTAAAAGTAAAAGACTTCATTGGTTGGAGCCTTCAATATTCATGTAGATAAAAAGTGGTCAAGCTCTGAAGGCGAGTCATGGACATACCAAAAGAGACGACACTCGAATAAACGATATGATGACACAGCAAAAAGTTACCCAAACTAAAATCTGTTGGTTTCTAATAAGCACTGATTTGTGGAATGGGAAAAGCAAATAATTGAGCTCATTTCTTCTATGCTAACCTTGGGTATAGAGAAACCATGTTTATCGAATTTGTAAATGATACAGCTTTCTGACATATTTTTACAGAAATCAGAATTCAGTATTATTTGATGACCTTATATAATGACATAAATAGAATTTAATGAAATGTATATTTAATAAAATGAAAAATATAATTTAAAGTTGTAGCAGGTTATATTATATGTGTATGTGTGTATGTATGTGTGTGTATATATATATATATAAATTTTTTTTTTCCCATTTCAGACCTTTCCTTTGAATTCCAGATTTGTGTTTTCAGTTGCCTCCTCTTCCCCATGTGGATATCACTTTTTTTTAATTTAATATTTTATTTATTTATTTGAGAATGAAGGAAAGAGAGAGAGAGTGCAAGAACAAGGGGGAGGGGTAAACAGAGAGGAAGAAGCAGACTCACCACGACGCAGGGAGCCCCACTAGGGGCTGGATCTCAGGATCTTAGAATCAAGATCAGAACGGAAGGCAGATGCTTAACTGGCTGAGCCACCGAGGTGCCCTAGGATGTCACTCTTCCGTTCAAACTCTTCCAGTGGTTTTCCTTTTCACTCCAATTAAAAGCCCAATGTATCACAGTACCCACAGGTTCTATGCCATTAGATGTCTGTTATCTTTTGGGAGCTCTTATTGCTCTCCCTAGCATATACAGTTGTCCTTCATAGTATTAAACATGTACGTGTATTTGTGTTTGAAGCAAAACAATCTCAATTTTCCAGTCAACCCTGTATCCATGTGTTTTAGAATGTGACTTTGCAGCTTCTCTTTAAAAAGTAAAACCTGTTTCTCCATGCCTTGCATCTGGACTGGTCCTGTGATTTTCTTTCACTTAATAAAATGTGTGTGTGGGGAGATGGTTTGTAATATTTTTTTAAGATTTTATTTATTTAAGAGAGAGAGAGAGAGAAAGTGAGAAATAGAACATGAGCAAAGGGGGAGGGACAGAGGAAGAGGGAGAAGCAGACTCTATTGGGCCCAGTATGTGAGGGATGATCCCAGGGTCCTAGGATCATGGCCTGAGCCAAAGGCAGATGCTTAAGCAACTGAGCCACCCAGGCACCCAATGGTGTGCAATTTTTGAGGCTATGTCTTACATGCCTTGCCCACTTCTATCATTTCTTTTGAGTACCTGCCTCTTTTATGAGAGGACATTAATCTAGGATGATGGAAAATAAGAGATCATTTGGAGAAGAACCTGTTTGCCCTAGCCAAGGACTTCTAGACCAGCCTGCAGCCAGCCAAGCCCCAAATGTGTGAAAAACAAAAACAAAAATCCCAGACACACTTCACAGCACTCACGATAGCACTTACCCTCCCCAATGTCCATAGCCCCCTCCCCCTCTCCCACCTCCCCCCAGCAACCCCCAGTTTGTTTTGTGAGATAAAGAGTCATTTATGGTTTGTCTCCCTCCCAATCGTGTAAACCTGGCGATTCACAGACCTGTACCCCTGGGGATAAAAATACATTATATGTTTATTAAAAAAAAAAAAAATTGGAAGGGGAGGTGAACCATAAGAGACTATGGACTCTGAAAAACAACCTGAGGGTTTTGAAGGGTCAGGGGTGGGAGGTTGGGGGAACAGGTGGTGGGTAATGGGGAGGGCACGTTTTGCATGGAGCACTGGGTGTTGTGCAAAAAGAATGAATACTGTTACGCTGAAAAAATAAATAAAATGGAAAAAAAATAAAAACCCAGACAAATTTACCAGAGTTGCTTACTTGATCCACAGCCAAATGCAGACATGGGTGAGTCCAGCCAAAATTGGAAAAGCTACCCAAATGATGCATAGATTCATGAGCAATAGAAATGCTTATTGTTAAAAGGTTCATGACAGTGCTCGCTTCGGCAGCACATATACTAAAAAAAAAAAAAAAAAGGTTCATGACAAGTTTTTGTTTGGTTTATTTGTTTTGATTGGTTTATTTGTTTTGATTGCTGTTATCACTACTATTTCTCAGCATATAAATAATATCTGATTCATTTGAAGTGCTCAATTATTTTATATGCTTCGGATCCTTTTAAAATCTAATTGAAATATTTTTTTGGTAGAATATGTGGCTTCTAAATGACTTTTGGTATCCATACTGAGACTTGTATTTTTTTTTCCTGAATATATTTTGAGCACACAGACTTCACTGTCAGGAAAAAGAATGCTTTGTATAAATTATAGAAGCTTTAATACATACCAGAATGGTAAAAAGTAAAATTTCATAATGTAAATAATTTTGATGAAAATAAATGATACTGAATCCCCATTGTTTGCTGAAATGAGTATAGACTGATGCAGATATTCTGGAAAGAAGAATGGTGGTAATAAGTAAAATTAAATACATTCATTAGATACCCCAGTATTCCTTCCGGGTATATATCCAAAAATAAAATTGTACATAAGTCTCTAAAGGCAAATTTACTAGAATGTTCACCATTGCTCTGTTTTGTTGGTTGGGTGGCTATAGAGGCAATGGCGATATACTCATCAGTAGTGGAATGAATTAGTAGCCTGCGGTAAATACACACTTTTGAATGATATGGTATTTAGTAGCAACATACAAGGTGAACAGTTGTAAACATGAGTAGAGCTTAAATCATGGCTCCTAATGAACAAAACTAGAAAGATAATAAAGTCTATATCACATTACATTTTATTTTGCATATTAAAATCTAAAACCATAAGACAAAATAATACATCGTACAAGAACACACACAAGTGAAATGATTCTCATCAAATACATTCAAATCGTTTCTTATGCTGCAAGTAGGGGATGGAAGTAATGAATGGAAATAAAATGGCATGAATAAATATATAAACAAAATAAATGAGGGTGTTGTGCAGACCGGTGCAATATTGTACCATATATAGATTATGATTAATTCTCTGTATCTGTGGTTTAAAAAGACATGTAATAATAATTAGACTAAATAGAAGGATAATGTCATCAATTGTATACATTACAGATCTCTTTTTTGAGAAGAAGTAACACAAAGAGAAACTGATAAATATTTCTACAATATTTGTTGAGATTTGAGGTAGAAAAATTTGAGACTCCTTAATGTTTTGTAAGAGCAATTTTTTTTTATTCTTTGGCTTTGTAACTTTAAATTGTTGTACATTATTAACCTTTGTAATTAAGTGTGTATGTGATTCTGAACAATTAATTGATTGAAGATTTAAGGAGAAATCTTTACTACTACTTGAGAGAAACATAGGATTTAAGCACCTTCGAATATTTCAGAACCTCTTATTTGATTGTCAATATTTGATATTTAATTTCAAGCAACTGCTCTCTGTCTACTATATTTAATATAAAATTTTCTTGGACTGATTTATGTTCCTCTGATGGTGCTTATTGCATTTAATCTTGATTTAATGGTATTCTCTATTTCAAAATACTATAATTTAAAATGTTCAATTAATTCCATTTGTGCTATCTTCATCATGCTATTGATTTTTTTCTTTCCATGCTTATCACCGTATTTTCAATATCCAGAATGTTTTCTCTGATCATTTTGTTGGTCTACTCACTTGCTGTCAACGTAGTTGATTCCCTATTGTGGTTTTTTTTTTCCATTTTATTTATTTTTTCAGCGTAACAGTATTCATTCTTTTGGCACAACACCCAGTGCTCCATGCAAAACGTGCCCTCCCCATTACCCACCACCTGTTCCCCCAACCTCCCACCCCTGACCCTTCAAAACCCTCAGGTTGCCCCAACCTCCCACCCCTGACCCTTCAAAACCCTCAGGTTGTTTTTCAGAGTCCATAGTCTCTTATGGTTCACCTCCCCTCCCCAATGTCCATAGCCCGCTGCCCCTTTCCCAATCCCTATTGTGTTTTGAAATACCTTCTGATTTCACTCTGACGTCATTCAATGCTCTATTGAATTCTTTCTATTCTTTTTCTTTAATGGATTCCCTTACTCTCAACTTCTCTAAATATTGGTGGGTTCAAGATTCAGTTCTGGGTCTTTGCTCAATATATTTTTGATATCTCTAGTTAGATTTTGCATAGGCATTTCAAGCCTAAATTCAAATGGATATTTGGTTACTACCTGTATCACCCATATCTGTTAGTAGACTTCTCTCAGATAAAGTTATTAGTATTTAATGTTTCACAGTCCAGTGATCTTGACTTTGATCTTGTCCTAAAACCTGCACATAAACAATCTTGACATTTCTAGTTCCAAATCATATTTCAAATGCATTTGCTTATCTTCATCTTTACTACTACTAATATATCCCAAGTCTCTATCATCTCTAGTCTCAACTATAATACTCTTCTAATTTGTCACACAGCCTCTTCTGTCTCCAAACCCCCAATTCATCACACTTAATATAAGTTAATTCTCTCTTAAAACTATTAATGGCTTTCCCATTGCTCCTCATCAGCACTATTAAGAAGCTGCATGATATGGACTCTTTCTTTCCTTCAAACTAACCTATCCCATTCTTTACAGTTTTATTATTTACCAGCTATATTGATATATTCTCTTTTCATCAAATACACTAATTTACATTCTATCTATTATTTGTCTATTCAGGTTTTCTCATATAAATGGAATCATGTAATATGTGCTTTTATTTTGGTTTTTTTCACTTAGAATATTTTTAGAGTTTATCAATGTTGTATGCATCCCTTTATGCACACATAATATTTAATCTTTTTGAGCCAATATTCCATTCCAAATAAATTACTAGCATGCTTATATTTGTTTAAAAAATAAAATAGTATCCAATGTTTCCTTATTGTATTTTAAGTCACGGGAAACAACTTAAGTGTCTATCTCAAAGGAGGTGGAAAGAAACCACTTCTTTGAAGGTGTAGTAAAGATCTCAGAAAATCTCATCTTCCATAAAAGTAACATGAATCCTGGAAAAATTTTTTTTAAATAAAGTTTTTTTTTTTAACTCTGGAAATTAATGAAAGACTTGTGAAAATCTGAGAAGTTATTTAAGAAATATATCTGAATGTCAGGATGAACAGCCAGTTTCCAGGTTTTTAACTTGCACTATTACACTTACCTCTTCCCAGCTCTGGGAAGCTTTGAAAACCAACAGTTAGTTTTACAGTGAAATAGCTGTGGAAACCAGCAGCCTAATATCCACTGAAGAGATGAGAATGGGTGTGGATGTCCCCCAGAACACTTTTCCCAGATAGTTATGACTCTCCGAGTAGTGAAGCAAACATATTTTAGGGCTATGAACCCAGTTTGTATGATACTGTAATGGTGAGGACATGACACTATGCATTGTCAAAACCCATAGGAAGATACAGCAAAATGAAAGAAACCTAGTGTATAGAAATTTAAAAAAATGAATTAGGAAGATGAGTTTTTCCACAATGGAATACAGATGGACCAAAAAAAGAAGAAAAAAAAAAAACAAAAAAATTTATTTTAGGTATTAAACAGATAAATGGAAAGGGTGAGCAGAAATGTCACTGACCTATGCAATTCTGGAAATGAGTGGAAACTGTAAGACTAAAGACAAAATCATCTTAGACAGGCATTGTACTCTAGCTGGCCAAGTTGTTTCTCAGTGGGTCAAGTTAACAGTTCTGAGCCACTACACTTGTGTGCGGGGATTGAACAAATATGTAAGTGGATGGTGGATGGTAAGAGCTGGGTTTCTTACTGTTGGAGGGAGAAGTTATAGATAAGCAGAGTTGGGAAGACTAAAATGAACCATATGTTGGTGGACTGGAGTTGGAGGCATGAGTATGGACTCATATTTAGTTCCATATAGACACAAATGAATAATTATGAAAGTGAGTTATATCCCCCCAAACACATACACATTTCCAGCTGCTGTTTTCTGAAAGCCTGGAAGTGTTGACACTCTAAGGACAAGTAACCTAACACTCAGAAGCTCATATCTTGTCTTCAAATACTATTGCCCAGTAAGAGAAGCTAGGAATCCCTGAGGAATTACAGATACTGAGATTGGGCCAGGAAATATAAGTTCTGAACCTGGAGTCTTCTGAAAATAAGGATGTGCTAAAAAACCAAACTGGTATAAATAGGTCAAAGGGGCACAGGGTGCAATTAAAAGGGCTTCCAAAGGTGAAAGCTAGAAGAATTTAAGCGACACAATAAATAAAGAAATACTGAATTACAAACTAAATCCAAAATTAGTATCTACAAGTCCATTCTGATATAAATGATTAATAAGTTAATAAATGAGGAAGGATAGCCAAAACCCTCCCATTCAGAATTCTAAATAATTTATATATATATATACTCTCCTCTCAAGAAAGTAGAATGTAACTCCCCACTTATTATGTGTGCGAAGCACATGGTAACTTTTTCCCAAAGAGCATTGGATGGAAAGGGTGGACAATGAATAACTTTATAGTAGACACCTGACAAATACCACCTCAGCTAGGTGGCCAAGGTCAACATGAACAGTCATAAATCATTTCCATGGTATGTACTCTGGATAGTATTTGATGAGGATCGTTCTTTTACTCTGTGTCTTCCCCATAAAAACCCCAAACCACAGTCTATTAGAAAGACCTCAGAAAAACTTGAATTGAGGGAAATTATACAAAATACCTGACTAGTATTCATTAAAACTGTCAGAGCTCTTTAAAACAAAGAAAGTCTTGGGGCACCTGAGTGGCTCAGTGGGTTAAAGCCTCTGCCTTCAGCTCAGGTCATGATCCCAGGGTCCTGGGATCTAGCCCTGCATTGGGCTCTCTGCTCAGCAGGGAGCCTGCTTCCCTTCCTCTCTCTCTGCAGGCCTCTCTGCCTACTTGTGAACTCTGTCAAATAAATAAATAAAATCTTTAAAATAAAGAAAGAAAAAAAGAAAGAAAGTCTGAAAAACTGTCAAAACTGAAACTAAGATGATTTGTATTATTTAGTATGATGACTAAAGGCAATAATGGTATTCTGAATGGAGTTCTGGAAAATAAAAATATATATATGTATTAGTTAAAAATTAAGATATAGAGAGGCGCCTGGGTGGCTCAGTTATTAAATGTCTGCCTTCAGCTCAGGTCAAGATCCCAGGGTCCTGGCATCGAGTCCCACATTGGGCTCCCTGCTCAGCAGAGAGCCTGCTTCTCCCCCTCCCACTCTCCCTGCTTGTGTCCCCTCTCGCTCTGTGTCTTTCTTCCAAATAAATAATTTTTTTTAAATTAAGGATCTAAGAATAAAGTATGAACTCTAGCTAATAATAATGTGTCAACATTGTTTCGTTAGTTGTGTTGAATATATCATAGTAATCTAATGAAACAATGTTGAATTGAATATTGTGTTAAATATATCATAGTAATGTAAGATCTTAATGAGAGGGGAACCTGGGTATAGGATATATAAGAATTCTGTGCTAACTTTTAAAATGTCTTTAATTCTAAACTATTCTTTTTTTAAAGATTTTATTTATTTATTTGACAGAGAGAGACACAGTTAGAGAGGGAACACAAGCAGGGGGAGTAGGAGCAGGAGAAGCAGGCTTCCCGCTGAGAAGGGAGCCTGATGCGTGGCTCTATCCCAGGACCCTGGGATCTTGACCTGAGCTAAAGGCAGACATGTAATGTCTAAACCACCCAGGCGCCCCAATTCTAAACTAGTCTTAAAGAAAAAGAGTATCTGAAAATATCACAAGATTGAGAAAAATAGAGATAAATAAAATTAAAGAGAATATAAAAATGATTAGATAATATATCCTGGGATTTATATATTTATATATATAATATGATATGTAATAATGATATAACTATATGATATAATACAATAATTATGATAATATAACCATGTATAGAATACATACACAGATATATAGAGAGAGTCACGCTATCTTCTTGGGTAGATATATAGTAATAAACTCAGATCTCAGGCATAGGGGGAAAATGCTCATTCAGCATCGAACAAAATCAAGGAAATAAATAGAAAACATGTAACCTGATAACATGTTTGAATTTCCAGCATGCAAGGAAATATAAAGATAAATTATCTCTGTGATACTGGTAATGTCTTAAGTGTTATAGAGAAAAATACTATTATTAAATATTCACTGAATCAACATATTACTCATGTACAAAATAACATGAAAACACTTTTTTTTCATGCACAAATGTTGGAAGTATTTCAATGAGAGTCTTCTCTGATTTCTCTATCATCAGTCATAATTTGGCCATCTTCTCATCATTGTAGTTAATATTTGAATGCTTATCACATAGAAGTCCTTTCCTAAACTTTATTATGTATTCTTTTGTTCACACTTCTGGGCATTCAGTTCTTACTATCTCTGCTTCACAGAAAAGTAAAATGAGGCTCGGAGTTTAGTAACTAATACCAAATCATGAGACATGTAACTATTTAAATCTACTTGTATTTAAGAGACACTGTAGAAAATGAAAGAATTTATAATATTTAAATATTCAAGAATTGAAAAACAGCTATAGATCTATAATCAGTTAAATTAGAGTATCTGAATAGTATTTGATAATAAGACTTTAAAACAGCAATATTAAAACAATGATTTTTTTTTAATTTGCAAGATTCAAATAAATTGAATCTGCACTGCTGACTGCTGAACATCATTTTTTTTCAAATGCGATTTTTTTAAAAAGATTTTATTTATTTATTTGTTAGAGAGAGAGAGAGAGGGAGAGAGAACACAGGCAGACAGAGTGGCAGGCAGAGGAAGAGGGAGAAGCAGGCTCCCTGCCCAGCAAGGAACCCGATGTGGGACTCGATCCCAGGACACCAGGATCATGACCAGAGCCAAAGGCAGCCACATAACCAACTGAGCCACCCAAGCGTCCCTCAAATGGGATTATTTTTATTATTATTATTATTTAGGTCACATGATCATGTGTTGGGTTTTTTGCATGGGCTGCATTCAATTTCATGTTCTATCTCACCTAGTTGAGAATGCTGGAAGATGAGAAACCCTATGGCCCAAACTCTTGCAGCTAGGGATTTCAATTACATATTTTACGTACTTTTTTTGAGACTTGGAAGCAAAAATTAGTTATAGGTCACTTTACTGCAGTATTTGAGTGATGCTGGTGAGATCAAGGACAAGGGGGTATGAGCCATCCCTGGGACATCCTTCCACTCCAGTTTGTCTGCTGGGTGTGAGGAGCAACTATGGAAACAGCAATGATATCCTGCTTCTGGCTGAGCCCCGTGTCAGCAAACCAAGAGGCAGTATGGTTCACTCACTTCTGTTAACATTCTTGCAGGAGCCTTGGAATAGAGCCTGCTTTTCTGTTTTCCCATCTATTCTGTAAACACTTGAGATGAAATCCCTTACTATATAAAATGCCTAGACTGTTTTCTTTCCTTCACCCATATGATACACCACATATGTTATGTTATACTGCTACTAATGCAAATTAAAAAACAAAGGTATGTATCTTAATGTACACAGCAAAATCCCCTTAAAATATTTACAGATCACTATCTACTTTTCTTTTTAAAGATTTTATTTATTTATATGACAGAGAGAGATCACAAGTAGGCAGAAAAGCAGGCAGACAGAGAGGAGGAAGCAGGCTCCCTGCTGAGCAGACAGCCCGATGCAGGGCTCGATCCCAGGACCCTGGGATCATGACCTGAACTGAAGGCAGAGGCTTTAACCCACTGAGCCATCCAGGCACCCCTCACTACCTACTTTTGCCTACTGTTGAAGAAGTCATGCTGGAGATGTACCCTTAGATTCTAGTTACAGAGCAGAGGCAAATAATTATGCTTTTGAGATTCAGAAAAAATGGGAACCTTTTACTGAGCCTTGAATGCCTGCTGGCACAGGATGACAGCCTAGTTCCATCTTTAATGTGATTCACAGAATCAAAGCACTTGGGACAGTTGTACCATTTCTTGTAAGCAATTTTATTTTCTCAAAATCATTCCGGCTTGGAACTCTCCAAAGTCTCTAACAAGTTATGACATGAACTCCCTCTGATTATAACAGTCACTAAGTTTCCAGTAGTTTCTGGATTTCTGGAATGTCCAGTTTGATATTCCAAGTGCTACTATGTATTCCTCATAATACCTGCTATTCACTCATGAAAGTATGTGAGAGTTGAGTGAGAAATGGAATTTTCTTCTATCACTTCTCAAAGCTTTGTGAGTGCAGGGGTTACAATAAGCCCTGTATAGAAAGGAAGTGTATAGTGTCCCAAGGTGCAAAGGGGAGATATAGACCAGGGCCATTCTGCCCTCAGACAAGTAAAAAATGCCTTTGATCACAGGCTCAGACACAGAACAAGAGAGAAGGTCAGGTATATATTCTTTCAGGCCACTCCATATTCTACAGAAATTCTGTCTTGGGTTTTAAATATATCTCTCACAATCTAAATACCCCTTCCTTTTCATATCTCATTGCCATACTTATACAGAGAAAAAAATATGTCTCTTAATTTGTTCCTGAATGGCTTAAAATAATTATTTTTACTTGTGAAAACTTGTCTAAGAAACCATTTGGCAAATCTAAATTTGTATTACCTTAAAACTCATTCTTCTGAATAAATAGGTATAAGCTATTTCAAAGAAAAATAAAACTTAGATGTCACTTTCTTTTCCTACTGTCATTAACCTAAAAATAATATTACCAATATGTATATAAATTTCTTAGAAAATAATGATATTTATTCATATGTATTGGCTGTAGTTTTGGTTCAGGTTTGTCTTGGGATATGTGTTCATTTTGTATTTTTATGATAAAATTCCCTTTCAGTTCATTATGGAGAAATTCTTTTGACACAGTGATAGTATCATTTAAATGACAGAATTTGCATCATAAATTATTATGGAAATAATTCTTATTGTGTTTCCTAGTCATTTTTAAGGGGTTCAATGTTAAGAACCTCAGTGGTTTGTTTTTTTTTTTCAGTTGGTTGATTTTTAATTTTTTTTTTCAGCATAACAGTATTCATTGTTTTTCACAACACCCAGTGTTCCATGCAAAACGTGCCCTCCCTTTACCCACCACCTGTTCCCCCAGCCTCCCACCCCTGACCCTTCAAAACCCTCAGGTTGTTTTTCAGAGTCCATAGTCTCTTATGGTTCGCCTCCCCTTCCAATTTTTTTTTTTTTTATAAACATATAATGTATTTTTATCCCCAGGGGTACAGGTCTGTGAATCGCCAGGTTTACACACTTCACAGCACTCACGATAACACATACCCTCCCCAATGTCCATAACCCCCTCCCCCTCTCCCAACCCCACCTCCCCCCCGCAACCGCCAGTTTGTTTTGTGAGATTAAGAGTCATTTATGGTTTGTCTCCCTCCCAATCCCATCTTGTTTCATTTATCCTTCTCCTATCCCCCTAACCCCCCATGTTGCTTCTCCATGTCCTCATATCAGGGAGATCATATGATAGTTGTCTTTCTCCGATTGACTTATTTCACTAAGCATGATGCCCTCTAGTTCCATCCACATCGTCGCAAATGGCAAGATTTCATTTCTTTTGATGGCTGCATAGTATTCCATTGTGTATATATACCACTTCTTCTTTATCCATTCATCTGTTGATGGACATCTAGGTTCTTTCCATAGTTTGGCTATTGTAGACATTGCTGCTATAAACATTCGAGTACACATGCCCCTTCGGATCACTATGTTTGTATCTTTAGGGTAAATACCCAGTAGTGCAATTGCTGGGTCATAGGGTAGTTCTATTTTCAACATTTTGAGGAACCTCCATGCTGTTTTCCAGAGTGGTTGCACCAGCTTGCATTCCCACCAACAGTGTAGGAGGGTTCCCCTTTCTCCGCATCCTCGCCAGCATCTGTCATTTCCTGACTTGTTAATTTTAGCCATTCTGACTGGTGTGAGGTGGTATCTCATTGTGAAGAACCTCAGTGTTTTTAGAGTAACATCACTCAAAATGATTTTAATCAAGAATCTCACTTTGAATGACTGGTCAACCTTGATGATTTTTATAATAGTTGCACATTTCAAAAGGAGTTGATGGATGAAACTTTCCATGATATTTCATGTTTTAGCCACAGGTTGGGAATTTTCTAAGATGGTCATTGACACTTTAGGATCAATGATATAAATTTTATTTTGCACTGAAAGGTAAGGTGAAATAATCAATGTACTTTTAGTGTGTTCATTTATTATATTTATTTTGAAAAATTTTACCAAAGTATTTCCTATGATCTTCATTTTATGTGTGCAAATATAATTCTAGTTATTTTATGGTTTTATACTTTATGGAATTCAATTTACAACAATAATTTCAAACAACTTTTTTCACAGAATTAGTAATTAAAATATTTTTGTCATATGAAATTGGAAAAAAAAACTAGGAAACACAATGAGAATTTGAAACTACTGCAGGTAGAAAAGAATTTATCTACATATAGAAACAGACCTATACATATCATGTTCTAATGGGAGTTACTTAACTATCACCTGCTTTATAACTGGAGAATGACCACAGCTGCATCATGGTTAATCATCATTACGGTTATAACTAGGAACATGTTTTTTGATTCTTATAACATTATAATTTTCTCTGTAGTATTTTGTTGCATCCTCCTCCTGCCCCATTTAAGAAGAGTAAAATAATGGATAAGAGCATTAACAGTTTGGTATTTTGTATGTCAGTATAACCCCAAACTGAGGTGTCCTTACTGATGATAAACTCAGGGTCACTCCCCCTAGGCCTGGCAACATTGTTCAGTCTTCCATAATAGTAGTGGCTAATCCAGAATTTCTGGAATGGAAAGGAATATGACTAAAAGGGGCAGGAGGCCCAGGGAAGTGGTTTGCATGAAAGCATTATGTCAATTTAGACTATGCATGTTGGAGTATCCTGGTAGGGAGAGAAAATTACCTCTTTTATATAAACCCATATAAGCACAAAAATCAGGACATTGTATATATATTATTTATTTGGAAGAGTAAAGATTCAGGTTAATGTAGATGAGGGGTAGGGTGGTCCAGCTAACTTATTTTTTGACTATCCTTATCATGAGAAGAGAAAAATAAACACTAAGAAAAGGTAACCCTTAGACAATTGGAGTCTCCTGGTCAGTGGGATAAGCAAGCTACATCAAGGGATCTCCTTTTCCTCTTCCAGGGCAAACGTACTTTATTGTTGCAGAAATGAAATATCTGATACCAGAATGAATTTCTTCACACAGAATGTATCAAAATTCAACCCCAAACACATGCAGATTAAATCTCCCTTCAAGAGGTGATCTACAAAATAAACCCTCTCCACAGGCTAGTCCTGATATGAGGTGATTACTTTACATACTAAAACAGTTGTATTTTCATGCTGACTTTTAAAAATTTCCCCATTTGTAACATTTTCTATACTCAGTGAATTGATTTTTTTTTTTTTTTTTTTTTTGAGCGTCTTTTCACAACGTGCTGATTGTATCCAAGCCTGGAACTGCCTCATTCATTTTTATACGGCAGCATGTGGCTAATTTTAGAGCCTCTGGATATACTTTTCACTGGATGAAAGACTAAAGTATAAAGGGGAATAATAAGAAGAAAAATAATAGTAGATGCTACCAATAATGCAAAAATCGCACAACTTTTTAGCAGTTATTTAAATCTTAAAATAATATGTATTCCTTGTCACACATTACAATAACAAAATTCAGAAATCTCAACACAGTGTAAAAAGAAACTAAAGAACATTTGTACTCTTTTCACATATAAACATCAAATTTCAGGCTATATTTTAAAAATAATGTTACATGCCATGTTGATCTCTAAATGCATTCGTCTTTATAAAAATCAAGCGTCCCACTTTTTTCTTTGGATCATCTACACAGTGGACTTGTGAGGAAACACACCAGAACATGGAAAATATTAAAGAACCACAATAACCATTCTTGATGTTTGCTTTGGAGTGATTAAGTCTTAAAAACGAAATATATCTTCTAATCTTGAATAATTCTTTCGTGGCCAGTCTGCCAGCTCAGCCTTCACTTTGTTCCTGCAGGCCTCAGGCAAACAATCTGTGTCAGCATTTCTCCTCAGCCCACAACACACACTGCTCCCACCTGGCCTCCTGTTTTGCTGGAGCCTGCAGCAGACCAGAATCCGTGTCCTCGGCTTGTCTATTTTTTATTAATTTGTAAAGATAACAAAGAGACCGTTTTAGTTTAAACCAGTTTACTATTAATTCTAGAAAGAAGAGAGGGAAAAGAAGCAAAAATAAACTAGGTTAAAATATAAGAGATACAAAAAGGGAGATTTTTAAAGGGCCCTAACATTTAACAAAACTCTCACTGTTTCTTTCTATAGCCTCTAGCCCCTGCCTCACTTTTATAGTCAGTGTCCTGAAGGTTTCAAATATTTCTTGAGGTCACTCTATTATAATAGGTTGCTATTTCTTTCTCCCCCTTCAGTACTGCGCAGGCAGAATTCTAAAGCTCTTCCTCTCCCCACAAGATGGCTTTGCTTGGCCTTTGTTATTAGAGAACTCATCTAGGTACTGTCCCCAAGGGAAGGAACTTTGCGGATGGAATTATGGTTAAGAGTCAGCTGACAACAAAATGGGGAGATTATTTTTCAATAATCTGGGTGGACCTACTATGGTCACAAGTGCCTTTAAAAAGCAGACAGGAGGGCAGAGGAGTCAGCTCCAGAAGCAGCTCTGGAAGTTAGGAGAGATGACACAGGGAAGGAAGCTGCCATTGGAGGAGGGGAGCCTGTGGGGAGGCTTGGAAAGGAACAGCATGCTGCCTTTTGAAGCACACATCAGTGGGGGTGGAAACCTCAGTCCTGTAACAGCACAGCAATCTGGTCACCACCCTGAATGAGCCTGGGGACAGATTCTCTCCAGCATCTCATGACAGGAGTAAAGCCAGTTGCTGCCTTGATTCTGGCTCGTGGAACCCACAGCAGAGAAACCAGTTACACCAACTCAGAAGTCTGCCTGCAGAATTAGGAGACAATGCATTTGTGTTGTTTGAAGCCTCTAAGTTTGCTGTAAGTTTTTAATGGCGGCAGGGGAAATCAAATACAAATCCCAAAGTCCTACATTTAATTCCCTATAAAACTATGTGAGCCCCTTGGCCATGCATTCTTTTTTTTTTTTTTTTAATTTTTTTTTAAAGATTTTATTTATTTATTTGACAGAGAGAGATCACAAGTAGGCAGAGAGGCAGGCAGAAAGAGAGAGAGGAGGAAGCAGACTCCCCGCAGAGCAGAGAGCCTGATGCGGGGCTCGATCCCAGGACCCTGAGATCATGACCTGAGCCGAAGGCAGTGGCTCAATCCACTGAGCCACCCAGGCGCCCCTTGGCCATGCATTCTTAAGTATTAGACACACAAACACAGTGAACTAGAAACATTTAGTTTAGAATTTGTAGGTTTAAATATAATTGTTCATTTATTCAACAAGATAGGAGGTTGCTGGCAGATGGCACAGACTCATTTCAAGACAACAGATGTACATTTTTAATACCCATTTTTTATCTTATTTTTAATTAGAAAGTGACACTTCAAACTGAAATTGCTAGAAACCCCTATTAAGTCAAGGAGGAAAAGAAACAAAGCGATGGCAAATTTGTTGGAAAACAACAATTAATTCAGTACAACATGATTTTTTGGATGTGTGTGTGTGTGTGTTTGTGTGTGTGTGTGTGTGTGTGAGATGTTGTAAGCCAAACAATGACCCCCCCCTAAAACACATGTGTCCTAAACCCCAATGAAAGTTAATTTATACAGCAAAAATGATTTTGGAGATGGAATTATGTTAAAGGTTTTAGGATGGGGAGATAATCCCGGATTATTTGCGTAGTCTTAATATGATCACAAGGGTCCTTGTGAGAGAGATCCAGGTGATCAGGGTGAGACATGTAACAACCAAAGCAGAAGGTTGGTGAGATGTGAAGGAGCCATGAGTCAAAGAATGCAGACAGCTTCTCAAAGTTGTTCCAGAAGGAACAGCTCTGTCAACACCCTGACTTTAGCCCAGTGAGACTGATTTTGGACTTCTATCCTCTAAAAATATAATAAATTGTAAACCACTAAGTTTGTGGTAACTTCTTATGATAGCAATGGGAAATGAATACAGCAGACATATGTGTGACCATGAGCATAGAACTAAGAGATAGGAGTGGTTCATATCCCAATCTCCTGTACCCCAGCAGCAAATCTCCATCACAAGTGTGGTAATGTACTTCACGGTACAAATTTATGTTCTACCAAACACCTTTGATTTATAAGCAGTAAGTCTTCTTTCAGGCCCCTTCTCCCCATGACACCCTTCTCCCTAAGCAAACAAACAAACAAAAACAGAAGTTACTTGAAGTCAGCAGCTTTTTGTATTCTTCCATAAAACCTAAATTCTTTAAAGAGATTATGCTAAGATGATGTGCAGAAACAGGGATACCGTGCAGGGCAGAAGATATAGAGTCTTAAGGACAACAGATAGGAGACGGTGGGTTCCAACAGCTGTGAAAAGTGTCCAAGAATATTGGAAGCATTCACAAAGCTCTCTGAAGCATCTTGAGGAAGGAACAACAGTCCACAGGGAAAGGCTATGCGGTATATCTCTGGAGAGGCTAGTGTGTCAGAATTTTGAGACTTGGCAGTTTCCTAACCATTACATAGAGCATAAACAGGAGTTTTCAAGGATCCATGCAGACTGGAGAAATAAAGGGGGTGCTTATAATGGGCTAGGGACTTGAGACTCCTCTTTTTAAAAATATATATGTATATTTTAAAATATATATTTTTAAGATTTTATTTGATGGAGAAAGAGTGAGCGAGTGAGAGAAAGAGAGAGAGAAAAACATGAGAGGGGGAGCAGAAGGAGAAGTAGAGAGAGATAGACTACCTACTGAGAAGGGAGCCTGATATGGGACTCCATCCCCGGACTCCAGAATCATGACCCGAGTGAAGGCAGATGCTTAACTGACTGAGCCACCCAGGAGCCCTGAGATGCACCCCCCCCTTTTTTTCTTTTCTTTACTGGAAAACGTATAAACTTTCCAAACTTTATGCAAGTAGAAGAAGAGTATAGGAATGATGACAGGAATGGTTAAGATTACATATTCCTGCCAGCTATTTGGAATAGGGAATAGAATCAGGGTTTAAGGATAATTTGAAAATATTGAAATTATAGTAACTCTTGCATGTCTTTTCTTGTGAAGTAAGGTTGTCTGCATACAGAACAGAAAATAATATAATAATTGATATAATTATTAAAATTAATAGATTTCAGCAGATTGATGGACATAGGATGACTGTATAAATCCACTGAATTTCTATATACTAGCAATATAGTATCTTATTTAAACAATTGATTATAAAATTGTTTTACAAATACTGAAATTTACAAAGGCAAAAAAGCATTTGGGATTTGAGGTATTGAGGTTTACAATGAATAATTTATTTTTAGAGAGAGAGAATTCATTAAAGACATAAGATCAATGTAGATGTAATATTGATGTATAAGAAAATTCAGTCTCCTAAAAAAGATGACCATTCACTCCAAATTGATCTGCTAACTTAGAGGAATGTCAATAAAAATTCCAAAATTGGTCTTCATGGAACTTGGAATATATAAGGAAACACAAAAAGCCAGTAAGAGTCAAAATGTATTTCTGTGAATATTATCTACATGAGGTAATTTGCTGTACAGATACCATGATTAATTGTAAAGCTACAAAATAATATAGATTGAAATGAGGATGCATAATTAGTACAATGAAATAGAATAGAGAGCAAATAGACCCAAACATATATAAACACTTTATTTATGCAGTGGTGGTTTATCACTGAAGACTATGAATTAATCAACCAATGTTCACTAGGTGATTGATTTATCCAGTTGGGAAAAGAAACTAAAAGGCAAGTCCCACTTCACATCACACACACATTTAAACAGAAAATGACTCAAGACAGATTAATCACTTAAATATAAGGACAACATTAACATTTTTTAGAAGATTTTATTTATTTATTTGACAGAGAGCACAAGTAGGCAGAGGCAGGAGGAGAGAGAAAGGGAAGCAGCCTCCCTCCTGAGCAGAGAGCCCGATGCGGGATTGGATCCCAACACCCTGAGATCATGACCTGAGCAGAAAGCAGAGGCTTAACCCACTGAGCCACCCAGGCACCCCAAATATTTTTTTTTTAATTTAAGAGCATATGTATATGTCCTTAGCATAAAGAAGCATTTCTTAAATAGAACACAAAAGTAAAACTATAAGGAAAAGACAAATAAATGTGGCTGCATTAATATGAAGAACTTCTGCTTCTCAATCTAATCTCAATCAAAATCCCAGAAAGTTATTTTGTGGATACTGACAAACTGATTCTAAAGTTCATATGGAGAGGAAGAAGACCGAGAATAGCCAACACAATATTGAAAGAGGAAAAACAAAGTTGGAGGACTGACGTTATTTGACTTTAATACTTATTATGAAGCTACAGTAATCAGGACAGTGTGATACTGGAAAATAGAAAGTAGACAGATGGAACAGAATAGAGAACCCAGAAAGAGAGCACTGTAAATATAGTCAGCTGATGAATTAATGGGATGATTGTGATATGTCAATGTAAGTTCATCCTTGGTAGAAAATGTTCCTTTCTGGTGGTGATAACGGGGAGGAGGCTATGTGTGCCTGGGATCATGGAATGTATGTGAAATCTCTGTCTTGTTCTCTGAATTTTGTTGTAAACCTAAAATTGCCTTTAAAAATGAAGTCCAGGGGCGCCTGGGTGGCTCAGCGGGTTAAAGCCTCTGCCTTCGGCTCAGGTCATGATCCCAGGGTCCTGGGATCGAGCCCCACATCGGGTTCTCTGCTTGGCTGGGAGCCTGCTTCCTCCTCTCTCTCTCTCTGCCTGCCTCTCTGCCTACTTGTAGTCATATGTAAAATAATGATGCAGCTTATAATCAATGGCATCTTAAGATTTGAATGAAATATGGAAACATATTTGAAGATATATAAATTGTACATTGCAGAATTTCTGCTTCCAGTTTCATATCCATTTTGCACATCATTTTTACTTAACTACATTAGTCATATCCAAAAATGTAAGCAGAATATGATAAATACCATCATGCCATGGAAGTAAAAAAAACAAACAAACCTACCTTTCAAGAATGACAGACAACTTATGTTAAAAAAGTGATGAATGTTATCCCTCCATTGTAGTAAAGCATTTTTTTCCTTCTATGTGTTCACGACATTAATCAATAAATCACTTATATTTAATCTAGTGGAGACAGTTATGAAACAGGTGCCCAAACTGGCAAAGTGTTATACCTATAGACGGTCTCTTAGCAAATGACTTTCAATCAAGCAAGGATAATAAATACTTTATAGGGGATAAAACACAGATAGCTAAACATTAAAAAAAAAAACAATGTATTTCTGTCAGATTGGAAGGTAAACTATACTACTAAATATACAGAAAGGTAGTGAGAATTCAGGTGAATTCTTTTATACCTGTAAAATTTTATGTTTTTTTTTTAAATTTAAAAATAATGGATCAATGGTGGTTTTCATAACTGTTCTGTAAGGACTCTGAACACAGCAAAGTTATGTTATGAGGGGGCCACTGAAGGAGAAGATGGGTTTGGAATGGGGGGTGCTCCCCTACTTCAACTGCAGTGGTGCTTTAGATTTTGTATTTTTCTACTGGAAAAATGTGAGCTATGTATATTGGGATCAATATCCCAATATTTATCTAAGAGTTTTTATAAAACATTAACATAAAAAAAGAAACTTTTTCTTTACAGTTTCCATTAAATGGATTTTTATAAGGATTCTTTCTATTGCAAAAGGCAGAGGAATGCAATGAAACTTGGCTGGAGCAAATGGAGAATTCACTGTCTCAGTTGATAATGTTCAGAAATTTGGCCAACTTCAAAAGCAGCCTGTTCTAGGAGCTCAAATGGTGGATCAGGAACCTGTGCAAATCCTGCCTCAGCTCCACTCTCCTCTTGGTGCTGGCTGGCATCTTACCGGGACTTTTTCATCATGGCCCCAAGACGACTGTGTCCATTCCAGATCTAAGACCCCTTTAGCTTCTCATTCAAAGGACAAAAGCAACTTCAGAAGTGTCAGAATACTTCACAGTTAAGACGAAATCAGCATAGGCCTGACTTTTACTCATGATTCAGACTGATGTTCTTATGAATCTCTCCCTGAATTCGGATAATATTATTATCCAAAAGGCCCAAGACAAGTCAGGGCCCATTCAAAGGAGAGGAGGCTGTATGCTTCCCCCAAAATGTTAAATGTGGTATCTGGAACAGCTGCACAGTTTAGGGGGGTCAAGTGCAAAATGAAATTGTAGGGTTCTTTTTTTTTTTTAACGATTATTTATTTATTTATTTATTTGACAGAGAGAGACATCACAAGTAGGCAGAGAGGCAGGCAGGGTGGGGGAAACAGGCTTCCCGATGAACAGAGAGCCCCATGCAGGGCTCGATCCCAGGACCCTGGGACCATGACCAGAGCCAAAGGCAGAGGCTTAACTCACTGAGCCACCCAGTGAGTTAAGCCAAAATTGCAGGGTTCTGCTTTAAAAATATTTAAATTTTTAATTTAAAATAAAAAATATTTAATATTTAAAAATATTAAGGATATTAAGGATTTCAAGACAGCAACAAGAAAGCATAAAACCAAGCATGGTGCCCTTCTAAGCACAGAGCCCTGTGCTATGGCACTGGCCATGTGCCCAGGAAAGCCCCATCTGCTGCATATTGTTTAACCAGAAGAAGGGTAAATAGATTCTTGGTGGAAGAAAATAACATGTGTCCAATACAGAAACTGAATTTAAGCTTGGACTCGCCCTTCACAGTTTTAATTTCAAATAATATTTTTGAGCTTTGGAAAAGTCTTACACTTGAAAAAAGGAATTTTAATAATAGAAAAAGTGCAATGCATTCTTTTCTTTCATAAACTTTACATTGTTATGCCTTGTATTTTAACTTCCATATTTTGGGGGATGTATTCCCATTTGTCCTTCATTTTCACATGTATATACCATTACCTCCTCTTCTCAAGGAAGCAGAAAAATACTGCCCCCTTAATATATATTTTCCTGCTTGTTTCCCCTTGCCTTCATTTCGTACTTTCCAATCCTTAATTATTCTTATCTCCTCTCTTTTCCCAAAGCACTCCACATGTTCCTCATTTTTGTCACCTATAAAATTCTTTCCCAGTGACAGGTTTCAGTTTTAATTATCTTTGAATCTAACCATGATGTACGAAGTATGGAGCTCAATGCCTTTCACCTAGTAGGGTCCAATCAATATTTGATGAGTGAATGAATATCATTATTTTCTTACCCACTGTTATGCTTCTTTACATTCCTCGCTCTGTTTGAATCCCCCTATTTAATTAGATAATATATAACAGAGCACCGGCATAATCCTAGGTACTAGTTAGTTCTCAATACAAAATATAACGTGATTTAAATTTGTATGATTGTATCATTTATTTAAATGTACATAAGCATACTGGGCATAATGTTTTATCTTAAATAAAACTTGTTTCTATAAACGTAGTCATATTCTGTAATTTTCCAAACTCAGAATTCTTTATCTACAAATTGTATTGTTTCTTAAGTTGTGTGTGTGTGTGTGTGATTTGCCTTGTGTTATCTTAATTATGTCCCAAATGCCATTATATTTTAATTTAGGAAAGCATTATACAAACATGAAAAAGACTGGCTTGTTGGATGACTTTATAATTGTTTCATATACCAGGTTGTCATGGCTAATTAATCACTTTTATACCTTAAAATGAACACCAAGTTAATGACACCTCATATTCTTAAACAAAATGATATTAGCACAACACTATTTTCTGGTTAAAGAACTTACTAGAGTACAAATATGTTTGCATACTTTATCTGTAATTGCAAGTGTTACTGTGGTAAGAAAGATATTAACATTATGCAGTGAACATTTAAAGAAATATTCATAGTCAAAGAGATAGTATTAGGCAGATAATTTAATTATTAGTGTGATTGCTTTTTAATCTGACTCATCAGCCTTCTGCTTCGGTGCTTATCGTAATTTCAATTCTTGTGGTGAAATCTAAGTAAAATGACCAAAAACCTCAATATATTTTCTAAGCTGTAAGTCTAACAACATCCAAAAAAAAAAAAAAAAAAAAAAAAAAGCCCAGATTAGATTTTATGTTGATTGGATGAAGCTTTGCCTTAAAAATATATTATTTTATAATTGGGATCATTTTGTATGTCTATACATGTAAAAAAAAAAAAAAAGGAAAGAAAATAAAAAGAAAAAAACCACCTTTTACTGCTCAGTTTTTGTTTTCTTTCATTAAGAACCTAATCCATGGGGTGCCCAGGTGGCTCAGTGGGTTAAAGCCTCTGCCTTCACCTCAGGTCATGATCCCACCCAGGGTCCTGGGACACCTCAGGTCATGATCCCAGGGTCCTGGGATCGAGCTGGCATCGGGCTCTCTGTTCAGCAGGGTATCTGCTTCCTGCTTCCTTTCCTCTATCTCTGCCTGCCTCTGCCTACTTGTGATCTCTGTCAAATAAACAAATAAAATCTTAAAAAAAAAAACAATATTTTCAAGAAATTGGATTGTAATAACTACTTAGTACTAAAAAAAACCCTCTATATGTTAATTTACTATGTTCTATTTATGTTTATTATATGTTTATACTTACATCTACCTGTTACATATCTATGTTCATCTACTTGTAATAAGAAGAATTAATGATATTATATACATAGATCTACAAATACATACACAGAAAGAGGTCAAAGAACATGTTTTCAGATCATTTCCTGCAGTAAGACTCTGTAATCATGAAACCACTGATTATATCCATATGATCTAAGTTCAACTGCAGGCAGGTTAATTTTATAAGTTTTCCTTAAGGGCTTAAATGTTGGGACTATAGGTTAGTCAATAATGTGACAATGCACTTGATGAAAAGTTGAAACATATTTGGCTGTTCCCAAGGCTGCACATACTTTATATTGTGTTGGAAAATGTTTGACTTTATTACAAAGTGATCTTTATGTTCATACTTTAGAACAAGAAAGATTGTAAGCAACTTGAAGAAACTGACAAAATGTCTGTGGAAGAAAAGAGGATTTGGCAACCAGAACTTGTCATGAACATTGATTTAATTCAAGTCTGTAATCACACAATAATAATCAAATGAAGAATTAAGGAATTATTTCGTCGGTTATACCAATCTGGATACTCCAGGACAAAAATCCTTCTTGATTTTCAATAGCCTGAGAGGATTTCAGACATCTGTATTTTTCATATAATTGCCTTACTGCTTTCTTTAACTTTTCCTTAATATTCAAAGCTGAACTTATCTTGCATCAAAATTTGTCCTTCAAATGTATGTAACAAAGTGCTCTGACATGAAATAAGTGGTAAAATTAATATTTTAAAATTAATTCATGAGAGTATCAGAAAAGCAAAGGGATTAACACAAATGTTCCTTTTGGAATGATAGGGAAACAGATGTCTCCTTTTCTGCTGGTGATAGAAAAATATTTTCCCATGAAACCTACTTTATTTAGAATTTTATTGTTCAGTGGAAGATCAGTAACTACCCTGCCTCATGCAAATTCAGCAAATATAATGTGGATGTGTGTGTTTGTGTTTTTAATTGGGAACATTTCTACATCCCAATAACAGTAACTGCAAAACACTATGTATGGGTATATGTATGTAGTACATTTTAAAGAACAATTTTGTTTCTTTAGGGAACTGGCAGATCCTAAGAAAACCAGTTAAATATAGTATACTTGTTACGGTAAATGCGTTACATAAAAGGGACAAATTAAGATGTTATAAATGTGATAAGCCATCTGTTTCTGCTTTTGTTCTATTCGTCACATGCATCTGTTCTTATTCAGCTATAAGGAAGCACTTTGTACTAATTTACACATCAAAATATTGCTAAAATATCAATTTGTACACATAAAAACTTCTTTTCCTGAAATGAATACTAAAATCAAGGAGTAAAAAATATTCAAATTAATACTCTATCTTTAAAATGAAATTTAAAAATTATATAGATGACTAGGTAAGAGAGATCCAAATCACTTAACTAAGTACAGTTTGCTCCAAATTACTTAAATTATATAGGCATCATTTGTATCACTCATTCTGGACAACAATGAAAACTGATCTTAGAAAGGTGAAGTAAAAAAGTTTTCTCATATTTGATTGTGTTGGTATCATGAAGAATATAAATGTGTTTTCTAATAATGAGATTTTATATACACACAAACATATATATATATTATTATTTCAAAGTTTATCTTAAGGGATCATCATCCTAATGCTTTATTTTGACTTAAAATTATCTGATACAACCTTCATATTCTGAAAACTAATGGAATCAAATGAACCTACCTGCATTTCAAGTGAATAAAATAATGGCACAGGACAAAAAAGGAACATTAATCCAAATAGGTTTAGATTATACTATTATGCTGACTGCATAATTTCAGGGTAAAGATAAATACAATCACAAATAAATCTTAAAATCTAATTGGAGTTTTGCTGTTTCGAGTGGTATTCGTTCAGCAATATTGTAACTTTACGAGTATTGTACCAGTAACAAATGAATAAATGTTTGATATAGTTAAGAGACAGGGTTCTAACACTGTAGAGAGATGGAGAAGGAAGGAAGAACCCTGTACTATTGAATTAGCATGTAGAGGTATGAAAAGAAACTCACGCATGTATATACATATACAAATATATTTTTTAGTTATTTCTGCATCAGTGAGTACAAAAACTGTAAGTCTTGGTTTCCAAATACCTCATTAAACAAAACCAGTGTTCCTGGGAGTAATGGTTGATTCTAGCACTGGGGTAGGGTCAGTCTCAGATGACCCTGGAACTTTCTGTGTTCAAAAAATAAGGAAATGATTTAAAAAACTGAGATAATAAAAAAAGGCAGAATACAGGTTGAGGTGAATTTCACTGACCAATTTGTAACAATTGAGAGCATTAAAATGGATATTAACTAGAGTATAATATATTGGATAAAATTAGACTGATTTCACAATGGCACTTCATACATATGTAACAGAAAATGTTAATTAATAAATACTGGAAGAATGACAAAGTTGGAAAAGTCAAAATTCATAACAATCATTTAAATAATTCAGGTAAGTACTGTTAATAAGTGTAAAACTGTGAGTGAAAATTAATGGAATGCAGGATAATTTCATAGTCGACATTATTTAAAAATAATGAATTTATAAAAAACAAAGACCATATTAACTAAATGCAATGGATGATACTAGGAAAATTCAACAAGTGGTATTATTGAAAACTAACTTAAAACTATGCAAAGAGATAATAAAGGAATGAATCATAAGATTTGTATTTCGTGAAAGTAGGAGACATTGAAAATTATAGAAAAAAATCAAAGCGTATCATGCTTAGTGAAATAAGTCAATCGGAGAAAGACAACTATCATATGATCTCCCTGATATGAGGACATGGAGAAGCAACATGGGGGGGTAGGGGGATAGGAGAAGAATAAATGAAACAAGATGGGATTGGGAGGGAGACAAACCATAAATGACTCTTAATCTCACAAAACAAACTGGCGGTTGCTGGGGGGAGGTGGGATTGGGAGAGGGGGAGCGGGCTATGGACATTGGGGAGGGGAGGCGAACCATAAGAGACTATGGACTCTGAAAAACAACCTGAGGGTTTTGAAGGGTCAGGGGTGGGAGGTTGGGGGAACAGGTGGTGGGTGATGGGGAGGGCACATTTTGCATGGAGCACTGGGTGTTGTGCAAAAAGAATGAATACTGTTACGCTGAAAAAATTAATAAAAAGGGAAAAAAAAGTAGCATCTGAAAAATAAAATCCTAAAAATTAAAAAAATAAAATAAAAAAATAAAAGAACTTCATTCATTTAAAAAAAAAAATCAAATGAAAGAACAGTGAGTAATTTGTAGATCGGGGAACTGAAAACTACAAATCCACAGAAGGAAGAACAGAGAAGTCTGGCAGTTCAGTTTGACTATGTCATTAATTTCCAGGAATTGGGTGCACCAGCTACCATAGCAGGTGGAAGAGAAGCAGAATGGGGAAATAACCACTGTTTCTTTATAATCACCATTTCTTTAAGTCTTTCTTAAAGCAGGGAGCCCAGTGAGGGGCTTGACCCCAGGACCCCAGGACCATGACCTGACCAGACGGCAAATGCTTAACCAGACAGAGCTACCCAGGTGCCCTCTTTAAGTCTTTCAGTGACCTCTGGATATGCAGCATTACCCGACAGGATCCCTGAATGTTGTCTTTAAGCAAGACTGTTCTGAGATTAGAAACCCAAGGCGCTGATGTAGGGGGTAAAATGCCAGTCTACATTTGGGGGATTAAGAGGATGTCCTCATACAAATGTTGAAGCTTCTCGGTCCTTTCTTTGCTTCACATCTAAAACTCTCCCTCCCAAGTTGGTGATTAGCGGGCTCCACAAATACCTGAGAATTCAGAGAGAAAATTGACTGACCACTTTACTATTCTAGAGGAAAGTCAATCTCTTTTACTCTCCTATTTCCTAATCATTTAGGCTATAAGTTTATAAAATGTATTAATCTCAAGAAAACAGCACTTTGGGGCGCCTGGGCGGCTCAGTGGGTTGGGCCGCTGCCTTCGGCTCAGGTCATGATCTCAGGGTTCTGGGATCCAGTCCCGTATCGGGCTGCTCTGCTCAGCAGGGAGTCCGCTTCCCTCTCTCTCTCTGCCTGCCTCTTTGTCTACTTGTGATCTCTCTCTGTCAAATAAATAAAATAAAATAAAAAAAGAAAAGAAAACAGCACTTTGCTCCATTTTATCTATTGTCATTTCATTATTCATTTCTCCTTTTATCATTAATTATCCTGTTTCTTCTGCTTACTTTGTGTTTCATTTGTGCTTATTTATGCCATATATTAGGGTGGAAGCTGAAGTCATGATTTGAGAACATTCTCTTTTTGAAATATGAATATTCAGTATCATAGGAATCTACCTAAGCGTTGCTTTCGAGGTATTCCACAAATTCTAATCTATCATATTTTCATTTTTATTCAATTCATAATACTTTTTGATTCATTTTTTAATTAGCTCTTTAACCGTGTTATATACATATGTGTTATTTAGTTTCCAAATAGTTCAAGATTTCTCCTGTTGTTAATTTCGAATCTGATTCTTTTGTGGTTAGAAAACATACTGGGCTCAGCTCAAAATCTTTGAAATTTATTGACACTTGTTTTTGTCCCTGAATATATTTTATCTTAATAAATGTCCCATTTACACTTCAGGAAGAATGCACATTTGGCTGCTATTGGGGGAGCATTCTAGTGCCAATCCATTCACACAGATTGACAGTGTTTTTAAAATCTTCTGTATCTTTTCTGTCTACTTGCTCTATTAATTAATTAAGAAGGGTTACTGGATCTCTTGACTATAAAGTACATTTGTCTCTTTCCCTTTGAAGCTCAATCAATTTTTGTTTCATGCATTTTGTAGATCTATTATTAGGTAAGTAAATAAATTATAATGGATGTGACTTTTGATGACTTGACTCTTTTATCATTATAGAATAACCCTTGATCCTTAATAATATTCTTTGTACTTAAATCCACTTAGCTGATTTTAGTATAGGCATTCTTACTTTCTTTTAACTTGTGATAGCAAGATCTACTTTTTTCATTATTTAAAAAAATCTTGTATTTATATTTAAAGTGCAATTCGTATAGGTAGCATATAGTTGGGTCAAGGCATTTTTAATGGCAATGGTTAAAACATTTACATTTAATGTGATTATTGATAGAGTTAGGTTTCAGTCTTTCATTTTGCCACTTGTTTTCCATTTGTCCCACCAATCTTTTGTCTCTGTATTTTATTGATAGTTTAGAATGAGTTTGAGAATATATCTTTAATTTATCACAGCTTACCTTAAAATGATGTTATATAAATTCACATGTATAAAAATCTTACAGTAATATACTTCCATTTTTCCTCTCCTGAACTTGTTGCTATTGTCATGTATTTCATGAATACACATATTTTAAAGACTTATTTATTTGAGAGATAGAGATAGTAAATGGAGAGAGGAGCTGAGGGAGAGAATTTTCAAGCAGACTCCCCAATGAGCACAGAACTCAATGCAAGGCCTGATCTCATGACCCACAAGATCATGACCTGAGCTGAAACCAAAAGCCAGATGCTTAACCAACTGAGCCACCCCGATGCCCCAAATGTATACATATATTTTAAATGCATAATATATTGTATTTGTTAAAACAATTATATTTTAAAACAATGTATAATAAGAAAATGATCTTTCAAAATTACAGTTTGGTTACAATTTCTTGTGCTTTCTTTAACATTTCATATAGTGAAGATTTGATGATAATGAAGTCTTTTACCTTTTGTCTGAAAATGACTTTATTTAACTTGAAAAATACATGTACTGAGTATAGAACACTAGCTTAGCAGATTGTTTTCTTTCAATACCTTAATGATTTTGTTTTGCTCTCTTCTCCATTGCATTATTGTTGATGAGAATTTTGCTGTCATCTTTGCTTTTATTTCTCTGAAGATAACACATCATTCCTTGGTATGGTTTAATATTTCTATTTCTCAGTTAGAAAAAAATTTTTTGCTTATGGTGTGTTTTGGTATTGTTTACTTCAAGCTTCTTGTAGTCTTAACAAGGTAAGTAATCTTAAAAAAAAAATGGGGGGGGGACACCTGGGTGGCTCAGTTGGTGAAGTGGTGAACTCTTGATTTCAGCTCAGGTCATAATCTCAGGGTCATGAAATCAAGCCCTGCTTTTGGCTCAGCGTTCAGCAGGGAATCAACTTGAGATTCTATTCTCTCTCTCTTTCCCTCTGCCCTATCCACCCATGCATGTGTGTGCCCTTGAGTGACCTCTCTTTCTAAAATAAATAAATAAATCTTTTAAAAAATCTTTAAAAAGTTCTGTATATAGGATATGCTCCCTCTCTCTCTCTCTTTCTGTATGTGTGTGAAAGAAAGAGAGAGAGAAAGAGAAACCAAAATAGAGGCAGAAAATAATCAACTACATACCAATAAATAGTGCTGATATTCAAGCAGGCACCTGGCACTTTCCCTCAAGCAAAAGAAAATCAAAAGCTTTCCCATACCAATCTAACTTATACAGAAAAATACAGAGAAGCCCCCTCACCCCAACCCACACACAGACACAAAACACAAATCCTCTGAAGTTGCATTGTTACTCCTAAGACATTAAAAATCCTTGCAGTTCACAAAGTTTTAGTTGTGTATCATTCTGTGAGGGTTTTCTGCCTTATACCAGTGATTGTGGAAATGTCAGGGGACTCCTGTTCAACAGTAAATAAGCAATACCTACAATGATAACAGTTCCATTTATCTACCTCCTAAATAGCCCTTAAATTTAACTTCATATTGGCTTCCACGGCCTCAGTTCAATCTTTTATTTCTCACCTAGAAAACTGTAATATCTTCCTAACATGGAACCTCAATTCCACCTTATCATCTCTGTGGTATTGCCACAAAGATTTTGTGTTGTTTGTTTTAAAACTTTTATCTTCTTATAGAAGTATAGTAGATTTTTGAAAAGTAGTTTATGTGGAGTTCAAATCCAGACTTTATACTATCTGCAAAAATGAACCTTATTTACCTATTTCAAACTTATTCTCATCTGTAAATGGAGATTAATAGGAACTCCCTTGTGTAATTTTTGTGAGGGATATATTTGACTTGCATGTCAAGTACTTCTCACATGGCACAAAATCTAGGAAATCCTCAATGAATGTTAATTTTGTGATGTTGTTGCTGCCTATAGCATATAATTTGGCAACTTAAGAAAAATAATAATGAAAGTAGTAGTAAATAATACTTACCAATCCATTAATCCTTTATAAAAATTTTGTTTTGTTTTCTGGTCAGTGCCTGTAAATGATGCACTGATCAGAGTTAATTCTGGGGCCTGCAGATTGGATTTTTATTCTCTTATTTGAAATAATACCTTTTTAAGAATAAATTTGCAGGCCCATTTTGATCAAGTCATCAATTTTTAACCAAATCTTATAAGTGCTAATAGGTTAAAGTGAGGGTTGATATCTGATACTCCTCTCCCTCTCTTCCCCCAACCCTCTTTTCTCCTCTGCATTACTTACTAGCTAGTCTTTCACATCTTCTTTTCCAGATGAAATTGAGGAGAGTTGACATATTTGAAATATTCAATTTCTTCCTCCAAAAACATAATGTATATCTTATTTTATTCAAGATGCTTTTTTTAGTTTCCAGGACATTTTTTAGCTCTTGTTATTTGGGTCTTCCGTAGTTTTCTTTAGGCCTACACCTAATTTTTGTATAGTGGTATTATTATGAAAAAAGTGATTTCATCATTAAATATTCTAAATTTGAATTTCAATCTTCTAACTATAGACTGTAAGCTCTCCAGGTGATTCTGTTTAATATTTTGGTAAGCAGCCATATCTCCAAATTTCACCAATTTTGCTGCTTTTGCTTTTTATAATACAAATGAATTCCAAAAATTATACTGAATTCTATTCTTGAATGTTAGTGGTAAATTGTTTGTGTAGTAAAATCCAGGTTCAAACTAATCTTTGCTTGTAAATTTGAGTTGTTAATCTATTAACTTTTAAAGAATGATGATATCAAAATATTCTTATTCATGCAAAAATAATCTGTTTATGTCTTCTTTGAAATCTTTTAAAAAAATCTCCACATATTTTGTGTTTTTCTAGATACATGGGTAAGAGTATAAGGGTTCTCTTACTCATTCTTGGAAATTATAATAAGACCTTTCTTTTTAAAATGGTCTTTTTATAGAAAATTGATAAGAGAATAGTCACCTGCCTTCGACCAGAAATTTTGTTGGATTTTGCATCTAGACTATTCTACTTTTCTTGAATAAACACTCCATACAAGGTGAAGTTGGAGCTCCTGAAAAACTAAACCTAAACAAATCCCAAAGAATTGAATTGAAATTTTTGGAAAACTTTTTTGTTATCTGCTTATAAATCTTTTTATCTCTGGCAGAATCCTGCTTGAGATTTTTTTTTTTTTCTTTTTTTTTTATGACATACTCCCTGAAGGGACTATTGTAGTGAATGCAGCCTGACATCCTTCATTTACTTTACTGGAAGGTTATATTATACACCGAGAACAATTTAATGATTCTGAGTGACCAAAATGATCTTTGTTTGTTCACAATGGCATCTAAAACTAATTGTCTAAAACCTGTTTCAGAGATCCTACTCTGCTTTCAGATTTCTCTACATCAATACATGGAAACTGTTCCACTCTAGCTACAACTGCACCACAACTCTGAAATAGAGCTGAAATGTTTCCATAACTTTGTTTTTCCTTGCTTCTCCTTTGTCTCTTCTATAGACTATTTTCCATACAATAGCTGAAATGATTAAAATGTAAAACAAAGTATAATGCTCCTCTGTAACAAATTTCCTAATAGAGTTTCCCAGTTAAGGGTTTTATTCATAGTGTTTTTTTCCATGATCTGTGAGGCTCTGATATATAATCTTCACCAACACCACCAACCCCAGACACATACACACACACACAAACATCACACACACACACACACACACACACACACACACACACACACCACACTACTTTTCTTACCTTTATTTTCTACTATTTCTCCTCCAAACTCTATATTCTAGCTAGTCTGGCATCTGTGATATGCCTAAAACATACCCATTTCTTGCCACAGGTCCATTGCACATCCTATTCCCTCTCATTAGAAATGCATTCTCCAGATATCTTTACTTTAGGTGCTCTTTTCCTTCATGTTTCTGTTCAAATGTCTATGTAATAGAGATATCTTCTACATAAAATAACAGTCAGGGATACCAGCATGGCTCAGTTGGTTAAGCGTCTGTCTTCAGTTCAGGTCATGTTCCCAGGGTTCAGAGATCAAGCCCCATGTCAGGCTCCTTGCTTAGCAAGGAGCCTACTTCTTCCTCTGCCTGCTTTTCCTTCTGCCTGCCACTCCCCCTGCTGGTGCTCTCTCTCTCTGACAAGTAAATAAATAAGGTCTTAAAAAAATCAAATATCCCAACTAGTTTCCCCTTATTATCCACGTAATATCTATTACAGAAAGAAAAATAAATAGGTATTGGATGGATAAATTAAGTATATACAAACTGTTGAAAGAATTCGAAAATTTAATTGACTTCTGTAAAATAAAAAGTGGTTTCTTACCATCACAATCGAACTGCAGAGTCAGGAGTGTTAGGTTGAGAGTTAACTGCATTTTTCTCCTTACAGTCCAATAACTGGGCTTCTGTTTAAGTAATGAAGAAGGCTGTGGATAAAATTCAGTAGATCAGTGAAACTGAATGGGAAAAATTATTACATTTTTTTAAAATTTTCAACAACCTCTAAAGTTTAACATTTTCTTCAATTATGAATGTAAACAACACAGTGGAGTAGTATTAGTAGTGCCTGTGAATTTGTCACCAATACAAATCATAATAATTTCCTATTATATTGTGGTCATGGTCTTCACAAGGTAGTTATAAAAGTTTTTATGCTCTTAACTTCTGAAAAATCATGGTACTTATTAAACTTGCCACTGAATCACACATGATTACAACAGTATCTACATGACTCCCCCACTTTTGAAACAAAACTGTGTTTGGGAATGTTGTGTGGCTTTATTTCAATTTGAGTCTTTCCCAATTTTCTAAGTAGGATTTCTCCAGCATATGCTAATATCTGTGCCTATTGCCACTGTGGATTCAAGTGTTTACCTAATTCAATATTCAATATTCCCTTCATCCTTCTAAATATGAATGTTAAAAGTGTGTGAATTTCTTGGGTGTGGGGTGGAGACTGACATATCAATGCCCAGAGTTCATGATGTCATCTTACATAGAACTAATAAAATGATCTATCTCACCAATTTGATCAGCCCACTCATGAATCCATGCAAAAATGGTTGTACATTCCCTTCATCACAAAGTAGAAAAGGCTCAACTTGGTACACAGAAAACTTCTTTCACTCACCTCTGCTCATACAATGTAACTTTTCTGTTTGTTATATTATCTTGCAACAAAGATGAAAATAATAATAATCATAATAATGATAACACTTTATTGAGGCTAATATACATTCTTCTATATACTAAGTTAAGTGTTTTATATAAATTATCTCATCTATTTCCCATAACAACATAATGGGGGTACATACTGTTATTATCTCCAAATCATAAGTAAGAAAACTGAAGGTTATGAGATTAAGTAAGTTAATCAAGGTCACACAAGGATAATATTTGAAATTTAGGATTTGGACCCACACTGGTTGACTTCAGAGCCAAAGATCTTTACCTAGTACATGACAGTAACTCCTGTGAGTCCCTATGCATCCCCACAATGCTCTTGGGCAATCCTAATTCTGCATTTACCACATTGTATTCATAGAGTTTTAAGTTTGCATGCATAATAAGAAAAGAAGCTTATTTGTTTCTTTACAGCAGTATCGGGTGGCTTTCTATGCTCTGATTTTCATATCCTAAATACCTTAAATTAAAAATAGTTCTATAATTTAATAGGGAAAATAATTTTATCAAGCGTACATTCTTTCAAGTTTGAATTAAAAGAAGGGACAGAGCTCTGATTCTTAAAGAAAATAAAATGAAGCTATACTAAGGTTTAGGTACATTTCCAGCTGCATTTTTAGAAGCCTGCATTTTAAATTAGAACAAAGGGAAAAATCAAGCTGTAACAAGAAAATTGTTTTGCCCCCAAAGATCACCTCTCCCTTAAGGTTTCCCTAAAGCTATTTCTTATTTTAAGTAGACTTCTAGCTTTGCTACTGCTGCTTCTCAGGGGAACAAAGATGCAACATCCTGATAAATTTAACATTTCTTATACTGAGAATGTCTCCCAAGAGACACGACCACTTGCAGCATTGGATACAGAATCTTGGTAAACATGTTGTGAAAGCAACTCTTACAGGAAACCAAAAGCAGCAACATAAGCCACTTCCCTCTCCCCTGAAGCCAATATTTGACTTCCAGAAGTCATCCTGTTAAGAGTTTCAGAGGATTCACCTGTCTATATAGATCAATTTGCAAATTTTAAATAAGACATTAATGATAAAACTTTTGATAGCTTTTACTTATTTTATTCAATACTTATTAGTATTGAATCCTATTAGAACAATCGTGAAGCATTTAAAAATGCAGTTACCCATTATGCCTTACTTCTGAATCAGAAAGACTCTCCAGGTGGGTCTTCAGAGACCATCTGTAATAAACAGTAAAACTTTTAAAATTCTAGGCTCAGAAGGATCTTAATTCACTTCTGTAGCAATCTGATGGGAAAAGGCAGAAGCAGACTGTGGGGTATTACAGCAGGATGTAGAGCCCAACCATGTCTCCACAGCATGGAATTACTGTGGTGAATCAGCCCAGCTCAAAAATAGGATTCTAAGTAGTCAGAAACAATTATGACTGCAAATTCAGCATTTATTCATCAACCAGGCAATCACTGAGAGCCATCAAGCTCATAGGCAGCACGTATAAAGTCAGAATACCAACAGACATGTTTACAATGAGACACAAGCCAGTCAAGCTGGTATTCCCCTGTATAAATAGCAGGAGATACATATCTAAAGGTCAGTAATAATCATAGCAGCCATTTATTAACTTAAGTGGCAAACCACTACCCCAGAGGCTGGATGCTCCAACCCTACAGAGAGTACCCTCTCGTGCTATGCATGTGTCATGTGGGAAATCAGATTATCCTCAGACCTATTTTGATTTGATATGAAAACTGTAGTGTTAAGAATCATGTGCTGTGCAGTTTTCTGACACACGTCCCTCTCCACTTTAACACTCCTGGCACTGAGGCATAAAAGTCTTTGTTCTCAGGCCAAGGCACCTGCACCATACTTTGAATGTCTGCAAGGAAACTCTTGATATTTCCCTCTGTGGCTCCATTGTCCTTTTCTGTGGAAGAGCTGCCCCTTTCTGAGTGAGATTTTTAGAAAATATTATATGAATTTCTTCACATTAGTTTATAGTCAAGTCTTCTGAGTCTATAAGTCTTAAAGTTTACAGTTGTTTGATGTATTACCACTCTGATCCAAAGTGTATATGGTTTAAAATCCAACTTTCCTTTGAAAATAATATTTTTATTATTATTGAGTTCTTGAGGTCATGGGTGGTACAATTCAATTTTCCCTCCATTTTTTCCCTAAAATTTTATCATGGGTCATTCACATATTTTAATTGGAAATGTGTATTTCAAGAAAACATTTGGTAAAGGACTGTAACTTATTGGTTTTGTGGGGGCCTACTTAGCCAGAGCGACTCCATCTTGGTTAAACAGCCATTTTTTTGTTTATGCAGTAAAACTTAAACTGTCCCTGCCCCCCCCCCCCAGGGGAACTTACTTAAAAACAAGTCTGGGAAACCAGTAAAATATGGTCAACCAGTTCCTGATAACAGAGCCCAAAAACAAGGATGGGTCAAGTCAGGTGGAGATAACAGAGCCCAGAATGCAGGAACGAGTCAGGCCAGGTGGAGACAATTTCATTGGCCAGGCTCAACCACATGGGCTTTGCTCTATTAAAGCTAGTCTGTGAAGCTGGGGGTGGTCACTCTCTCCGTAAGAAAAGGCCCTGCCAGTGGGTTTGATTCTCCGTGCTGGCGCGAAATAAAGCTTTGCTTGACCTTCGCTTTGTATCAGTCTTGCTCCTTTGATCATGGACTCCATCATTTGGGGTCTCATCCGGGGTCAAACGACAAGAACTGAGCCAGCTTCAGAATTTCTGGGAAAAGCCTCCGGAGGTAATATCTCAAGCTCCCATTCTGCGAGATCCTGTCTGTCTGGTTGCAGAGCTCTAGGGGTCTAGCCCACCAGGGAGAAACTGGACACAGTATTGCTCCCCAGGGCTGGAGTGGATGCGGGAACACCCCATCCTTCCACTGGTAGATCGCAGGGGGTTCGGGTCCCCCTAGGCGGTCAGGGGACCGAGAAAATACACACCAGCGGCAGGTTCTGGGTAAGGGCTGCTGGGTCTGCGGTTGTCTTTGTCTTGTCTTTTTGTTGTCTGTTGTGTTCTTTGTTGTGTTTGAAGGAATGGGGCAAGCAGAGAGTAAGGGAACTCTGACTTTTATCCCTCCATTCCTCCTAAAAGATATGGGGCTTCTCTCTCACTCATTTCTTGTGTTAATGGCTATAACTGGAGCCAAATGTGGTTAATCTAACTCAAGACAGAGATTTTTAGGATTATTCCCAAGCAGCTTCCAAAACTCCCTTTGTTTCAGGGAAGTCCCCTGTCTTCTCTGGCCTGACATGGACTGCCTAGCCCCTCCCCCCTTGCTGGTGGGAAGGCATGCATCTGCTTCTCTGTTGGGGCTGATGGGCTCTGAGGCTGGAAGCCCTTTCTCTGCCTTCTGGAGGCACTTTGTTCTTCTGTCTCCCCATTCTGTTTCTGCACCAACTTGGATGCAGCCTAAATAACTGGCCTCTAGACCATCCTTGGTGCTTCCTGCATCATGCTTCTCTCTTCACTGTTGGGAAACAAGAAGATCACCCCCTGGACCTAACACCCCCTGACTCCGGATCTTCCCATCCGTGTCTCAGGTAAACATTCAAAGTGGAGTGGGCCCAGGTGGAACGTAAATCAGTATTTGAACTAAGTTAAGTTTGTTGGTTTAATTAGGATGAACATGTCTTTTGAGTTAACAGCAGTAAATGTAAAACCTCAATAAAAAGTTTACTGAGGGTCAAATAAGCTCATGTTATTTGTTAACATCTGTTAGCAAAGAGATGACTAAAACTGATGGTTAATTTTCTGTATCAAAGTTTTAATGGGTACTTGTTAAAGTAGCTTTAAAGTCTTTGGTAACCTGAAACTTTAAAGTTTTGTTTGGATGACAAATGGAATTAAATTTGTTGGACATCTAGGTCTTAACCAAATGGGATAAAATGCTAAAGCATTGATTACTGGAACTAGGTTTGTGCTTTTGAAACCTGTTAGTAAACATGTTTTGTGCTTAATATTTGTCTTACTAGAGATTGAGATGTTTCTAAGAGTACAAAATTCTGCTAACTGTAAGACTGAAGTTCTCTCTGTTCAAGAAGGGCAGAGTTTTCTTGGATTGGTTGATCTGCTGTTAAGAGGCTGAGACTGGGAAGTACCAACCTGTTCAGGACTTGCAGGATGTTAATAAACAGGTTGAAGATATCCACCTGACGGTGCCTAACCCCTATACACTACTCTCCCTCCTGGGCCCCAAAAGAACTGTCTATACCATCTTAGATCTCAAGGATGCATTTTTCTGTATACCTTTAGCAAGGGAGTCTCAGCCCCTTTTTGCTTTTGAGTGGTCTGACCCACAGGAAGGATTCCAAGGCCAGCTCACCTGGGCAAGACTTCCCCAAGGATTCAAGAATTCACTCATTACCTTTGATGAGGCCCTACACAAGGATTTGCATGAGTACAGAACCTCCAACCCGGGAGTTACTCTGTTACAGTATGTTGATGACTTGCTAATAGCTGCTGAGGACTATGAGTCATGCTTGTGGGGGATGAGAGCTCTCTTACAGACTCTGCAGGAAAAAGGGTATCAGGTGCCAGCAAATAAAGCACAGCTTTGTCAGAGCCACACTACTTATTTAGGCTTTGATGTCCATGAGGGAGTGCATTCACAGTCTGAGTCCAGGAAACAGGTGATCACCCGATTACCCCCACTCCACCATGCCCCGACAAGTGAGGGAGTTTCTTGGGATGGTAGACTACTGCAGACTGTGGATACCGTGGTTTGCAGAGATTGCCCAACCTCTCTACGAACTAAGGGAGGACTCACTATGGAAGAGTGGACAGCTGAGGCCGAAGGAGCATTTTGGGAATTACAAACAGCCTTGCTGAGTGCCCCAGCATTGGCCATTCCAGATGTTACCAAGCCCTTCCACTTGTATGTGGACGAAAAGGCAGGGGGGGGGGGGGGGCCAAAGGATATTAGCAAGAAACTAGATCCAGTAGAGGCTGGGTTTACCCCTTGCCTCTGCATAATTGTTGCCATGGCCCTCCTGGTCAAGGATGCAAGTAAATTGACTTTTGGTCAATATCTCATATTGACCACCACTCACGCTATCGAGGGCCTTCTCTGGACTCCACCAGACCAGTGGATGACAAACGCCTGAGTGACGCGGTATCAGACCCTCCTCCTCAACGAACCAAAAGTGACTTTCTGGCCCCCGGCGGTGTTAAATCCAGCCACATTGCTGCCAGAGGAGCTGGCTGACCACCCACATGACTGTGGGGAGGTCCTAACCCAGGTCACAGGAATAGGGCGGGATCTCAGAGACACTCACTTCCAGATGCAGAGATGACTCTGTTCACAGACGGGAGTAACTATATGGTTGATGGAAAGAGGTATTCGGGGGCTACACTGATTTCTCCTGAGCAGGAGCTCTGGACGGGAGCCCTGCCACATGGAATCTTGGTGCAAAAAGCAGAGTTGATTGCACTCACCAAGGCACCACAGATGGCCAAGGGTAAGACCACCAACATCTATATGGACAGCAGGCTGGGTAGAGGCTTTTTCCGCCAAACATGAGATGGCAGGAGTGGTAGCCAAAAAGCTACTAGAAGAGATAATTCATAGGTTTGGGCTGCCTCTTGCGATCGGGTCAGACAACGGCCCTGCATTTGTGGTTCAGTCTCATAGGCATTGGCCAGGCCATGGGCACTAATTGGAAACTACATTGTGCCTACTTGCCCCAGAGCTCCGGGCAAGTAGAGAGAATGAGCCAGACTCTTAAAGAGACCTTGACAAAGCTAATTCTGGAGACTGGTGGTGGATGGGTGGATCTCCTTCCTTTCGCCCTCCTCAGGGCACGATGTACACCCTACTTAAACAAGGTGACCCCATTTGAAATAATGTTTAGGAGACACCCCCTTCCGCCCCGTCCTGCTCTGCCCTCAGCTACAAGAGGTTGCCCTAGCAGAAATGACTGACCAGTCTCTACTCCAGTCACTGCAGGCATTACAGTTGGCCTTAAAAACAGCCCACACAGAGATCCAAACTGCCCACACTGAGACGGAGATGGAGGAGGAACCACATCCTTACCAACCTGGGGACTTGGTTTGGATACGCTGCCACCAAGTGGGAAACTTGGAGACTCGCTGGAAGGGACAATTTACTGTCATCCTGACCACCCCCAGGGCAGTAAAAGTAGAAGGCATCAGGGCCTGGATTCACGTGGATCATGTCAAACGAGCTGAGGATGAGGACGCCCCCCAGAGATGGATGCCACTGCCAATGGACCCCACCAATCCTGGACTAAAGTTAAGACTGAAAAAACAATGAGTTCACTGAGTTCATTGTTGTTCCTATTGTTAAATGTTACATTTTGACCCTTGTATTATAAACGCCCTAATGTCAATTGTACAAAAGAGGACATAGAACTGGCTGGAAAGTCAAGGATTTGGCTAATCTCCAAAGAAAAGGGGGGAATGTAAGGGCCTGTTTAGCCAGAGCAGCTCCATCTCTGTTGAACAGCCATTTTTGTTGTTTATGTAGGAAAATATAGTCGACCAGTCCCTGATAACAGAGCCCAAATACAAGGGCGGGTCAGGTCAGGGGGAGATAACGGGTCCCGAATGCAGGGATGAGTCAGGCCAGGTGGAGACATCCAATTAGTGGAGTGCACATACTGTCTCCCTAGCTACCAAGGAGTGTGGGCCCTGCCTTTTGGGTGTCAATTCTGACCAAGGTGATAGGCTAGTTCAAATAGCTACTACAGGGTGAATTGTAATTCAATTGGCCACCCGTGTGTGACCTAGCATGACTGTGCCGCTTTCTTTGTGTGTTGCAATCTCATTGGCCACCTGTGTGTGGCCAGGCTCAACCGCATGGCCTTTGCTCTATAAAAGCTAGTCTGTGAAGCTGGGAGTGGTTGCTCTCTCTGTAAGAGGCAGCCCCAGCTCATCTGTTTGATTCTCAGTGCTGGCACAAAATAAAGCTTCGCTTGACTTTTGCTTTGTATCAGTCTCACTCCTTTGATCATGGACCCCATCAGGTTTATCTACAATACCAGTCCCTTGAGAATCTTATTTGCATTTAAATTTCCAAGAAGAAAAGGAAAAAAGATAGTAATATGAAAAACTTAATTCAAAAGAATCATAGCAGCGATGCAATACTCTGATGTATTATATGCTACTTAAAGATCATTTATTTCCTCATAATATAAAAAAAGGAATAAGCTCTTCCAGGGAACCGTTTCATAAGTCCCACTTCTAATCTGATTAATTAATTATATGCTCTTGGATTCAGACAACAGCCTGTGCTATGAATGATCCTGCTGGTTCAGAGACCTTTCATTTAATATCCAAAATTATACATAACTAATACTTGATTCGTTGTAACTTTGAGTTAATCCACCAATATACAAATAAATATAGTATCATCTGAAGATACTTGAAAGAGCTTCTGATCTTAAATTTCAAATGCAAAAAAAAAAAAGGTTGAGTTAAAAAGGCTGAATCTATACCATAATGAAAATTGCATGTGGCTCATACTGATGTCTAAGTTAACACTTGCTATTTAACAAATACCTCCAGTTCTATTGGCTCAAGACAACAATCATTATTCAACTTATTATTCTGATATTTCTGGACTTTCTAATCTCATCAAGGGTGCCCTCACTTGTGTGTCTAGTGGTTGGAAACTACTGTCTTGGGAGCTTCACTCTTTTCCATCTCACTTCTCATCATGGAGCACATTAGCTAATGCACAGATGGTGACCTCAGGCTTCCAAGCTCAGCGGAGGAGGGATCACCTCAATGCACAAGCTAAGTCACATCTCCATTTATGTTACGTATCCTAATGTTCCATCAGTCAAATCAGAATCAAAAAGTCTTAACAATCAACTCCACCTCGCGAACGGAGGAGCTGCAAAATTGCAACACAAAGGAAGAGGAAAAAAATGGGATGGATTTGTGGCCATTTTAGAGTCAATTACAAATTACATATTTTATTTGTTACAGAAAGTTCTAAGGATACTTTTTTTTTTTTTCTAAACATTTATTTGACAGAGACAGATCACAAGTAGATAGAGAGGCAGGCAGAGAGAGAGAGAGAGGGAAGCAGGCTCCCTGCTGAGCAGAGAGCCCTATGTGGGACTTGATCCCAGGATCCCGAGATCATGACCCGAGCCGAAGGCAGCAGCTTAACCCACTGAGCCACCCAGGCGCCCTCTAAGGATACTTTTGTCTAAGACAGTGGTTCACAAAGCCTAGACATGACACAAGCAACCAGGAACTCTACTCATCACCCTTTCTCATACAATTCTATAACTCTCCCATGGGATTTTAGTTTGTTAACTTGAAAAGTATCCTTATGTCTGGCTAAAAAATTCTCTCAGGACCTGAAATGTGGATGAACAGCTTTCTAACTGCTGCATGGGCAGATAGGTTATATATTTTATTTGCTGACATGTTCATGATGATACTGGAAATGATACTGGAAATCTTTTTTTTTTTAAGATTTTATTTATTTATTTGACAGAGAGAGATCACAAGTAGTCAGAGAGGCAGGCAGAGTGAGAGAGAGGGAAGCAGGCTCCCTGCGGAGCAGAGAGCCTGACGCGGGACTCGATCCCAGGACCCTGAGATCATGACCTGAGCCCAAGGCAGCGGCTTAAACCACTGAGCCACCCAGGCGCCCCGATACTGGAAATTTTAATCCATAATTACTCTTCCTTATCTGGTTACTCCTTAGACATTTTTGACGTTAACCTTGAGCCAAACTGCAATGTAGGTTCATTCCTGCGAGACACCTGATCTGGGTGCTAGTTATTTCCCTGCTTGGCTTCCACGGCTTCCCTTTCAGCCATCAGAATTGTTAAATAAACCACAATTACTGACCCTTCTAAAAAGTCTTCCTGTGCATGGCTGCACACTCGTGCCACTCAGAGACACTTAGGGATGCAAAAAGAATGGCAATTATAAATGGCGAAGAAATGAGGGTAAGTGATTTGCAGTAAAGAGCTTCAGCCTGTCAAACTTCAAGAACTCCTGAGCAAGTCTATCACTGAAATATGTTTAATATGGTGTTTATTGTGAATGTCTTGCTTTTCTTATTCCATATTTACTTTAGCAAATACTTTTTTATGGGAATTTTATCCTTTATTTTTTATTTAGGCCTTAGCCCAATAAGCTGCAGAGGATTTATGTCAGATTATTTCATTTCCTGTCCTAATTTATGTTAGAGAATGACAACAACCTTAGAAGAAGAAAGTTCTGTGGCATCTTGTACTTCTCATTAATCAAAGTAGAAGCTCTGCTACTCCCCAGACATTTGACTTTCCAGTATTCTGTGAAGAGCTATGACATGCAAAGTGGGGCAAGGTGAAGCATGTTAATTAAAAGAGCCTGCAAAGCAAGATATAGGTGATTCATCTCAATTGAGAAGTCAAAAGGAATTTTTAAAACACTGAATACAATAGGTGCTTAACAATTGCTTGTTGTATCAAGATACCCTATTGAATACATGAAGCTATCAGCCCAACACACCTTTTCCAAGAGCTTTCCCTTCCGAAGCACTTGGTAAATACGATGGGTAACCTTATATTTTATTGTTCAAAACTGATGCTTTTGAGAATAACAGGGATGCTGTTTATGATCCCATGATGAAACAGGCATAGACATCAATTATTCTGGGCAAAACTGAATGCATGAGTTACCTATAAATATGAGGTCCATTCCAGTCATCTAAGTTTTGGTTCCTTGACACATGTTAGGTCAAGAAGTTCCAACAAAACAAAACAAAACAGAACAACAGAAAACCAGTTTTGGGCAGAGAGAGCTAGAAGGAAATTGCACTCTGGTAGCCAGAGATAAAACACAAGTATGCTAGGTTGAAATGCAAATAGAAAGGGAATGGAAATGAAACCATTATAGGAAAGATCAAACAACCAAATAAAAAACAGACCATAATCAGAGATGACCAGATTGAGCAAGGGCTGCTTCCTATGTTCTTCAATTCCAAGTGAATACCAGCTCTTTCCATGGTTGTGTTTTTTAAATCCTCTTTTGATTCTTGTTTTCCTTTTCTGTAATAGTTTGAGTTATTTTCTGTCATGTGCAACCAGAACGATCTAAATAAAAATATGACTGAACAGACAATATATTTTATTTTAAATAATTACATAGAAGCACTGAAGATTTAGAATTCCCTATACACTGAAAGGAAAACTCAAATGTAAAGATATTAGCTGATCTAATATTATATCATGATTTATTAATAAGCATCAAATATTTAAAACCTTCCTTTGTGGTCTCATGACCTATGAAGTCTCACTTCCACTTTTTTTAATAATAAAGTTACACTTTTATAGCCATAATTTGTTATATAACAGGGTATGCAAAATATAGTTTGAAGATATTATTTTGGTCAGAGAAATGTTGGGCCATTTCATACCTAATGTCTAATCTAGCCCAAGAATTAAAAATCTTTGTCACGAATTAAAAAAAAAAAGAAAGAAAGAAAAAAGAAAAGAAGAGAAAGGGGAAAAAAAAGAGAAAGGCTGTGTCATGAGTTCTTAATTCTTCCCAGAGAATGTAAGGTCAACAAAGAGGCCACTGCTTACAGTATGAGGTTCATAATTGCTCAAGAGATTTTTCATGTGCCATTATTTATTGAATCAAAACCTAATTAATTTTTTGTACACTTTAGAAGCTAATATTGTTAGGAGAATATTTCCTTCTGATCATTCCTGCCATATATGACACAAAGGTGCTATATTGGAAGCACCAAACACAGAAAGTAAATTATGTCTTGAAACCCAAAAGGGGAATGTTGACAAAATCAAAAATATTTGAAACTAGATATAAGCACCTAGGAAAATAGCATCTGTGGGGATTGAAGTGGGAAGATTAAGGGAGATAGGTTGTGTGCTTTGAAGTTAATAAAATATTAAATAGTAAAATATTAAAATATTTATCTTAATAAAAATATTAAGTCAATATAGAGATTAATAGATTTAAGTCATTAGAGGGATTAGAGAGACTTCCAGTAAACTTGAAAGTCATTTTTTAGGACTACTCAGTTTTAGTTGATATTCTTGTAATAGGACAAAATAGAACAACATTATATCAGATTTTTGATGAGGAAGTCAGTATCATCAAAGTAATTAAAAACATACCTCATCTTCCTTAATTTTAAGCAAGTGCATATACATGAATAATAGACCTGCAGATTGCATTTCTAAAAGTGATCGATGGAAGAGAATGTAATTTTTATCCATATAACCAAAATTATTATCAGTTATAATATTTGAAATTGAACCATTGATTCATTCTTATGAGCAAGAGTTACCATTAAAATGGAGAAATAACCAGGACAAAAACCATGTCTTACTTATATACTTATTTCCAGACTCCACCAGAACTGGAAAATACATCATGCTTAATAAATATTCGTGAATGAATAAGGTTATAAGTTCTATGTCAGTTTTAAAGTTCTTAGTGCTGTATTATGCATGTGACTTAAGATCAATATATATTTCATATTAATGTTAAATGTAATGCCAGAAGAATATAATGAGTAAAGCAGTGGTTTTCAATTTTAACTGTGCATTAAAATTACTTACGCAGGGGTACCTCGATGGCTCAGTTGGTTAAGCAACTGCCTTCAGCTCAAGTTATAATCCTGGAGTCCCTGGATTGAGTCTTACATTGGGCTCACAGCTCTGCAGGGAGTCTGCTTTTCCCTCTGCCTTCTCCCCTCTCATGCTCTCTCTTACTCACTCTCTTTCTCAAATAAATAAATAAAATCTTCTTTAAAAATTACTTAGGCAAATTTTAGAATATTGACCAGGGATGGAGCGAGGATATTGTTTAATTCTTTAAAGTTTTCTAGCTATATTTACTTTCTGTACATGGTTGAGAACCACCAATTAAGAGTTCGATTTTTAAAAAGAAAAGGATCTGTGCTCATTTTTCCAAAACTGCCTTTTACCAACTCTATGGATTTCTGAAGGTAATTCAGCTTTCCAAACCTCATTCTGCAATTATAACGAGGATAATAATGCATTAAATACAAAAAGTCCTCGAAATGCTGTTGTTGTTGTTACTATTGCCACTATTAAGTCTAATTTTATTTTAAGAGCATAAATTCTGGGTTGCTGGGGTAGTTCAGTCAGTCGAGACTCTGACTTTTAGTTTTGGTTCAGGTGATGATCTCAGATCAATGAGATCCAGCCTGCATCAGGCTCTGTGCTTAGTGAGGAATCTGCCTGAGATTCTCGCTCTCCTTCTCCTTCTGACACCCCCTCCCATAAAAATAAATCTTAAAAAAAAAAAAATTCTTCTCTATTTACATAGCTGCTTCCTGATCATTCTTCACATTTCAGTGCAAAGATTGCTTAGAGAATCTTCCTTAACAACCATTTTCAAAACAGAACTTCACTCTTCATCTCAGGTGAATCATTGCTTACCTCTCTGTTTATTTACTTTTTAACACTTATTAAAACCTTTACTCACCCTGTTTGGTGGCTCTCTCTCCATTCCACTCTCTTTCAAACTATGTAAGCATCAGGAAAGCAGAAATTGAGTCTCTGTTATTGACCTAAGTGCCTGGCACTTTACAGGTGCTGAGTATTTATTGAACACTGGCTTAGCAATGTTATAACCACAGTTTCCATAGGTTGGCCTGAAAGGAAAAAGACCTAATGTTAATATGTTGTAGATATGTCTAATTCCTTTGATTTCTAGTTTCATAGCTGTTGATAGAGCAGTTGAACAAGCGATTAGTGTTGCTTTTCATAGATTGAAATTTGTCAGTGCCAAGGAGGTGAGGGAGGAAACAAAAAGAAATAACCCTTCAATAAAACAGGAATAATGCTTCATTAATATTTGATTTTTATTTGACTGTACCATCACAAGAGAGGTTGGATAGGTCAACAAATATAAAGAGACTAGATTCCATATTCTTTTTCTACATTTGTTTTGAATTTTCTCTTTCTGATAAGTGAGAAGATTATATTGGGTTTCAGTTGGAAGCCATATCACATACTGATTGGGATTTCCAGAGCATTGTGAAGACAAGAATTATCATGATAAATGTAAGATCTGCAGAAGAAACTGCCATGATGGAGTAACATTTTATCTGGGAAAAGATGATTTGCTGGTGAAGTGTGCCATATATCTGCAAACATTTGCAACATTTTATCAGAATAGTTAAAATATTGTGAAGAATAGAGTAGATGAATTTGCTTAATGGTGTACTCCATCTCAACCATTTTATTGAAAATTTTCACCCAAATCTGTAAGAATACAGTTTTTTTTTTCTCATTTTATTTATTTTTTCAGCGTAACAGTATTCATTCTTTTTGCACAACACCCAGTGCTCCATGCAAAACGTGCCCTCTCCATTACCCACCACCTGTTCCCCCAACCTCCCACCCCTGACCCTTCAAAACCCTCAGGTTGCCCCAACCTCCCACCCCTGACCCTTCAAAACCCTCAGGTTGTTTTTCAGAGTCCATAGTCTCTTATGGTTCGCTTCCCCTCCCCAATGTCCATAGCCCGCTCCCCCTCCCCCAATCCCACCTCCCCGCAGCAACCCCCAGTTTGTTTTGTGAGATTAAGAGTCATTTATGGTTTGTCTCCCTCCCAATCCCATCTTGTTTCATTTATTCTTCTCCTATCTCCTACCCCCCCATGTTGCTTCTCCATGTCCTCATATCAGGGAGATCATATGATGGAACTAGAGCGTATCATGCTTAGTGAAATAAGTCAATCGGAGAAAGACAAAAGAATACAGTTTTTATATCTGACTGGAAAATTATGTGGTAAAGATAGTTATATGATTTAGATATTTATGTCTTGCTTTAGAAAGTAAAAAATCACTTAATGACAAGTAATAATCATTTAAATTTTGATTACAGCATATTCAAAGTAAGGTCAAAGAGCAACAATTAAAAAAATTAAGCATAACATTGAGTAAAATGAGTTTCATTAAAAAAAGAACTTCATTCTCATATAGAGAGGATTTCTAATTTAGAGATGAGGGTTGGGACAATAGTTAATTCCTCCGATCTCAAATATGACAACAAAACTTCAAATATGCTTAAGAAAGGGTGTTTCTCTTATTTATATGTGTGAAGAAAGGATATCATGAGAGAAAATAAGTTACTTGCTTATGGTAACATATTATCCATAACATTTTATCATTCAATGATTCATTCCTGAGGACACACTGGAAAAAAAAAATACTCTCTCCAAACATCAAGTCTCATAACTGATTTAAAATCATCACAGTTTACCTGTTAAAATCTAATTCTGATATTTGTATCTTAAAATATTGTAATATGACTGATTTCTCCTACTTTTTAATATTTATATTATAGTAATTCTTGATAATTCCGCATAACATGTTATGGTCAGTTGTGAGTCAAATAAATTACTGAGAAAAAGAGCAGGGGTACAGAGTAAGGAAGGGAAAGAAAACTCAGTACCTTTTGGGATAGGCAAGAAAATGGTGATGGGGTAGGAGAAACCTAAGCTCACCTTATCCCACAAAAAAGACTAGATAGCTATCAAATCACCCAAATATCCCAGAAATCAACCTGAAGTCTGGCAGAAAAACTCCACAATTAAAAGTAGAGAAGAGGCCACATAGAAGAAGGTAGAAAGTGCAGAGACATGGTTTGGAAGTAAAATGGACCATGGCCACTTTTGTGGTGAGGGAGGGACAGTTGCTGAAAAGTTTAAAAGACAGATTAACACACAGGGGAGCCCAAAGAGAAAAGAGAAATTCCCATAGAAATTGGCTTGGAAAGTAGGAAGGCCCAAATTTCATGAGTTTGCAAACAGCATGGCTTAAAGCCTGGAGTTTTAAATATGAGAGGCTTGGCTCTGGGAGAGCTCAGGGGGCATTGTGTTTGCTCTTGGAGAAAAGGCAGGGCTAAACAGCTAGTGGACTTATGGTACTGGAACAGTGATATGAAGGATGCTGGGGCACACAGTGTGGAGGTTAGTTTTTCATCTTGGAGCATATCTCAGAGACGCAGCATTCATGGAGTAACCACTCTTGGACAAAAGGAACTGGCAGGTGCCATTCCCCTCCTCCCCCACCTCTCACCATAAAAACAGAGCCATCTATGGGAATGGTACAGTGCCAAGACTCCCTACCTAACTAGCCTACAAAAGAAAACCAACCCCCACACTCTGGTGAAACTATCCTTTCCAATCATGGTTCTCTACTCCTAGTACAGCAGGCCCTCTCCCCAAGAGGACAGCCCTAAATCCCAGGCCATATTCCATCTTCCTACCCAGGATTTTCCTGAGATTGCAGTTCCAGTGACAGTGGCAACAGATCTCATTTCATAAACAAACTTGAGCACACCAAGTTAAAATATACCACATTCAGGCCAAGGACCAAATACTCACAGCTCTTGACAGGCAAAGAGAGCCTCTATGGACAACTGGCCTAAAGGTACAATAGCTAGGACACAACAGCAAAGCACACATTGGAGACAATCCCAGAGAGCCAGGCCCTGGGGAAAAAGGGACACTACATGTTAGAGCACCACAAGACCTCTTCTTCCAAAAGCCATTGCTCTCAAGAAGGGGAGATGAAACTGACTTTCCTAACAGAGAGAAACAACCATAGGGAGGGACTTAGACAAAATGAGAAGACAGAGGGATCTGTCCCAAATGAAAGAAGAGGACAAGGCCACAGTCACATATCTAAGCAAAAACTGATATTAGTAACATGACTGATGAAGAGTTAAAAAAAAAAATAGTCAGAAGACTCACTGGAAAAAGTGTGGAGAACATCACTGAGATTCTTAATATGAAGATAAGGAATATTATAGCTGAGATAAAGGGCTCAATAAATGAAATAAGAAACATGTTGATGGAATGAACATCAGGCTTAGGAAAAGCAGAGGAACAATTTAATGACCCAGAAGACAGAGTGGTGGGAAGTAATCAAGCTGAAAAAAAGAGAGAAAAAAGAATTATGCAAAACAAAAATAGACTTAGGGAACTCAGTGGCTCCAGCAAATGTAATAATATTTGTATTATAGGAGTCACAGAAGAAGAGAGTTAAAAGGGGGCAAAGAAGTTAAGGAAATAACAGCTGTAAACTTCCCTAATTTGGGGAAGGAAACAGATATTAAGATCCAGGAAGCATAGAGAATGTCCAACAAAATCAACAGAAGCAGATCCACACCAAGTCATATTGTAATTAAAATGGCAAAGTATAGATAAAGATAAAAATATTATATGCTGCAAGACAAAAAGAAGACAGTTACATAAGAACATCAGCAAATTTTCTAGCAGAAGCTTTCCAAGTCAGAAAGGCATGGGATGATATATTAAAAGTGCAGAATGGGGAAAAACCTACAGCCAAGAATACTCTATCCAGCAAGGTTATCATTCAGAATAGAATGAGAGATAAAGTTTCCTAGATGAACAAAATTAAAGGAGTTCATGACCACTAAACAAACTCTGCAAGAAATATTAAAGGGGACTCTTTGAGTGCAAGAGAGAGACCAAAAATGACAAAGACAAAAAAGGATCAGAGAAAATCTCCAGAAACAACAAAACAAGTAAAAAAATAATGACAACAAATACATATCTGTCAGTAATTATGCTGAATGTAAATGAACTGACTGTTCCAATCCAAAGAGATGGGATGGCAAAATGGATAAAAAAGCAAGACCCCATCTATGTGCTGCTGATAGGAGATTCATTTTAGATAAAAAGACACAGGAAGATTGAAAGTGAAAGGTTGGAGAAACGTTCATCATGCAAATGGATGTCAAAGAAAGAGAAGAAATACTTATACCTGACAAAATACACTTTAAAACAAAGACTGTAATAGGAGATAAAGGACAGTATATAAGAACAAAGTAGACAATCCAACAATTTTAAACATTTATGCACCTAACATAGGACCACTCAAACACATAAAACAGTTAATAACGAAGATGAAACAGGTAATTGATAATAGCACAATGATAGTAAAGGACCTTAACAATCCATTTACATCAATAGACAATTATCTAAACAGAAAATCAACAAGAAACAATGGCTTTGCATCACACATTGGACCAAAGGAACTTTACAGATATATTCAGAGCATTCTATCCTAAACTAGCAGAATACACATTCTTTTCAAGTGCACATGAAACATTCTCCAGAATAGATTACATAGATGTCAACACATCCAAAAAGAATAAAATCACACTATATACCTTTTTGGAGTGCAACACCATGAAACTAGAAGTGAACCAAAAGAAAAAATTTGAGAAGACCACAAATGCATAAAGGTTAACCAACATGATACTAAGCAATGAATGGATAAACTAGGAAATCAAAGAAGAAATTAAAAAAAAAAAATTCTTGGAAACAAATGAAAATGAAAACACAATGGTTCGATACCTTTGGGATGTAGCAAAAGAGGTTCTAAGAGGACAGTTTATAGCAATATAGGCCTACCTCAAGAAGCAAGAAAATTTCAAATAAACAATGTAACCTTATAACTAAAATGTAAACTTATACCCACAGGAGCCAGAGAAAAGACAACAATCAAAACCTAAAGCTAGCAGAAAGAAGAAAATAATAAAGATTAGAGCAAAAGTAAATGACATAGAAACTTAAAAAACAAAAATAAACAGAGCAGTAAAAGAAAACAATAGTTGAATAAAGCTAGGATCTGATTTCTTGAAAAAAAAAATTGATAAACCTTTAGCCAGACATAGCAAGAAAAAAGAGAATGGACTAAAACAAATAAAAATCACAAATGAGAGAACAAATAACATCCAACACCACAGCAATACAAACAATTATAAGAGAATATCTGTGGGGCACCTGCATGGCTCAGCTGGTTAAGTGGCTGACTCTTGATTTCAGCTCAGGTCATGATCTCAGGATGTTAGAACTGATAAACAAATTCAGTAAAGTCACAGGATGCAAAATAAATGTACAGAAATCTGTTGCATTTCTATACAATAATAATAAAGTAGAAGAAAGAGAAATTAATAAGACAAGTTCATTTATAATTGCACCAAGAATAGTAAGATACCTAGTAATAAACCTAATCAAAGAAATGCTGTACTCTAAAAATACAAAACACTAATGAAAGAAACTGAAGATGACACAAAGAAATGGAGACATTCCATGCTTATGGGTTAAGAGAACAAATATTGTTAAAATGTCTATACTACTCAAGCAGTCTACAGATTTAATGCAATCCCCATCAAAACACCAACAGTGTTTAGGTGCCTGGGTGGCTAATTTGGTTAAGGGTCTGACTCTTGATTTCAGGTCAGGTCATGATCTCAGGTTCCTGGGCTGGAGCCAATGTCAGAGTCTGCTTCTCTCCCCCCTCTGCCCCTCTGCTCCTGCTTGTGCACACGCTCTCTCTCTCTCTCTCTTTCTCCAAAATAAATAAGTAAATATTAAAAATAATTACCAGCAGCATTTTTCACAGAACTAGAACAAACAATCCTAAAATTTGAATGGATCCATGAAAGGCCCTAAATAGCCAAAGCAATCTTGAAAAGGAAAAGCAAAACTGGAGGCATAATTTCACTCTTCAAGTTATATTACATAGCTATAGTAAACAAAACAATATGGTACTAGCACAAAAACAGACGCATTGATCAATGAAAAGAATAGAAAATCTAGAAATAAATCCCCAATACTATGTTCAATTTATCTTCAGTCAAACATGAAAGAATATCTAATGGGAAAAAGACAGTCTCTTCAACAAACGGTGTTGGGAAATTTGGGTAGCAACATATAAAAGAATAAAATTGGATCACTTTCTTACCCCATACACAAAATAAATTCAAAATGAAGTAAAGTCCTAAATGTGAAATCTGAAACAATAAAAATCCTAGAAGAGAGTTTAGACAGTAACTAACTTCTTTGCCATAAATCATAACAACTTTTCTCTAGATAGGTCTCCTGAGGCAAGGGAAACTAAAGCAAAAATAAACTGTTGGGGAAAAAATAAACTATTAGACTTCATCAAGATAAAAAGCTTCTGCACAACTAAGGAAACAATCAACAAAATTAAAAGGCAACCTATGGAATAGGAGAAGATACTACAAATGGCATAACTGATAAAGGGTTAGTATCCAAAATATATAAAGAACTTATAAAACTCAATATCCAAAAAGCAAATAATCCAATTAAAAAATGTGCAGTAGACACAAACCGACATTTCTCCAAAGAAAACCTACAGATGGTCAATAGACACATGAAAAGTTGCCCATCATCACTTATTATCAGGAAAATGCAAATCAAAACTATAATAAGATATTACCTCACAATATTCAGAATGGCTAAAATCAACAACCCAAGAAACAAGAGGTGTTGACCAGAATGTTGGCAAGGATGTGCACATTTCCTTGCACTGTGTATGGGAATGCAAACTGGTGCAGCCACTGTGGAAAATAGTATGGAGGTTCTTCAAAATGTTAAAAATAGAACTACTTTGTGATCCAGCAGTTCCACTATTAGGTATTTATCCAAAGAATACAAAAATACTAACTCAAATTAGATTTATACACTGCGATATTTATGGCAGCATTTTTTACAACACCCAAATGATGGAAAGAACCCAAATCTCCTTTGATTGATGAATGGATAAAGAAGAGGTGGTATCTATATATACAATGGAATATTATTCAGCCATTAAAAATGAAATCTTCCCATTTGCAACACGGGTGGAGCTAGAGAGTATCATGCTAAGCAAAATAAGTCAGTCAGAGAAAGACAAATACAGTACAATATCACTCATATGTGGAATGAGCATGGGGGCGAAAAAGAGACAAACCAAGAGAAGAGACAAACTTTTAACTATAGAGAACAAGCCAATCATTACCAGAGGGGAGGTGAGTGGGGAGATGGGACAAATATGCAATGAGGATTAAGGAGTGCACTTGACCTAATGAGCACTAGGTGATTAAAATAAAACTATAAAACTAAAAAAGAAAAAGAAAAAAAAAAAAGCTCGTGACTTTTTGTAACAGAAAGTCACTGGGATTATTTGAGCAATTACTTTTTGCAATTAGAAAAAAGATTGTCTCATATGAAAATATAGAGATTTTGAAAGGTAGAGAAAAGTTTAAGCAACAAAATCAAACTTGCACTTAATCTCACAAATAAAAGAGGCCCTGTAATGATATTTGGCTAAATTTATACTTGCTTATAAATTTTAACTTAATGTTGTACTGTAAATATTCTTCACACAGTAAGTAGTTTTTAAAAATCATTTTAATGGATAGTCAATTTTCTGTTTTATAAATTTATTTACTTAGTCTTGTTTTAGTAAACCCTAATTTATTTTTCAGTTTTCATTTTTATAAATAATATTATGATGAAAATCCCTACACATAATTCTGCTAATATTCCTCAATTTGTAGAGAAGAGTTATGTATATGCTAGTTCCCTTATTAAGTCATGAATTCATTTCTAGCAAATGTGTTTACCAAGAAAAATTAACTTACATAATCAACATCTTTTTAAGGAAAAGTGGATTTTTGCTTTCCTTCACAAAGGAAGATTTTAAGTAAGAAAATAAAAATAATACTTAATTCTGCCAACTTGAGATAAATAATATTAGTAATTTGATGTGTTGCCATACATAAAATCTTTTTTATTCAACATACAAAATACTTAATGTTAAAATAGAATCAAGTAGACTTCAGAAATAGCATTTCATGTATTCCATACCATTATTTACTCAGCTGTACAACACATTTTATGACCTCTTTTCTGAGTAACTAGGAAGTCTAATTTAAACAGTTCTGTTGGGGCACCTGGGTGGCTCAGTGGGTTAAAGCCTCTGCCTTTGGTTCAGGTCATGTTTTCAGGATCCTGGGATCGAGCCCTGCATTGGGTTTTCAGCTCAGCGGGGAGCCTGCTTCTCCCCTCTCTACCTGCCTCTCTGCCTATGTGTGATCTCTGTCTATCAAATAAATAAAGTCTTTAAAAAAATAAAAAAATAAGCAGTTTTGTCTATAGGGACATGGTTTCAATAATTGCTACAATCCCCCACTCCCTTTTCTTTGTTCCTACCATATTTTTCATCCCAATTTTCATTCACTGGTTTATCTTTCTCACTACACTGTGAAATTTTTGAGTGGAGTTACTATGGTTTATTTATTATTTAAATGGTACCCAACAAGTAAGAGTGTCTTGAATAAAATTTTTTTTAAAAAATGAAAACAAAAGAAAAAAAAATTGTCTTCAACCTTATGTGACTCCATTATTTAACTGATATAACTGCCAAAATTTGCTGTATAAAATAGTGATTTATAATAATACGCATAATAATACATATGTATAATATAACATATAATATATTATATTATATATTATATAATAATAATATTTTATATTAGATTAGTACAATACTTCATAGTTAAGCAATTAAAATAGTATTTAAGAAACAGGACGTGATTTAAATTAACCTAGAAACCCAGCATATTTTTAATTTAAAAAATCTTTAAACATAGCTTCTTTCATGAAGACTTCATACAAATAAAAATAAAAATTGAAGCCTTAAATCATGGGGCGCCTGGGTGGCTCAATGGGTTAAAGCCTCTGCCTTAGCTCAGGGCATGATCCCAGGGTCCTGGGATTGAGCCCCAAATTGGGCTCTCTGCTCAGCAGGGAGACTGCCCCCCCCCCCCCCGCCTGACACTCCACATACTTGTGATCTCCATCTGTCAAATAAATAAATAAAATCTTAAAACAACAACAACAACAACAAAACCTTAAATCATATTGTTAAAGGCTATATTAAGTCCAGTAAAAATAAAGGTTTTTATTTTTTTTAATTTTTTTAAAGTAAAACAAATAGCTATTAAAGTTTTTGACCCAAAGCCACAAAAATGAAGGTTTTTTCCAACCATGTAATAAAATTTGTATCACTATATGACAGAGTAATTTAATTGAAAAGCAAAGTATGTCATTTTATGAAAACAGCTAACATACATGTCTAACAATCATTGTTGATACAATGGACCAATCTAATTCCTTTCCTGGCCAATTATATATATTCATTTGGGGTTATAGAGCTTTGAAGTAACCCTGCATTATTTATGGGGAATGGTGAGTTTGCTGAAGATGTTTTAGTCCGGAAGTGTGTTGGAGGAACACAAATTCATAAAAGCTCATTAAAAAAAATATTTGGAGGAACACAAATTCATAAAAGCTCATTAAGAAAAATATTGTCATAATATGTATTCCTCTCTTAATGAATTGTGTTTCTTATTACTTTCCTTAGAACTTCATAGTGACTCTTCCACCACCCCCACCAATAATCTAAGAAAACCATAGAAATATATTTTAAATATAGATAGTTGTATGTGAAAATTATGAAGTTGCGTATTATTTGTATAGAAATAGCTCTTGGTATACACGAAAATATAATTTCTTATAAATGAAACTAATTTACACCCAAATTCCCTTTCTGATTTGAACAGAAGCTTAAGGTCACGTTCTCCAGGGATTTTTGGTTAATCTTGATTTCACTCGCCTCTTTCTCTCTGGCCTTCAGGAGTTCCAGATGACTCTACAGTGCATGGTACCAATGTAACAAGCGCTGGGACACGGGACAAGCCATCCTTGGACTCTTCCAATTTGGACAAATTTCTGGGTGCTTTAAATAATGCAGTTCATTCTTATTGGGTCTCTGTTTTTTTTCTTCTCATCTCTGCAACTTTTTCAGGGCTTCTTGTTTGTCCTGAATCCATTCCGAAAAATTGTTTGGCACATTAAAATTTGTTGTTGTTGTTGTTGTTTTTTAAACCACCCTGGGACAGCAAAAATGTTTGTGAACTTGTTTTGGTCTTTTTCTACCTGAACACACTATGAACTCATTTCTATTGTCTGTTGCCCAGTATGACTTCACAAACAGTAATTCTTGCCTTCCCAGGGTCCACCCCAGAAATCAGGAACCCAGTCCTCTGCAATTTCTCAAGCTTCTCTGAAACTGCTCCCTCCTCCTCTTCTCAGGATTTAGACTCCAATGGAGGAAGGGCCAGCTCCTTTCTCCAAGACTTACCCAACAGTTATTTGCTTTCTTTTTGTCTTTACTTTTTTAAAGTTTGACTTGAATTCTTGTTTTATAATTGAAGTATATCTCCTACCCCCCCATGTTGCTTCTCCATGTCCTCATATAATTGAAGTATAATTAATATACACTGTTATATTAGTTTGAGATGTACATTACAATGTTTGAACAAGTCTATACATTACTCAGTGTTCATCAGTAAGCCTATGGTTAATCCCCTTTATCTATTTCACCCCACCTTCCATCCAGATCCTGCTTTCTTTTTGATAGAAGAGCTGGAGTGGGATTGTATTCTAGCTGTCATGGATTATTCCATCCATATTTTTAAGGTATAAACCTTACTTATAGACTATTTTAAGGCTTAACTGAGTTTTGGGTATAACATTTTTTTCTTCTAAAATTTTGTCACACCTGTAAATTTCAAAGAACTATTTTGAAGTTTAAAATATATGAAATGATTTCTTGTTTTGCTTTCTCTTACTTTATCATCATTCTTTTTCTTGAGGTAATGAATGCCACTGATAATATTTTAAAAAAAGAAAGGACACAAGTTATCAGAAACGAAAACTTTAACGGTTAATTTATGAAACTGCTACTACTGAATAATAGAATTAGCAAGTAATATCCTATGTGACATAAATAGGTTCCTTTAAGTCCCTTAGAATGATATCTCAGAAGTGTATTCATTAGCGTTGGGCTCCTCAGGCATGCTCAAGAGGTAGGCTAAGTGCTCCTTGAGAAAGCAGGCTCTGCTGTCAAAGAGAATTCAAAGAGCAGTGGCAATTCTAGTCAAAGTAAAGTCAGTAATAACCAGATAATAATACGCCTCAAGTTGTGGGGGAAAAAAAAAAATCTGGGAACAACTGTCTGGCTCCATCTGACAGGATAGATGTTTATAGATCAAGGCCACTTCTGAAGGACTCTACTCTCTCACAAATCTAATCTAGGACCCCGAAAGTATCTGTGAAGCTACCTCTTACCCAGGGAGCATAGCTGCAGTCCCAGAGGGAGGGTTCAAAGGAAACAAGGGAGATATATCAAGTCGTTTCATAGCTGCACCAATCTTGCATTTGAATGTATCGTATTCTGTTATATAATGTCAAAAAATATTTTCCTAGACTTTCAGAAACTAAGGAGTCAACATTTAAAAATAGATAAGAAAATGCAACACGTGTTTTATTTTATTTATTATGGCCACAGAAATTTTTTCAGGCATTTATCATTATCTGAAAAATGGAAAAATTTTAAAATATTCAGGGTGAATTTAAAGACATTGAAGAATAGAAAATGTACTTGCTGCTATGCCATATTCAAAAGACAATTTGGACAGATAATCCCACTTTATACTTGCCCAGACTTGACTGTTTTAAATGAAATAAAGAATATGGGAAGAATTGTAGCTAAGCGGGAACAGGACAGTTGCTCATTGTGAGCATGTTCATGGTCATGGTACCTTTTTAAATAAATGGTATATTTTAAGGGAAATACGTTGGCATGACCCAATGTCATGTTCATGGAACACATTTAAGAAAGCAGTGTTAAAACAAGTCCATGATATTCATAGGGAAGACAGGTGTGAGGGAGTGGTATTTTTACATGCTCCTTTTCACACCAACTGGAAACTTCAAATTATATTCAGTTATGCTTCCCACTCTGATGTTAGAAATTGTGTCTTCTCCTGGGATAAACTAATCCACATCAAACCCAAAAAGCTGGATTAAGGCTATACTTTCTGTTGAATATGTAAATATAGTCTTGGAAGTTTGACTTCTTCCTTAACAATTTCAAGATTCACTAAAAATTACTAAAACTATGGCACTCACAATTCTGCTCAGGGCTAAGTTCATTTCTGCTTGGTGAAATATAGAAAGGAAGTAACTTTCCTAAGAATGATGACAACAATAATGTCACACTTGAGTCTCCATAATGTGAGAAATGGTAATGAAAGCCCTACAACAAAACAGCAATAGTTTAGTAAGAATCAAGCTAGGTCTTTCAGGAGTTTCATCATTATATGCTTTAATAGCTGTCTTATTAAGTAGGAGTCCTAATTATAGTGTAGGTCAGAGCTCTTTCATGGCGATACACTGCATCCCACAGGCGAACCAAATTTCTATTCTCACACTTGTGATGTAATATATTGCTCATCAATAGCTCATCAAACTTCTTGTCTTTAAGAAAATGGTGCAAGGTTATTACCATGTATCTTATTGTTGACCTCGCTATGAGACCAAGGGGAGAAGGGAAGGCTTATCATAACTGAAAACTAAGCTGTATAGCCCAGTGCTTATTAACACTGCTTCCCAGGTCACAGCAAATTGCCAATTAAATGTTTCTGGTCACTGACACATCAGTAACTAAAATATCATGTCCAACATTAAAATAAGTATAACCAATCCCCTCCACCCCAGAAAAAAACAAAAAAAACCCCAAAAAAACCTAAACTAAATTCCAAATCATGTAGAAGTTGATTTATAACTTATTCTTTCCCTCCCTCCCCCAAATATCTATAACAAATTCTTTGAAAAAATAATTGAATCTAAATAATAGTTAAGTACATGCCTTAACAAGATACACTATTTCTGGATGACAATAGGCATAGCCATAGATTTGTTAACCGAATGAGGTAGGTGAAGGCTGCTTCTCAAAAAATGGGTCTGAGTCATTTACATGCTTTTGACAACTGACAACAAGCTCTTTTGAGTTTGTCTCATCGAGCTGGACAAAATTGTCTTCACACTGGGGTACACATTTCTGTCCATGGGGTCATCAGGAAGTACAACAAAAGGCCTCTTCCCTTTCTTAATAAATGCAAATGTGAACTTCCCAGGTACTTCCTCAAACTGTACATGTTTTATTTCAGAAAAGTGGCTTTTTAAAACACCTCTTATTTGTGGTGGTTTTGGTTTTTATGTTTTGTTTTGAGGTAAACAGGACTTCTTTCCTCTATTGCACGTAACCCAATAATCAGTTTAGGGCCATGACAGTCCTAAATTGAGCTCAAAAGGACAGTGACTTTTTAACTCACTCTCTAAAATTTACAGAGATGGCAAAGCAGTAGAATGGCTTGCTTAAAATTTTAATCCTTGTCTTGAATGGAAGAATTTTAGATGGTCTGGTGGAAGCTTTGTATTATGCAAAACCTGTCCTTAAGAACAGGATGCTTTACAGATCTGTTTCATTCATTGCATTCCTCCATGTGGAAAAGAGGATCCCACAATCTCTTAATTCAGATTGTACCTTTAAAAAAAAAAATCTACCTCCAAAAGATGGAAATTAAGGCTTCAAGGCTTGCCATTGTCATTTTAAGGGAAGAAAAACAGAAAATTTGACTGGATAAATATTATATTAAAATCAAGGAGAAAGTCTGAGGAAACAGAAACAGTGACAGTTTTTTATTATTAAAACTATCTCTGCTTTATAATAATGTCCTTGAGACTTCTTGGGAATCAACATTATCTTGGACTTTCACTCTATTCAGGCACCACCATAAAATCAATGTGTCATCTTTGGTGCCTTAGTGAAGAAAAACAATGGTTCAATTACCCTGGAGCCAAAACAAACTTGGAAAGTGGTTGGAGATCAAACAAACACTACTTTTAAGGTACAGATATAAAGATAGAAAGCAGAGTTTGAGTGCCTTTGAGGCATTAAAACTGAAGTCTAGTAACTACCAACAAAAATCACCCTTGAGAAGGCAATTTTCTTTTTCCTGGAAGCTGGAGATGTGGTTGAGTCTTGGCAGACTGCTTCCCAGGACCATTGCCAGTAACACGACCTTAATGAAGTTCAAAACATTTTCCGTACGGAGATAGGAAAGGAGACAATCAATGAATCCAGCCATCAAATGTATACCCATACTTGTACTAAAATGGGTTGAAAATTGGTCCAATCTACCAGTAATTAAATGAAACGTGGGATGTCATGCTTGTTTGGTATATTGCTCTCTCTAGACTACAGTCATTTAAGCATTAAGACCTAAATCGTAAGGACGCCAGAAAAGGAGGCATTTTATTGAAAGTTTGTTATTATTTACAGTGGAGAGAAAATTTGAAATTTTACTTTAAATATCACTGGAACATTAGCAGTCAAACTTCAGTCTCATGAAACCACCAGCTCAGTGCAAAGTGTCATATATGAAGTCATATATTATTAGGAGTTGTTCACTCCTGCATGGGGGAGCTCATGGTTCCTAATCTGATTTATACATTCACTTTGATATTATCTGGCTCACTTAATTATTTTTTTTGAATAACAAAGGCCATGAGTAAAAGAAAAAAATCAAAGCATATTTCTCAGCTGGGGCAAGGGGAAGAGAAAAACACGGCACCTGGTGGATACAGACACAATGTGAATCTTCATGAATGGAAACATTACTATTTAAATTATCTTTCAAAATTGATATATTAATACTCTGTAACCAAATGCTGCAGTTATGTTGAGCTCTCATTTCTAGAAGAAAAATAACAGGCTAGAAAAAAAAATACAAAAAAAGTGTAAAAAAGGAACATGGAGACTGAATATTCTATTAGAAGGCAGAAGTAGCTGGCCCCTCAGTGCCCACAAGGCACAGACAGAAGGAAGCCTGTCCTCAGAGGTATGTCATGACAGACTTCAAACACAAGCTATCTATCCAAAAACTAAATGCGGAAAAGTTTGAAGTACTTTTACTTCTAGTTCTGGCAAAATGGATAACCATGAGTATGCCCCCCCCCCCAAATGAAACAGTACTAAATACCCAATATAATAAAGGTGAAAGAATTAATGCATAATTGAAGAAACCAAGAGAAACCTATAGATGAGAAGTAAAATGTCATAAACCTATAAACAAATGTGGGAACAGCACTGGGAGTGGAATCAATGGATTTTGTATTGGTGAGGGTCTTGGGTGTTTATGATTACAAGGAAATTGGAACTAGTACTAAGTCTTATAAATACTATGAGGCTTGAAGATGGAACTGAGACTTTCTGCAAGGAGTATAGAAGGGAGAATGAAGTAATTTCTGACTACAAGCACAGTGATATGAAAACCAGACTTGTTTAAACAGGTGAAAACGCTTGAGAAATTCAGGCTTCCAGTTATGGATTGAAGAAGTCATGGGAATAAAAGGTACCGTGTAGAGAGTATAGTCAATGATGTTGTAATGACATTGTATGGTGACAGATGGTACCTACACTTGAGTTGAGCATAGCATAATCTATAAAGAAGTTGAATCACTATGTTTTACACCTGAAGCTAATGGAACATTCTATGGCAACTTTACTCAAATAAAACAATTTTTTTTTAAAGCAGGTTTGCTTATGATTAGACTTCGGAAAAAGACTAAATATCTTCCCTGAGGTAACATTTTCTTGAGTATGTGCTTTGTATCTGCTTACAGTTTGAAGTCATATATGCTGCAGTGCATGTAACTTGAGAAGTTAGCATGGGAAACACTGGTCTGTCTCCAAGGAGAAAACACAAAATGCTGTGGAGAGTCTATTTCACAACTTGGGCAGCATGGGCTTAATACAGATCTAAGAAATATCTCCAGTGAAGATCAGCCCAGAATTGAAAAGTTAAAATTCATGAGAAGACAATTAACTATGAGTGACAATCAGCAAGTACTTTTAGTGGAATGAGTCACAATTGATTACATGAGATAATAGATAATAGAAAAGTTATTTGAAAAAGAAAGCAAAAAACAAGTTTACAACAATAAAAGATACAAACAAAAATCTCAAAGGTAAAGATCAAGATTTATGAAAAAAATGTCAAACTTGAAAATCATAAAAAGAATTTCTGAATATTAAAAATACATTAATTTTTTTTAAAAAATTAATGGACAGAGTAAATATTGGATTAAACAAAGCTAAATGAAGAATCTGTAAACTGAAAGATAATTTAGAAATATGTCAAAAGGTACAGCTGAGAACGATGAAGAGTTGCAAATTATGAATGTAAGATTAAGATATATTCAAAACGTCAAAAATAATTTCAAGTAGAAAGAATAAAGAAAAAATGCACTACTCAGAATTATAATGACTGAGGATTATAAAAACATAATGCTTCAAGAAGCAGAAAGTATTACCAAGAGATGATAAAATAAATGCAAATGAAGTTATGTCACCATGAAATGCACCCCCCCCCAAAAAAAAGAAGAGCACAGAGAAAAATATTTAAATTAGTCAGGGGAAAAGACAGATTATTTACAAAGAAAAAACTTTTTTTTTTGCATAGCATTAATAAAGGCCAGAGGATATTACCTTTTAAGCACTGCATGATAATAACTTACAATGAGTAATGGTTGACCCAGATAATTATCAACTCAAGACTACGACATATCAGATAAAGGGCTAGTATCCAAAATCTATAAGGAACTTAGCAAACTCAACATCCAAAGAACAAACAATCCAATCAAGAAATGGGCAGAGGACATGAACAGACATTTCTGCAAAGAAGACATCCAGATGGCCAACAGACACATGAAAAAGTGCTCCACGTCACTCGGCATCAGGGAAATACAAATCAAAACCACAATGAGATATCACCTCACACCAGTCAGAATGGCTAAAATTAACAAGTCAGGAAATGACAGATGCTGGAGAGGATGTGGAGAAAGGGGAACCCTCCTCCACTGTTGGTGGGAATGCAAGCTGGTGCAACCACTGTGGAAAACAGCATGGAGGTTCCTCAAAATGTTGAAAATAGAACTACCCTATGACCCAGCAATTGCACTACTGGGTATTTACCCTAAAGATACAAACATAGTGATCCGAAGGGGCACGTGTACCCGAATGTTTATAGCAGCAATGTCTACAATAGCCAGACTATGGAAAGAACCTAGATGTCCATCAACAGATGAATGGATCAAGAAGATGTGGTATATATACACAATGGAATACTATGCAGCCATCAAAAGAAATGAAATCTTGCCATTTGCGACGACGTGGATGGAACTAGAGCGTATCATGCTTAGTGAAATAAGTCAATCGGAGAAAGACAACTATCATATGATCTCCCTGATATGAGGACATGGAGAAGCAACATGGGGGGGGAGGGGGATAGGAGAAGAATAAATGAAACGGGATGGGATTGGGAGGGAGACAAACCATAAATGACTCTTAATCTCACAAAACAAACTGGGGGTTGCTGGGGGGAGGTGGGATTGGGAGAGGGGGAGCGGGCTATGGACATTGGGGAGGGGAGGCGAACCATAAGAGACTATGGACTCTGAAAAACAACCTGAGGGTTTTGAAGGGTCAGGGGTGGGAGGTTGGGGGAACAGGTGGTGGGTGATGGGGAGGGCACGTTTTGCATGGAGCACTGGGTGTTGTGCAAAAAGAATGAATACTGTTACGCTGAAAAAATTAATAAAAGGGGGAAAAAAAAATATATAGCCCTATGATCCTCTCGTATGTTTATCTCTCAGCATTATACAGAGAAGAAGAAATGGACAATGCAAGAGGTTTTGTAAATTACACAGAGAAAACCAGCATTGCAATATTTATTATATATTTATTTCTATATAAATAAATAAAAGCTTATGCTATCTTGGCTTGTAATAGTATCACTTAATACATTTGAATTTAATAAAATCACTTAATATAAAAAAAAAAAAAAAAAAAAAAAAAAAAAAAGACTAAGGCATAAGGAAAGGAATTTTTGATGTAAAAGACTGAGTTTATGTTTGTAGAGTTATTAAATAACTAATGAATTACATACTTCATTAAGATGTAAATTGAACCCACTAGGAATGATGAGTCAGGGAAAAACTAAAAAAAAAACTTAAAATACTTTGGTAATCTAAATCAAAGTTGAATCAAAGTGCAACACCATAGCAATCAGATGTAAGACTAATGGATTGATTCGAATAAAGCAATCCATTTTAAAATTTGGATTAAATAGGAAATTCTCCTTTAAAATAAAAACAAAGAGAAAGAAACAAAATCAATAAATATTATTATATAAATTGAATCAGTGGTTTAAATAAACTTCCAAGAAATTGTTAGAATGACAAATTCTAACAAATCTGCAGGAGGAAAAAAATAATACTTGAAAAAGCTCCCAGAAGATAAAAGAACTTATATACCAGCATAAAAATCTAACAATGTATTAAAAACTAAATAATGTACATGTAGGGCTTGTTCCAAGAATGGCAGATTGAAGTTTATCTTAACATAGTTTAACATTAAATTTGGTAAAGAAGTAGTTTACCATATCAACCAATTAAAGGAAAAAAAAAACTCTGGAGACTTAAATATTTATTGTACAACTACTTTGAGCTGTTCCCAATCATTAGGGAAGAGCAGTGATCAAAACAAACAAAATATGTATTCTTAATGCTTTCTTTATCATGTAGGAAAGAGTCAGGTAAGCCAATGAATAAAATTCAACATTAAGGGGACGCCTGGGTGGCTCATTGGGTTAAGCCTCTGCCTTTGGCTCAGGTCAAGATCTCAGTGTCCTGGGATTGAGCCCTGCATCAGGCTCTCTGCTCAGCGGATAGCCGGCTTCCCCCTCGCCCTCTGCCTGCTTCTCTGACTACTTGTGATCTCTCTCTGTCAAGTAAATAGATAAAATCTTTTTAAAAAAATTAAAAAAGAGCTTTCCTTTTAAAAAAAATCAACATTATGTTGAGTAAGAGAAAATATAAAAGCAAGATGGTAAAATGAAATGTAAGTATGTAGAAGTGGATGAGGAAAATACCAAAGATCTTCATGCAAAATTATTGTGGAAAGAACAAAAAGAAGTTTTACTTTAAAAAGCACAGAAGATTGAAATATTTATAAAGATTTGTGAAAAGTCAGGAAATTTTGGTATTGTAATGATATAAACTCTCCCTAGATTGGTCTATAGATCAATGCAAAACTGTAATATTAGCTGCAGGTTTTTGTAGATGACCTTTATCAAGTTTAACAATTTCTCTTCTATTCCTAGTTTGCTAATAGTTTTCATTAGGGGTCAATATTGCATTTTTATACAAGGTTTTTTCTATTGAGATAAACATATTTTGTTTTTACTGTTGATGATGTTGTTATTTATGATAACTTACATTAATGGTTTTTTGCATGTTAAATCAATATTGCATTTGTGGGGCAAATTTCATGTTTTCGTGATGCATTATTTTTATATGTATTATTGGATTCTTTTTGCTAATATTTTGTTTAGAGCCTTTGCATCCATGTTTGTTGGGAATTTTTGTTATATTTTTCTTTCCTAGCAGAGTTTTCATTTGGTTATGGTAAATAGGGTAATGTTAACATGATGGAATGAATTAAGAAGTATTTCCCTCTTTTTAATTTCCTGGATAAGTTTGTGTGGAATTGGCATTCTTTTTTCCTTAAGTCTTTGGTAGAATTCGTCGATGAAGTCATTTTAGCACAGAACATGGAAATGTTTCTAACCATAAATTTAATTTATATAATAGCTATTAGACTATTCTTTTTACCTGTTTCTCTGGTTAAAACAGCTTTATTGAAATGTAATTTACATATCTTCACATTTGCCCATTTTAAATGTACAGCTAGTTCAATATTAGCATATTTACAGAGCTGGACAATTATCCCAATTTAATTTCTCAGAACATTCCAGGACCCTAAAAGTAACGGAATTCTTGTTATTAGATAATTCAATTTCCATATACTAACCCCAGGCCTAACCAACCACTAATCTACTTTATTTCTGAAGATTTGCCTTTCAGATATTTCATAAAAGTGGATTCAAATGACCTGTGATCTTTTGTGTATAACATTTTTCATTTAACATAAGGATCTTGAGGTTCATCATGTTTTAACATGCATGAGTCCATTTTTATTACTGAATAATGTTTTGTTGTATGGGGATACTACTTTTTGTTTATGTATTAAATAGTTGATTGACATTTGAAATGTTTCCACTTTTGAGTATTACAAATAATGTTGCTGTGAAGATTCATGTACAAATTTTTATATGAGTATATTTTTATTTCTCTTGGTTATATACATAGGGATGAAATTTCTGGGTTATATGGTAACTCTATGTTTAACATTGTTCAAAATTAGCCACATGATTTCCCAAAGCTGCTATATACCATTTTATATTCTTACCAACAATTCATTGGTTCCAATTTCTCCACATCCTGATCAATATATTAACATCCATTATTTTTATTACAATCACTCCAGTTGAGAGGTGATTTCTTATTGTGGTTTTGGTTTGTACTTCTCTAATAACCAATGACATTGAGCATTTATTAATTTGCTCATTGACTGTGTATCTTCCTTCATGTTGAAATTCCTTGCACATTTAAAAAATTGTCATATTCATCTTCTTAATTTTCAGTTGTAAGAATTTTTGTATATTCTTTAGTCAAGCCCTTTATTAGATATATGGTTTACAAATATTTTCTCTAGTATTTAGGGTGTCTTTGTATCATTTAAATTATTATTAACTAGTGATTATTATTATTAATTAGTATTATTTTATTCAGTTAATAACTTACTTATTATTTCATGTCCTTTTCATATATCTTTTGTTCGTGGGTTTTGGTACTTTCGTTTCAAAACTGCCTGCTTTATCTAAGTTGTACAATTGTTAGGAATAATGTTGCTCATAATGATCCCTTTATTCTTTACTATCTGTAGAATCTCTAGGGATGATTTTTCTCTCAATCCTTGTAAATTATACATATCTTTTGGGTTTGTTTGTTTGTTTGTTTGTTCTGATCTTTTGGTCAATTTTATTGATTTTCTCAAAGATCCAAGTTATGGTTTTGTTCGTTTTCTGTTTGTTTTGGTTTTCACATTCTTTGATTTCCTCTTAGATCTGATTACTATGCACGTATTTATATATTTTTCTTCAGTTACCAGTCTTAAGTTGGAAGCTGAAGTCATTGATTTAGTTATTTCCTTATTTCTTATATAGACGTTTAGAAATATATTATCTCCTACTACTTAGTATTTTAGCACTCTCCCACACATTCTAATATGTCATGTTTTTATTTTCATTTGTTTCAACATTTTCTAATTTCCTGTCCTATCTTTTTTGACCTGTCACTCATTTAGAACTAGTTATTTGCTTTCCACATTTTGGGGGATTTTTTAATAGGATTTTCTCTTATTGGTTTCCAATTTAATTTCACTGTGGTTAGACAACGTCATTTATATGACTTAAATCCTTATAAATTTATCAAGCGCTGATTTATGGCCCAGGATGTGGTCTGCAAAACTCTGTCAAATGTCCTTGAAAATAATATGTGTTTTGCTGGTAGTGGGCAAAGTGTTATTATATGTAAATATTATTAGGTTGGTAATTAATAAAGGTCAGGTCTATAACATTTTTGTAGATTTTTATGTGTTCTATCAGTTATTGAAAGAAGAGTGCTGAAATTTCCAATACAATTTGGGATCTCTCCTTAAAATTCTATCAATTTCTGCATCATGTATTTTTAAGCTCTCTTAATTAAGTGCCTATTGTTTGGGATTCTTATGTTATTAGTGAATTGTCACCTCTGTTTTTAAGAAATGATTATTTTTTTAACAACTAAGCTTCTTTTTTTTTTTCAAGATTTTATTTATTTATTTTTCTGGAGAGAGAGGGAGAGAGAGGAGGGGAGAGAGAAGCAAAGGGAGAGGGGTAAGCAGACTTTGCATGGAGTGAAGAGTCCAAGGCAGAGCTCAGTCTTACGACCCTGAGTTCACAACCTGAGTCAAAATCAAGTCAGACACTTAACCGACTGAGTCACCCAGGCACCCCAAGAAAGTTAATTTTTTTATCTCTACCAATATTCTTTGCGTTTAAGCTATTTTGTCTTCTGACATAGCTGTATTTTGATTAGTAGGATATAAGACATGACATATCTTATAGTATTATTTTACTTTGAAATCCAAGCCCTTGTATTTAACATGTATTTCACGTAGACAATGTAAAATTACATCATTTTTTCTTCTTTCTGAAAAACTATGTTTAATTAGGATATTTTAGTCATTTGTAGTTAATATGATTATTGATATAGTTTTCTAATTTTGCTATTTTATGATTCTGTTCTTTCTTTTGTTGACTTATTTGTGCAAATCTGTTAGGTGGTGGATGTTTTAGGGTTTAGTGGATACATAGCCTTCGAATTCAAGTGCCTAGAGGTCTCCCCTTAGTTTTCTCATACCTTAGCCATGGCCTAGAAACTCTTTCCTGATAGTGTGCTAGTATCGTTTGAGAGCTCATCTCAGTTTTTTCCTGTTCTTCAGGAATGATTTTTTGTTATTGCCTGATGCCCAATATCTAATCAAAACAAAACAAAACAATTTTATTTATGTTGTCCATGTTTTTCTTTGAGTCAGATGGGAGACTACTTGTGGTTGTTCTCAATCTTGGCCAGAAGCAGAAGTCTTTTAACACTTACTGAATGCTTACATCGGTCCCTGTAAATTGGGCACCTTTATGATTTTCATTTTTCTGCTAAATCAATATGGAGTAACAATAATTTTGCTTAAAGCATTTATTGCTTTTAATATTGCAAAAAATTCTCTATATAATACATATATAAACTACAGCTAATCTGAAAGTTGGAGAAAATTTAGATTTTGATGAATACTGCCTTGACTTCAAACATAGGACTGGCTAATTTCAATCAATAGTGACAAATTAGCTTCCATTGAAATCACATAATTGCTGGCAGCCTCTTGTCAACAGAAGGAGAGACTGAGGTTGAAAATAAAGTTACATTTTCATTCCTACCCTTATATCCTCTTTCTCTATTGTCAGGTAATTAGGTCCATTTGAAGTTTATTTTTTGCTCCACTGAGAAAAAGAGGTCACTAAGTGCCTCCTACTATAACTTAGAGAAACCAAACTTAAAATTGTTTTATTTCTATGGGTTCTTGTATGTAACAGTTTAAAATAATTTTTAACCTTCTGCCTAAACTTTCAGCATTTGTTTATCTAAGTTTTGCTTATGTTGCTACCATCCTCTGTATGCTGTATGACTAAAAATGTACTATATGCATATTTGATTTGCAAGAAATTTGATTAATTTCACCATGTTGATGAATTTGCCCTATTTCAGAAGAGTGAATCTTTTTCCAACATTGCAAACTGTACTTACTATTTTTCCTTCAGTTTCAATGAGTGATATTCTTTTTCAAATCAGTCCTCTTTGCCAGTGATCATGAAAATATCTTGTCCATTATTTTATGGAATCTCATTGTATCTGTATTTCTATACTTTCTATAAGTATTTTCTATAGTTTGGGGGGTCTTTCTGTGGATTTTTATTGTTCTTGTTCTCTGTGATTCTTCACATCTGAATAAACAGCTCAAGTTTCTCCTATTTTATAAGAACCCTACATGAACATTCATTTACCTCTACCATAATATCTTTATAATTTTTCCTTCTTTCTTTTCTTTCCTTTTCTTTCTTTTCTTTTTCTTCTTTCCTTCCGTCCTTTCTCTCTATCTTTTTTCTTCTCTTTCTCTCTTCCTCCCTCCCTTCTTTCTTTAGATAGATTGTGAGAGCAGGGGTGGAGGGGGCAGTGGTAGAGGGAGAGGGAGAGAGAATCTTAAGGAGATTCCACAGAGTCCAATGAGGGACTTGCTCTCATGACCCTGAAATTGTGGCCTGAGCTAAAATCAAGAGTCAAACACTCAACTGACTATGCCACCCAGACAACCCTCTTTATACTTTTCTTTAAATCATAGACCCTAGAGTTCAATTCTTCCCTATGCCCTTATTACTAACTTCCAATTAACTCTTTACAACTATATAATCTAAATTCTTTGTGAAATTACTTGGTTAAAGGAAGCCAACATTTTTCATGTTGCCAAATTTAATAAGCATATTTAATCATTTTGTTATTAGACACGACCATCCATTGAGTATGTTGTGTGTTCAATCTTGCATGTCCATTCTTTCCCAAACTAGAAGGCTTGGCCTAGTAAATACTGTTTCAAAGGATATTAATATTCCAGTTGGGCACCAAGCATCATGCTCAAGTAAACTGGAGAAAAGCTATGTAATAAATCTAGGCAACTTTATCAAGGATAAAGACTGGGGATATAACATAAACAAACTCAAGTGCAGTTCTAAAATTATGTTTTAATACATATAATATTATATTTTAATCACAACTTGAGTCATGCAACCTTACTCTCTTGCTTACCCCAGGACTACTCTGTCTTTAGTGTTTTATTTCTCTGAAATTTAGGTATCTATGTGAGTCTATTCTCTAGAGCTGACCCTTAAATATTAGTTCTTCCTCTTCCTACTATTTTTAATCTTCTATAGTGATTCCATATAATATTATCATTTCAACGTGTTCTTATCTTACAAATACATATCTTTAGCTTTGATGTTCATACTTTGGTAATCTACACTCAAATATCTATCTGCCTGGGGGCGCCTGGGTGGCTCAGTGGGTTAAAGCCTCTCTGCCTTCGGCTCAGGTCATGGTCCCAGGATCCTGGGATTGAGTCCTGCATCGGACTCTCTGCTCCGCAGGGAGCCTGCTTCCCATCCTCTCTCTCTGACTGACTCTTTGCCTACCTGTGATCTCTGTCTGCCAAATTAATAAATAAGATTAAAATATATATATATATCTATCTGTCTGTGAGGTAAGTCATTTGCATGCCTGCAGCCACATCATACTTAATAATTTTAAAAAAACAGTTATTAAAGTTTTCCCAAAATTTGATCTGCACTCTTTATTCCCTATATCTACGAATGTGATCACAAACAACTGAGTAACCCAAACGAGAAACTTGGACATTGTCTGAGATAGTGTATATGCCTTTACAATTTGCACATCCTACAAGTAATTTATTGCAATTTGAAGTCAATATTTGCACTTAAATTGTTCTCAAGAGAGTGTTGGCTAGCAAGATGGAAGTCAGTCTTTGTAATCTAACATGGGAGTGACATTCCCTCAACACTGCCGTATTCTGCTAGTTAGGAGCAAACTATACAAAGAGAAGAGATTATACAAGAGATTATTGGGAGTATCTCATAGGCTGTCTGGAAAACATTCCATTAATCATCAGGGTTTCAAGACAAATACTATGTTGAACGATCAATGTTATTTTATTAAGGTTGGTTTGGAAAGTGCATTTTGGACCCAGGGTCAAGGCAGTCTTCCTACCCCAAGTCCAGTGAAATGAACCTACTCCCTCATTGGCACGTTTATACATCTGCCCCTTTGAGGCAGGGCCAGGCCCAGTGGGCTTAGAAACAAAAGGGGTGGGGGAGAACGTGTTGATGATGTATAGTTCTGAGCGATATCAGTAAGAGGATGCCCTGTCAAAGAACCCAGTGATCTTATTTCTCCTTCCACAGGGAAAAATTTAAAAAAGGAAGACTCTTTCCCTCATCAGCTGAAAGAAATTTCTTGTTATAAGGAATTCAAAAAAGGAAGAAAATGTTTTTTCCTTGACATCTAAAAATCTACATGTGACAAGCATATTGTCATAGAAGAACCATTATTGTTTTATGGGATTAGTAGATTAATCTATGGAATTAATAGCTCTGTATGGAGATCTCATCCTTTCTTGATACCCTATAACATGGAAAATAATAATTCCAGCCTTGGAAAATCGGTGGGTTCAGTTATACAATTTTCTCTGACAAATCATCATTTCATACCAATGGCCAATTTTATATTTGTTAATATTAAAGAGAGACACAATCCAGAATGACCCTCTTCCTGCATTAGTTGTGGACACTTTACTGTCAAAAATTTTTTTTATTATTGAACTGTGGACTCAGTTGTTTATGAGTTCTAAAGGCTAATATTTAAGGTGAAAAATTTGCTAACCAGAAGGAGTTTCTCAGAGGTCTTTGCACTGCACCAGATATCTGCTGCCCCTTCATTTACTCCTTATTTCTCTGTTATATTCTCAAATAAATCCACACTGATGCAGGAACTCTAACTTCTGTATATGTCAGCAAAAATTTCATTACTTTCAACCACTCAACTTCATAACGATCTTAAGATCACATCTCACTCAGATCCAATTATTTTATAGAAAATAGTGATCTGTTATCCAGTTCTCTCATCCACAAAATACAAAGGAATTGATTGAATCATGGAGGTGAGATTCAGGTTAGGTATAATAAAGAGCTTCCTTATAAATGTGGTGATACCCACTGGGATGTTGTCATTTTAAACTTACAAATGATTTACTTTGAAATTGATCAGAAATAATATCATGTATTACATTTGAGAAGATACTGAAATTTACCAAGAATCCTGTCGTTATGTTAAGTTCAACATTTTAATTATTTTATAATCTCTATAAACTAATTTATCTGTTTGGCAATTACTTTCTTTCAAAATTTTTCTTAGCCAACCTCTCACACTTTGCTGTCTGTCTCCCATTACGTGCAGATATTTCTTCTTAAAGTCACTGCTTCACTTTGCATTGTGAGAAACTACAATGTATTTTAATGTAGTTTTCTTGTTGCTTGTTTATTTCCAGCAAGGTGTCAGATTCTCGATTTTAAAATGAATATGTTTAGACAGTTATGTGCCAGATAAACAGTCTGATTCCAGATGGTTTAAACAAATTCAGTAGACATTTTTAAAAAGTTAGATTGCCCTGTGCATCCCACACTAAAAATCTGTTGCTTAACTTTGTGTCTAAGATATCAAATATTACAAAAATCCACAAATTAACAACTTATGTATAAATGATTATGGATAAGAATATATGAATATTTTAGGCTGTATGTTTTCTTAATTTTATTTTTAATCAACTTTGAGCATTACTTGTTTGAAGTCAAATATAATCTTGAGAAAAGCTGTCCAGAAACAATTTGTAGAATGTGTGTATGTTATTTCTATACAGAAGTATCTATTTGTATATGTATTTCTATGTTTGCCTATTTCTATATTAAAATAAATTGACACATTCATTTTAAGAATTAATCAGTATCTAAGAAGTCAAGATGAAAACTACTAGAAGAGATCCAGAAAATTCCTGTTTCATCAGTCTAATGATAAATTTGCTTAATCGCACAACTGCCAAAATTTCCATTTTCAAGCACTGTTTTAGGTACTGAAAATATAGAGTAAACCAGAAAAGCTTAATAACTCTAAAGAGTATATATTTTAATGAGGTAGAAAGTGTAATCAGTAATTTAAGAAGAATTTTTAGATTGTGATCAATGTTATGTAGGAAATAAATAGAGTGATGTAATGGAAAATTCTATAGGTGGGAAGGTTAGCCAGGGCTATTAGGCAGAGCCTCAGTGAGAAGATTATATGTAACCCAGGCCTAGAGGTAAGAAGGACTGAGTCACATGACTGGAAGGGAAATAAGCATCTAAATTGTGCATTTGAAATATGACAAAATTTGCATTGCATCTGTTGTCAACGTGACCAAGGGGCAAAAAGGCAACTAGTGTCTTGTGAGCAAAGAAGACAGAGGTTATAGATAAGACTGAAGTGTGAGAAGGAGAAACCTACAAAATGAGTGCATTAATAATAGTAGGTAATTCCACATATTTTCTGTATATCTTTTAACTTTTAGCAAGTTCAATTCCATAGGACCTTGCAAATCTTCCATTATGGGATAATCATAATGATTTTTTTTTTCTTAAGTTTTAGTTTAAGTAATGAATCATTCACAGTAAGGTTTGTCTGCCTTGTAAAATGTATGATTACACTTCTGCCGTCTCTGGGTGCTTATTGTGTGTTAGGTTCTGAGGTAAGCTCCATATTATATTATTTAATTTTCATAATAAAACATATTTAGAAACATGTCAGTTTTATAATTGAGAAAACTGAAGATGATAGAAGTTACACACCAAAAAAAAGGGTCTGCATGACTCCGTGGAATATACACTCCCTACTGCAAAATCATTAATGTCTGATGGTCTTTCCAGCCATCCACCTCCTTCTGTCTCCAACCCCTGGATTCCTGGCCTCCATAGGTTGCTGGTTTAAGTTACTGGAGAAAGATTTCTGGTATCTATTTTTTGAAATTGTAGGAGACTATTGATTCCCATGCTGTAGCAAAAAAAATAACTCAAGCCTGGCTCAGAGAAGTTTATTTTCATAAAAGTAAATATGTATGAAGCACCTCCCCATATTGTACTATTATTGACCACCACCTCTAAATTCAATTTATTTTTCTATCACCTAACAACCTATATCTTACCATAAAAATTTAGATCTCATAATAAGCAGTGGGCACAGATACACTGGCTTGAAGTAGGAAAAAATGAACATATCTCCAATGAATGAAATAAATGCCTTCCACTCCACTGAGTTCACCTAGAAGTAGCATCTCTCATATTTTATGTGGACTTCTTGGGACATTTGATGAATTAGATTTAATTATGCTACAGTGTAGGGATACACAGTTGCCCAAATATGTTGTAATTCTTATCCTAATAATTACACGGATCAGGTTCAGTTGGCAGAACAGGAAAATAACAGCTTATGTAACCCAAAAAGAGGATTCCAAAGTGGTAAATACAAAAAAGAGAGTCCAAGCAAGCAGTTTTGTTTTTTGAGTACATGTTTTAAACATCATTACACTTCAGTCCTAAAGCATCAGGATATAGTATATAAAATTATATTATTCAAACAGTATCAAAAACATAAATTGTTGTGAAGTGAAAATAACAAAGTGCTTCCATAATATTCATGAAGAGGGCTTTTGAAAAATATAGAGAAAACATAAATTAGTGAAATGATAACCATGCTTATGGTAGGAAGAATCAACATAAGTTTTCATTTCTCTCCCAAAATAATCTAGGAAATTAGGGAAATTTCAATCAAAATGCTGAGAGAGTTTTTCACAGAACTTGAAATATTGATTCTAAAACGTATTGGGAAAAGCAGAAGAACAAGAATAACTAATCATGTTTTGAAGATGTACAAGGTTACAGAATTTGCCTTACCAGAGAACTAGACACATTACCAAAGTACAGTCAGGAAGAAATGTGCTATTGATGCAGGAAAAGATAAATAACCCATGTAGCACACTTGAGACATTATAAACAGGTCCACATATATATTGTAAGGCATCAGGAAAATCACGGTATTTTTATGAAATAGTGTTGGAAAAATTAGTTACCTACTTTAAAAAAAAAGCAATATAATTATTTATCCAAACACAAAAATTCAGTTACTAGAGAAAAGGCTTTGTTTCAAGAATTCCATGGAGTACTGGGTGTAATTCATTGTTGCAAACAATGAATCCATGGAACACTACATCAAAAACTAGTGAGGTACTGTATGGTGACTAACATATCATAATAAAAATAAATAAGTAAATAGAACTAAAGAACAGTTGATTTTATTTTTTTATTTTATTGTTTTAAATTTATTTATTTGACAGAGATCACAAGTAGGCAGAGAGGCAGGCAGAGAGAGAGGAGGGGAAGCAGGCTCCCTGCTGAGCAGAGAGCCAGATGTGGGGTTCAATCTCAGGACCCTGGGATCATTACCTGAGCCATAGGCAGAGGCTTTAACCCACTGAGTCACCCAGGCATCCCAGAACAGGTGATTTTAAACTTTCTTAGTATTCTTCTAACTTTCTCTCCTTTTGGGTTATCTCTCAAAATATTTCCTCAATTGTTGAAATAATTTTTTAAATAAATTAAAATTGAGACAGAGTTTTAGTGAAGGCATTATTTCCTAGTCTTCTTGTGACCAAAATTTTATTAGTGGTAATGATGACATCTTTGCTACTTTGTGCCCTGTGTGGCTATATTTATATAGACCGTGTTAGCGAAAAATTTTATCCATAGTATGAGAAGTCCGTGACATTGGTGGAAGATGAAAAAAGTGCTGAGAAGAGCTGGGTTTTTTAAGAGAACATATTTTCTTGGTCTTCTACTTGAATAATACTCTATAAAACACATATGTTTAATCAGTTTGGATTCACCCAATTTGATTTGTTACTCATGTACATTGTGCCTGAATTTTGCTCCTTTTTATTACCTTCATTTCATAACATCTCCCTGCTGATTTGTGTAGTACCAGGTTTGAAGAAAGGGGAGGACACAAGCACTAGATGAAGAAAGGCTAAATATTTTTCAGATTTATCACTTGGTACTGACCATATGGAGCACTATGACACAAAATGGGTATTGAAGGTTATTTGAAAGGATGTGAGGAGGTGGAAGGGAACACACCCTCCTAAGGCGGGTCCTTGGGTGTCTTCTCCATCACTGATTAAAAAGTATTCTCTCAGTTTCCAGGAAACTCACTTTTGTTATACAGCCCATGATGCTACCCCATGAGTCTAATCATTTTGCTGTGCACAGAATCCCTATTTTCCTTGATTGTCATGTGACAAAATTTCCATAGTAATCATTCCTTATCAAAACTCCCATTTCAAAAATTTTCTGCCTGTCTTCACCTGCCACCAAATGCCCCACACATCTGTTCACTCAGCAACCTTTTATTTGTACTACTATAGCTCTCAGCCCATGAACTTTTTCGAGGAACTATCAGTCTATATCCCAGGCTCTCCCTCAACCAGTCAAATAAATCGTATTTATTCACTTCAATTTTAATCTTTCTTAAGATGAAAAAGTGTGGTCAGCATTTCCTTGTTTCCAAATATCATTCCAAATAGTTCCATCCTCTTTGAAATCTTAATAGCTCCCATTACTCCAAAAAGAATATTACTCTGAGATTCATGCTCCCTCACTAAACTATCTTCTATCACTTGCCATTGTCATTACATAGGTAGATGGATGTCTTCCATAAATGTGAAAGCGGCTTGCCAAATACTAACTAAATCTTGACACATTAATTTCAAGGTGTAAAATCAAGAAGTATGTCTCACTTTTTTGTCTGAAGACTACCTCTGTGAGGTTAAGCATGAGGAATTTTATCATATTTAACAATGAAAAGACATAATTTCTATGCGTGGCAAACATGCTTTGAAAAACCCATTGTATTAAACCTAATAGTGAAAATTGAGTTATATATAGGATTTCACAAGCCTTAGATAAGAGGTTCATGACCACAGAGCCCTGTCTATGTAGCTTGCATGTGAAATGGCATTTGCAGAGTACCATACATAGATTTCTGTAGCAGGAATAAATTGGATTGATTTAAGAAGATAAATTAGTACATGGGTGGTTCTGATGGAATTTTCCTCTGCACTTCAGTGAGTTATAAAATATAAAACATTATTATTTGTTGGTCAAACCCTGGAAAACAGGAAGAATTTTGATAAATATAAATGTAGAAGACACATTATTTCAAACAGATAATTGTAGGAGAAATGCACAAGGAAGGGAAAACATGAAACATGTTTATGTTCACAAAAGTTATAAATAATGAGTGCATTCTATGAATGGAAAGTGGTTTGAATCCCATTTTGAAACACTGGAGTTTTTTGTTTGTTTGGTTTTTCCCTTAATTGGATCACAGGATTTTGAACAGAGTTGTGTTTTTGGGAGATCAGTCTTTCAGTGGAACTCCAAAGGATGAATCAGAACAGAAGAAAACAACTGGTTTTGGCAAGCCAATTATCAAGCCTGTACATGGGTCAAAGTGAGAGGTACAAAAAAGCTAATTTAGGAGGGTGACAATGGGGAAGGAAAAAAAGAAAGAAAGAGCATACAGGGAGTCAAATAATTGAATAACTGATAAGCAATTAGAAGAGTGTAAGAAAGATGTGTTTTTATTTTTAACTGAAAAATGTAAACTCATTTAGCAGATTTTCATGTTTATGTCACAGTTCTAACCTTCACTGCAATATGGTGGTATTTAGATGCCAATGTGCTCAATTAGGTAAAAACATTCACAATTAAAGATGCAATTTGATAGTAGCTTGGTCTACCTAAATGAAGAATCATGATGACCGGTATATGTACATGATAGTATCTGCAAAAAGCAAGAGGTTGACAGCTCAGGTCACAAACAAAACCACTTAATTCACAAGAATACACCATTTCCTAAAATATACCCATGTTTCTCACTTGATGGCGTGAGGATTTATTTCCCTTCTTCCGCTGTCCTCTCATTGGACAACTGAAAAGATTGGTTTTGAACATTAGCAATTTTCCTTGGTCATTACTTGAAATATAATTTTTATTTTAATTATCTTGTATCATCGCCAGGTAAAACTCCACCTGATCCTCCCCTGACATTCCACAAATAGAGACAAACCACAAACTGAATATCTAACTTCTCTCTCCCCATCTCTCTCTCTCACTTTAGCCCCCATTCAGACATTCAGATCAACCTTCGAAAACAGAGGGTGAGGCACTGCAGAGGAGAATAAGAGTAGTTAGGTCTAAAATATTAATATATTTAAAAATTCTCTCACAGAAGAAATTACTGACACTTGTTCATGTGGACCATGGTTATGCTTTGGGCTTTGTCCCTCCCCCCAAATACATAGAAGTTCTAATTCCAGGAAACTGGGACTGGGACCTTATTTGGGAAAAAATTCTTTGTAGATGTAATCAAGTTAAGATGAGGTCATACTAGTTTAGGGGAGGCCCTACTCCACTGATTATTGTCCTAATAATGAAGGGAAATCCGTACACAGACACACAGATGAGAAAGCCATGCGAAGATGGAGCAGACGTTGAGTTACCCCATCTACAAGCCAAGTAGAGACAAGGTTTGCTGGCAACCACCAGAAGCGAACAGTGGTGAGGATGTTACTCCCCTAGAGCGTTGTTTTTTGTTTTTTTTTTTAAGATTTTATTTTTTAATTTGACAGAGAGAGATCATGTAGGCATAGAGGCAGGCAGAGAGAGAAGAAGGGAAGCAGACTCCCTCCTGAGCAGAGAGCTCCATGCGGGACTCCATCCCAGGACCCTGGGATCTCCCCTAGAGCTTTTAAAGAAAGTATGGTCCTTTTAATAATTTGATTATAGATTTCTAGCCATCAAAACTGAGAGAGAATAAAGTTCTATTGTTTTAAGCCACCCAGTGTGTGGTGCTTGGTTAGGCAGCCCTAGGAAAGTAATACAGCCAGTGAATGGCATTTGTAGTATTCTCAAAATTCCCACATATTTATACCATATTTTCACAATGTATTTTGTAAGGTCACAGTTCTTTTAGTATCTCCTATTTTTATTGTGATGTCTCATGTAGTGCAATAAGTGGTTTTATTTGTTCATTTCTGTACATTTAAAGCTTGGTATTTTTTTGTATACTTTTTTAAAAAAAGATTTTTATTTATATATTTGACAGAGATCACAAGTAGGCAGAGAGTCAGGCAAAGAGGTGCGGGGGGGGGAGGGAAGCAGGCTCCCTGCTGAGCAGAGAGCCTAATGCGGGGCTCAATCCCAGGACCCTGAGATCTTGACCTGAGCCTAAGGCAGAGGCTTAGCCCACTGAGCCACCCAAGCACCCCTGTATGCTATTTTTTAAATTGAGCACTGTGACTCTAATAACTTAGTGGATTTCAAATATGGTCAAGAGATGATAGACAGATAGATAGATAGATAGATAGATGATGTAAATGATCTTTTTATGACTGCTACCACAACCACATATCGTGAATAGAGTGATGTGGCCTTGTAACAGGTCTGTCTCTTCTCTACCCTTTAAAAAAAGAACAGAAGAATCCCATGACTCCCACATTCTGAAAAAAGATGAAAGATAATGAAGATAAAAAGATAAGGTGATTGATTCTGCAAGACGAAGTAAAATTTTATGTAATTTTAGTATGGTTGATGGATAAGTAGGAGTTGGGGGCAGACACTGTGATATTTCCCATATCAGAAATACTCAGTAAAACAAATCAAAATGTTGTTGAGGAGAAATTTGCTATATACTTGCTATATACTTGTTATAACACAGGTAAATAGCTTTATTTTATTTAGAATATAAAGGAAATAGATTTTCTGATAATCACTTTATTTCTAATAGTTTATGATGTAGCATCTCCAACTCAAATATTTAAGGACATAAAGTGAGTAAGTAAAGTGCTAATACTAAGATGAATTAAGAAGGTCCTTGCTTTGATGGCATCCTAAGTCACAGCTGTGAGGTTGACACTTTAGAAGATACACAATCCTAAAAATAAGACAAAAATCTCAAATGAAGAAATGTTCCTAGATTTGAGGACATTAAATTACTAATTTGATTTATATCTTCTTTAAAATCATAACCCCATCTCCTGCCATTATAACATTTATGTAGTATTGCTATCTGGGAAGAATATAACATCACTTTAAGTATTATATTCCCAAATTCATGCCTAACTAAAAAATTAGTATAAGCTTAGATATATTCATATAAATATAATACAAATCATTTAATAAATATTTATTGTCTGCTGTATCCTAGGCACATTCCACATGCTTAGAATATATAAAAGAACAAAATATACATAAAAGTATATGCCAATGGGCAATAAACAATATACAGAATAAATAAATATATTACATAGAAAACTTAAGATGGTATGAAATATACATAAGATGAAATATGCTTAAGATGATATGAAATATACATAACAGAATAACTGGGATTTTAAAATCTACGTGTCATTGTGCTTTAAATAGTGGTGGCAAGATAGTTTTCATTGAGAAAATAACAGTTGAAGAAAGTCTCTGTTAGGCACATGGTAAGATCTAAATGAACTAAAAGCTGCACTTGATTTTTTAAGATCCTAAATGGTACAGAACAGTTTGGGACCATTTGGAGATTGTGTTAAGTTGTCAAATATGAGGATATAAATTAGTCTTTTCTGGCATGGCATTGGATCTATCTCTAGGAGTACTATTTAGAATACAGAATTAAAGCATTAGGCACAGTTTTGGGGCACCTGGGTGGCTCAGTGGGTTAAGCCGCTGCCTTAGGCTCAGGTCATGATCTCAGGGGTCCTGGGATCGAGCCCTGCATCTGGCTCTCTGCTCAGCAGGAAGCCTGCTTCCTCCTCTCTCTCTCTGCCTGCCTCTCTGCCTACTTGTGATCTCTCTCTGTGTGTCAAATAAATAAATAAAATCTTAAAAAAAAAAGCATTAGGCACAGTTTTATGAGGAACATGGAAAATGCATTACCTCACAAGTGATCACATTCCCTTTGAGGTATTTGAATTACAGAATTTAATTAAAAGGTATCACAATTAGATAATCAATAGTCTTTGCCACTGAACTGATTATCATGCAGAAGATGCAAGCATTCCATTCCCTCTGAAAGAAAATTTTCTCACTGTGCTGCTTAATTTCAGCCATTTTACCCTCAAACTTCCAACATTCTCACAAATGAAGTAAATGATAAAAGCAAAGGAGGGTTTTAATGATGAATGCACTTCATAATTTAAAAAAAAATCCACAGTGCATTAAAATATATTGAATATCAAGTTTCAGATAAAAATATGTAAATTTCCTCTGCCACAATGATCGTTAAAATATCATTTAAACATTCTTAATTTTTAAGGAAGTGAGGTGTTAGGGACATACGTAGGATTAAGTCAAGCAATTCATTCTAACACATCTACATCTCAGTAGAGTATGCATTCTGCTGATTATTTAAACAAAGTAGCCAAAACTGTAACTGCATAGAGTTTCTAAAAGACAAAAACAGCAAATACCTCGTAACAAATCAGTATTTTATGTGTCTACAACTAATTGACTTAATAAACAATTTTGTAACTGTTACGCCCCCCAAAATGGGTCTGTGATTACAGGAGTGAGACTGATATAAAGCGAAGGTCAAGCAAAGCTTTATTTCGCGTCAAGCATCAAGAATCAAACTGACTGGCCAGCGCCATGCTTCTTACAGAGAGGGCGACCTTTCTCTGTTTCACAGATTAGCTTTTAAGGGCAAAGGCCAGTGGTTGGGCCTGGCCATGCATAGGTGGTCAATAAAACTGTAACACAGATAGGAAGCTGCAGTCATGCTAGGTGACCAACTGAATTACAATTTACCCTAGTAGACATTTGACCCAGCCTATCACACTTTGGTTAGAATTGGCACCCAAAAGGCTCCCAAAGGGCGGGGCCCATACTCCTTGGTAACTAGGGAGACAGTACGCATCCCCTCACTGATCTGATGTCTCCACTGGCCTGATGCACCCTTGTATTTGAGCTTTGTTACCTGGGGCTGGTTTCTGAGACTTGTTTTTAAGTAAGTCCCCTGGGGGAAGGGGAGCAGGGACAGTTTAAGGGTTAAACAACAAGGTTATTGTTTAACCTTAATGGAAGCCTCTTGCTAAATAGGTCCTTACAGTAATGTAGTTTATTTCTTCACCCCTTTCTTTCCTTAAAGATTGTTCTCATTAATTTGTTATATTAAGCAAACCTTTTTTTAATTCATTAACTGTAACATTGAGGGCTTAAACAATCAAGACAGATGTCTTTATTGTAAATTATTTTCTACCAAGCATTAGATCTATTGTTGACCCATATACATTTTTATGAACAGTGTTGTCCATATTAGGTATTGGAGAAAACTGGCTATTAAATTCCACAGGTTTGAATACATAAAATTTTATCTTTTTTTTGAGTTCTTCCTTCTTTCCTTCCTTCCTTCTGAAATATGACCATAGTCCACTGATTTTAGTAAATTACATTTTAGAGAAGTCAATAAGGGTCTTCTGATTCTTTTTCTATCCATAAGATTTGAACTGGACATTAGGAATATTTTAGTAGTGTAGATAGCTATCTAATAGGATGGGTGTTCTGCCACACTTAACAACTTACTGTGAAATTCAATAATATATGAAAATACTTTGTACATTTTAATGCAAAATATTAGTCTTTTTTTCTACTAAGCTCTTCTACAACAATAATTTACTATATGATTTGAATTTTTCTAAATAGATTCTTTCTTTTTTGCATGCATATTACTCTTTAATCATCTTTCATTTCTCTTAAGTATGTTCTGTGTCAATAAAAATAGATTCTCAAATTTTTTTTCCTGTTTTATATCTGAAGTTAGTGTTAATAGACATCTCTCTCTGTGTATCTCTTTGTCTCACTCTTTGTATGCATGTGTGTGTGTAGATGATGGGGGTGTGTGTGTGTGAGTGTGTGGCTGGGTGTGTGTGTGTGTGTATGGTATTGCTAAAGAAAGATAAGGCAGTGGTGTATTTACACAGTTTATTCATGTGTATCTCATAACTAAAAGTTATAGCAAACTAACTGATCAGAAGAGTAGGTCAAATAATGTCAATTTCTACACTGAGAAAGTAAAAATATAGCATAATCAAAATATAGGAAAACTTAGGTAACTTACATAATTTTGAAAATTCAGCCCATTTTCAGTTTGTTAAAAACCAGTTTATGTTAGGAAAGTAAGAGATATATGAAAAAGAGACAATAATATTTTGCAAATAACACTTTAAAATTCAGTTTTGTCATACAGAATTTAAAAATGCAACTGGCTGTTAAAAAGTATATTTCACAAATAAGTATGCCTTATTTTTTCTATATTAGTCTTTTCTTCTCCCAAATAAAAATGTTCCTTCTAACAAAGAATATCACAATGTTGTAAGGTGCTTATCAGTTAGATCCCATTTTATTAACCAGCCCTATTTAATAATGGCCTTAATAAGTTATGCTGAATTTGTTCAAACCATCAACTATTGAAATCTCTTCCAGAAAAACATATTATAGAATATATTGCACTTTGAAACTTCATGAATTACATGAAATACATTCTTTTCAGGTAATTCATGATATGAAATTTGTTCTAATAATTCTTTTTCATTTTTATTATGTTCTTATGAGAGGAAATAAAAATAGTGATACCATTTTAAAAGACTATTAAAGCAGTGGTGCAATCAGATTATTAAATTGGGTTCTGAGACCAGACAGAAATATATGGAGAGTTGCCTTTTTCCTTATTAGCTTTGTTACTTTGAGCTTCAGTTTCCTTATCTCCAAAATGTATGATAATAATAATATCTTATTCATAATGGTGTCTTGAAGATTTAATAAAATAATGAAATTTCTTATCTCAGTAACTGGTTCACAAGGCTAAATAAATTTTAATGGATGATATTGTTTTCATTTGTATTATTGATGATAAGGATCACTTAAATGTCATCTTTCCAATTCTTCCTTTTTCTTATTAGAGATGATTTGCCCTATTAGAATATATAATTGTTAATTGACAGATCATACCCCTTTTTTAACCTAGTGGTCACCTAATTGTCCTTTTATTATTTTCTTTTAAATATTTATTTATTTATTTGACAGAGATCACAAGTAGGCAGAGAGGCAGGCAGAGAGAGAGGAGGAAGCAGGCTCCCTGCTGAGCAGAGAGCATGATGCAGAGCTCCATCCCAGAATCCTGGGACCATGACCCGAGCAGAAGGCAGAGGCTTTAACCCACTGAGTCACCCACACGCCCCTAATTGTCCCTTTAAAAAAGTTTTCTAGAAATGAGAATAAAAGTTACGAAAGGTATCGACTGCCTGTGTCACTGTGGCCTTACCTTAGGCCATGGAGGCAAATATAAGGCTCTTTGAACATGGCAGAGAAACTGTGTTTTCAGTTCTCTTCCTGAGAGTAAGAAGCGGGGGAGGATATTGTGATAGGAGGACTCTAAGGACAATGACCCCTTTGTTACACAGTACTGTCACAGAGCCCCATTTGTCAGTGGTCCCTGGTGTAAGGCACTTCAGATGATCGATTTTTCACCCCCAAATTGAACAGTTTCAATCTTTCACTCACTGGCCTGCTCACTCTCTCTGCATGCTTTGTATGAGAGCCTTGTATCTGACGTTTCAGACACAGAGCATTTTTGCCAAGAAGAGTGTTCTTTGTGTATTCATGCCAGAGCCTCATGTATTTACGACTATTTTTCTTTCCTCAATCTCTGACCAAGAAGTGAACAAGAACCTGATGAATGTCAAGTAACTCAGAGATATGAATACCAAGTTGGTCTGAGTGACACAAGAGAGGTGAATTATTGAACATAAATGGATCATGTCAGCACAGACTTGTGACTGGAATATGGAGAAGTTTATACTTCTTTTCCTTTTGGGTAATCAGGAATGGAAAAAAAATACAGATGCAATGATTAAATTATACTCTGAGGTAGAAAACTAAATAATTTCAAACAAAATAAAATAAACACTTAACTGGTATATTCTGAATAATTAAAATGTGGCTGTCAAATGAAACACAGACTGTTTCCATTTAGTTTTCTATAAATATTTAAATATTGACTGTATGACTACCCAGGTAATTAAGTCCTGTGAGTAAACAAGACGTTACTGACACCATCAAATGGAATATATATTTACATACATGAAATGGTCTTGTAGTTTTAGTAAAAAGTGGTTGGGTTTTTGTATAAACGATTAAAACTAGAAAATAATTGCTTTTCTTACACAATGAACATAGATATATTTATTTTAAATACATCTTTATTCATCTATGGCTAACTAATTAGAATCAGTATGTTCTCATTCATTCATTTGACAAAGTGCACATATAATTAACAGGCTTATGTGGGGCTTTAAAATTTCTGTTAGTGATTATCTCAATTTAGAGGATGAAGCAATAAGAGCTAACTGTTAACCTATTTCTGGAGAATTTCCTACATAAATTATGTCTCACCACCTAATGAGAGAATTGGACAGAAAAAAAAGTATTTAAAAGTTGGTAATTTTGAGTGAATAGAAATGCTGGCTTTACTGGTCAATACTTGTCTGTACTTTTCCTTTTTAAATTCATTAGTTTCTACTAACTCAGTTGCCCAAACAAAAGAAAACCAATTGAACTGATAATAGTTATGTGTCAATCCTCTAAGTGATTCCTTGAAAGAGAAAACAAGGAGTTGACAGCTCCTTCTTCTGAAGTAATAGCCTTGAGAGAATGAGATCAGTGTGGATTTTACCCAGTCATCATCGATGTGTCTGGAGGAAACAGATGATGCCCATTTGGACGCATCATCACGAAACAGGGCTGTTAATGGTTATCTTATATTTATCCTGTTCAGAAAATACCTGAAACACATTCTCTGACTTCTCTTCTGAATAAGAGATGAAGTCTCCAATGGTTTAATATAGACAACACATTATGTTTAATAGGGGCCTATTAAAACCATATTTCATCATTAAGCTCATCCAAGTGCTTCATTTGGCAAGAGCAAGGGAAAGGAACAAGAGAGTTGGCACTACCGATTTACCCCTTCCTTGTCAGCTGTTATTGAAGTAGTCCTATCACCACTACCTTTAACCCTTACACTTCCCCCACATACAGAAACATGCTTCCCTAAGAGTATGCTGCTCTTGTTCAACTTGACTTCGAAAATATAGTTTTCGAGTTAATTTCAAAGGTATTCTGAGATAGTCAAACACTGGGTAAAAACACATACATTATGGTGTTAAATAGATATGTCCCATTATTTAGCTAGTAGGGGGAGATAATTTTACTCAAGTCAGTTTTTCACAGGGTCTCAACTGGGGAATTAAAAGATTAAAAATCACTAGATATAGAATCTTGATATTTTATGAAATTGCTTTAGTCATTTAATTCACTGTTAGATAATGCAGGAGACTTATAATTCAGAGTAGTTCTAATACAATGTTTTCATTGATGGAAATATCACACAATCTGTGACATCTAATATGACAATAACTAGCCACAGTAACGTATTGAATATTGAAGTATGGCTTACGTGATTGAAAATTTTAAATTTTATTTAAACAAAAAAAACAAAACAAAACATAAAATTAAAAAAATAGAAAACCTAGAATTAATGTCAGACTATCCAAAAAATTCTCATATCCATTCCTTTATGTTAGTAGTTGTCATTAAGTTCCAGTGAAATTAAGGTCCTCTTCCATTTTGGTATTGTCAGTTGTTAACTGGACTATTTTCGGTAAGAAAAATGTCCATGGGTTAAAGTTAAGAATATTTTCATATACTTGCTCTTTTAAAGCCCATCAATCTCTCGATTATCTCCTCTGTTTAAAGATAAAATAAGAGGCAGGGCACCTGGGTGACTCAGTTGGTTAAAGCCTCTGCCTTCAGCTCAGGTCATGATCTCAGGGTCCTGGGATAGAACCCCGCATCGGGCTCTCTGCTCAGCGGGAAGCCTGCTTCCTCCTACTCTCTCTCTCTGCCTGCCTCTGCCCACTTGTGATCTCTGTCTGTCAAATAAATAAATAAAAAATCTTAAAAAAATATAAAATAAGAGGTGAAATTCCAGTTACAAGAGCACACTCTCAATATCAATGGTGGTGAAATGAGTTGTTTAGGAGAAGAATAAATGAAACAAGATGGGATTGGGAGGGAGACAAACCATAAATGACTCTTAATCTCACAAAACAAACTGGGAGTTGCTGGGGGGAGGTGGGGTTGGGAGAGGGGGAGGGGGTTATGGACATTGGGGAGGGTATGTGCTATCGTGAGAGCTGTGAAGTGTGTAAACCTGGCGATTCACAGACCTGTACCCCTGGGGATAAAAATACATTATATGTTTATAAAAAAAAAAATTGGAAGGGGAGGTGAACCATAAGAGACTATGGACTCTGAAAAACAACCTGAGGGTTTTGAAGGGTCAGGGTGGGAGGTTGGGGGAACAGGTGGTGGGTAATAGGGAGGGCACGTATTGCATGGAGCACTGGGTGTTGTGCAAAAACAATGAATACTGGGGCGCCTGGGTGGCTCAGTGGATTGAGCCGCTGCCTTCGGCCTTGGGCTCGGGTCATGATCTCAGGGTCCTGGGATCGAGCCCCGCGTCGGGCTCTCTGCTCCGCAGGGAGCCTGCTTCCTCTTCTCTCTCTGCCTGCCTCTCTGCCGACTTGTGATCTCTCTCTCTGTCAAGTGAATGGATGGAATCTTTGAAAAAAAAAAAACAAAACAACAATGAATACTGTTATGCTGAAAAAAAAGTCAAATTTTAAATTTTTAAATATTTAATGACATACAACATGTTCAATAACTAATATTGAATATGTATAAATCAACATTTTGAAATTTCCTAAAATATTCAAATATTATTGAAACTAAAGAGAACACAGTGAGATTTTTAAGATTCTTACAAAGATATCTCATCATTTGAGATATGTGGAAAATCTCAAAATGAAAAAGTTAATGGGGAAGAGAGTACAACTGCAGTATTATAAATACAAATAAGGATGTCTGCTCAGTTTCTGTGATAATTCCATCTCTTTCTCTATTTCTTTCTCCTTTTTATTTTTTGCCTGCTTTATTTTCTAATTGTACATACACATATAGCAGAAATGCACATATATCTGCTTACTATCTAAAGCTTTTCTTAAAACATATTTAGTCTAAACTGGATGCTCTAATATTCTTTAAATACTTTTGTCATTAGTACATTATTTATCTAAATGGTATTTTATTCTATTTTCAGGAGTAATGCATAATTATAGTCATATTTGTAAATTTAGAAGTGAAATTATATAACAAAATATTATTTATTTTATTAATTTATTAATAATATTTATTATTATTAACAAATGTATAACATTAAACTATTAACAATAGTGTAATTACTAACTTCAGATTATATTTACCAAAATGTAATCACAGGACAAAAGGTGATTTAATACATAAGATGTTTGAAAACTATCATTTAATTTTTTTCTTGAGAAAATGTGATATAAACAAAGTAAATAATGATGTGAATATTTGACAACTATTCAGTGATGCAACTTAAATAACCGGGCATACCTACCGAAACACTAAGTGTAAAAACATAGATTACAGCAATCCATATTTCTTGCCTGGATTAGTATAATGTTTAAAGCGATCACATTTATGTGTCAGGAGCCTTTATGATGCTCCTTGATCTCTAAAGCTTTAGAGCTGAAAAGATTTGGGAGTCATCGCCAGCAATAGCAGAGCTGCCATCTTATTTGTATCCCTTTGATATTTGGCCTCTTTTTAGTTCTGTGCATTCAGAAGTCTTTTTTGGGTCATGCATTAAATACAGTGGACAATGCTATTGTCTTTGAATCTAAATGAAAATATTTTAAAATATTTTTTAATATCAAAGTTTCTGTGGTTCCAAATTATCAGGAATCTAACATAATTTAAACTAATTTGTCTTGTGCCTAGGGCTTTTAATCAACCCAGAAGCAGGATAGTAGTTCTCTATCTCAATTCTAGTTTTGTTACAATCCCAGGCAAAGGGATTGAACTTTATCATTTTTCACTGAATAAACAATAAGATATATAAATAAAAGTAAACAACAATGTAGTAATAAAATAACAATGGCCAAGCAAATTTCCTCTTAATTTTATTTCTCTATTTCATTTAAAATTGATAAAAGGTGCTATCAAATCAAAAGTTGAAATAAAGATTTTAAAGTGTCCTATCAAAATTATCACTAAAGTGATTATTGCTTTTAGCATTCATTAAGAAATGAAATGGAAAAGAAAAGTAAATGATTGAAAGTTTCTTTGAATAATAATTTATTTTATTAATTTTATTAGTATTTTTATTTATTAAATTAGTATTCTTATTTATTAAATTATTTAGTCTATAAATTTTAATATTCATTTGTTAATTTATTTTATTAATTTTATTTTTGAAAGACATGTTTTCTCTAAGATATAATCAGACCTATTTCAGGATTTCTAAGTAAAATAGTATTTATCAGAGTTATACTTGCTAAGCATTAACACTTAAAATTTGTGGTCACCTGGGTGGCTCAGCTGGTTTAATGACTGCCTTCAGCTCAGGTGATGATCCCAGGGTCCTGGGGGATCGAGCCCCACATTGTGCTCCCTGCTCAGTGGGGAACCTGCTTCTCCCTCTCCCTCTGCTGCTCTGCCTGCTTGTGCTCTCTCACTCTCTCTGTCAATAAATAAGTAAATATCTTTTAAAAAAAAAGACTTAAAATTTGTAAAGGTAGAAAACAGAATTATATCTTCACTCCTACTGAATTTGAATGTCAGGAAAGATGACAACATTCTGTGCATTCAATACATTTTAAAATGTGAATAGAAACAACTGCTGCCAGAAATATGATTTGCATAAAATGCATGTCTAAATATTCTTCTATGCTCTTTTCGAAAACTAAATGTACAACTGCACACCAATCTACTCTTTGTTGTATAATTTTCTTCATACATTCTGTCCGTATAAAATTGCTCACAACCTTCAATCAATTGACTATTTTCACTTTTTTCATTGTCAACCAGATCATAAAAATCTTACACGTTATAAATAAACTGTACATTAAAAAATATTTGCATTGTACAAATGCATACAAAAGTGTGTGCGTGTGCACATGTGTGTTTGTGTGTGTATGCATAATAATAAAATAAAACCATGGCACCACCAGTCATGAATGAAACCACTGCTCATCTTAAAAACTACATCATCAAAATCATGGTATTTAATAATGTATCGCACTTCATTCAGTCCTTTCTCCTGACTCAGGAGGCAGCCACAATATTGAATTTTGTATTTGGCATTACCTTCTTTTATATTATATACATTTATCACCCATGTGTGCATCCCCACACAATATAATGTTTAGCTTCGGTTGTTCTAAACTTTGCATAAACTTTTTAATATTCACGCAAATTGTCTTTTCATGCAACATTAAATATAGTAGATGTGCCTACATTGTAGTGTTTCATTATAGCTTATTCTTTCTTGACTTGGATAGTCTAAGCTAATCATAGCTACCTCATTTTTTTAGATACATTTCTATATTCTCTCATGATAAGACCACTAATAGTATAAATTCACTTTTTTCCCCACTAGATCTTCTTATGGTGTGAGTAATTCAGCTTTCAGAATCAGACACAGTTAAATACATTATTTTTTAAAATGTTTTTGATTATGGGTAGCATAACTATGCTTTACCTGAAATGTCTGAAGTTAACTTTGGTAGTCACTGATATTTAAATTTTTTTCTTCCTAAAATATTTACTTGTTTTCCCCTTTGGCTCTCCTGAAATCTAAGAGGTCAAGTATTTATTTTCCTTGTCTTAGGCCAAACTGTTCGTTTTGGGGGTCAGAAGCAAACCAATAAAGTAATTTCAATATTAAACGCTGCCTAACTTCTCAGGGATAGAAAATTACATCAGATCAGATTCTCTTATTTCAGCTAAAACGATACTTCTCACAGCTATCTTTCCTTGGTATTAATGCCTAGTGACAAGTACTTCTCTGAGGTTTTTAGATTCTGTTGGAAAAAGCAAAATCAATCAGTTCTTCAGCCTAGCTGGGTGTTCACCAAAATACCCATATAACACGCACAAGTTTTATCTAAACCTCTTTTGTCTTCATGCAACTATTTTAAAATTGTTCTAGAGAATGAACAGGAATTAACCTTCTTGAGTACTGATTGAATATCATGCTAATAAGACAACAGTTTACAGACTACTTTAAGATAAAAAAGTAAAGTTTTAAAGAGCTCTGACTCATTACTTTTACTATAGGTAAATGAATGCTTATTATTTCTACTGTATGGCATTGCTGATGTTTCTCTAACAGGTGAGAAAAGAGTGAATTACTTCTCAGCTCTTCTAGATTCTGCCTGTTTGGAGTTGTACTAGAGGGTCTTCAAGTAGCTTTTTTTTTAATTTTTTTTCTTTAAAAGTTTATAATTATTATCTGAAACCGTATTAGTTCAATGTAAGTTACTCTGCCATTATTGGAATTAAAAAAACCCTTCCTGAAATGTAAGCTTTATCTTCAAAATAGAAAGTCTTTAGAAAAAAATAAAATAACGCAAATTTCTTAAAAACACTGGGAAAATAGATTTAAATCTGAGCTTTTTAACTCAAACTATTATTTCTTAGGAAAAAAAAGAGCATATGACTATTGATCTCAGGGTCATGAGTTCAAACTCCATGCTGAGTATAGAGATTACTTTAAAAACAAGGTTTTTTTAAAGAAAAAAATAAGGGTAGTTTGAAAAATGTTGTAAACTAGAAATTTTAAACAATCACTTTCTGATATTTACAAAGAGAGCAACCATTGTATATTTACAAGCAATTAAAACATTTGCTTTATGATTTCCTAGTTTTTATACAAGCTCACTTCATTTTTCAAATGAAAGATACTGCTACAAAGCTTTACTAAATCTATGAAGCACTCCAGATGGCAAGATACGATCACGTGATTATCAGCATCAATATTTTAATGACATCTGATGGGGCAAATGCAAGCAAAGCATTAATGTTGATATGGAAAAGCATTGACTATTTTCTACTATTGCCAGGGAATAATTAGTTGAGCTACACTCTCTAATAAGAGGTCAGTGAAATCTGGCTTCCCTGAAAACAAAGCAACAAGAGCAAAAATACCTACCTAAATTATTATTTTAATTCCACAGGAAATGGCTTTAATTGTAATTTTATGAAAGTACAACCACTCAATTTGTTGGGTATTTAAGAAGTTTTAAGAAAATATAACAATTCCTCAAGACTCCTTTATAATTGCATATATTAAGTATAACATATGTAACATAAATAATCCTTTGCTATTTTTCTCTTCCTTGAAACAGAATGTTCATATTTTCTGGGATTTTTTTTCTGGTACATTTGCATATTATCATATAATTTAATCCAATTTACAGACGAATATAGTCAATATCACGCAACTGATTCAAGTTACTAAAATTTAAGGGTCATTTACTTATTAAATACAAGGTCACGATATTATTGTGTCCTCTTAGTTTATGACATATTCCATTAGCTTTTCTAGGTGAAGATTGATCTCTATCCTCTGCTTGCTGTCTTAGATTGTCAGATATATAGTTTTATTAGGATTGACCTGTCAACCATGAGATGTTGTCAGATGCAACCCTGGAAAATAAAAATAGTTCATATTTTTCCAGAGTTCCAAAATGTGCTCAGGCAAATTTTCTAATATGTGTGCCTATTATAAGAGGTTACTCAATGAGCATTCATTTTACTTCAAAGCCAAGACCCTTAAATTAAAATGAATACATGTGATACATCATATTTGGCAGGTAAGTAAATCTTTGTCTAGGTAAGAAAAGGCTTCTTCTGGAAGGTAAGTTGCCAAATATCACTTGAATAACTCATTTTATGTGATAAAATTCCCAAAATAAGTACCAAAAGTTATTACCCATAGGTTTGGATATATATTTTTTTATTTTCTCCTATTGCAAGTTGTTTGGACCTTGTAGAAACTGCTGTTTGCATTTGATGAAAAATCTATTACTTATATTTCTAGGTTTCAAATGCACTGTTTTACTGATAAGTTAATTAGTTAATATATATTGGTACCACATGCAAATAGTCATGCTAGACATCATGATACAAAAATAATTAAAATGATAAATAAAGCAGAATCCCTGCTTATGGAACTTACAATTCAACGAGTATATATTTCCCCAATGCCTCTTAAATCTACCTGGCCATAACTGATCTTTAAATCTGTCCCATGGGGCACCTGGGTGGCTCAGTGGGTTAAAGCCTCTGCCTTCGGCTCAGGTCATGGTCTCAGGGTCCTGGGATCAAGCCTCGCATTGGGCTCTCTGCTCAACGGCGAGCCTGCTTCCCCCTCTCTCTGCCTGCTTACTTGTGATCTTTCTCTGTGTCCAAAAAATAAATAAATAAATAAAATATTTTTAAAAATAAAATAAAAAATAAATCTGTCCCATACAACAAGCAGCATCAAAAGTCTATAACCTTGTCCTGCATCTTACTATGTTTCATAATTCCTTTCTGATATCTTTAGCATCCAACTACTTTCCATAGTCCCTTGTACATGAAGTCACATTCATTTGGCCTAGAGCCTAATGCAGTCCCTCTTCCTTTGTTTTTATTTTTGACTAAGAAGACAGATTGGTGTCAGTTCCTCACTGGTCTCTAATGCTCAAGCATTCATCACCCTGGTCCTGACTCCACTTCTACCTCCTGGTTGGCATCCTGGAAGGGATCATTCTAAGCAAACGAGAATAAGACACTTACGATCCATTTTTAAAAATTATTCTTTCTGATTGATATTACTTTTTGTAAACCCTCAAGAAATATAAAACATTTTATGCTTATAGGAATATGTAACTAAAAGGTCCCCCTCCAACATTTACCAGTCTCATGTCTCTTCTTTCATTTATCTTTTAATCTACTTTATTTAATACATGTAAAAAGAATCTCTGACTGAACTATATAATTTGTGTCCATGTGTTGTGTAGGAGTCCTGTTTCAGGGTGGTCTGGAAAGTCTGCAGAGTTAGGACATCACCAATGAAGGTCAAACTATTCCTGTTTTTTAAAGAGAAGTAATGGCCGAGTGACCAGAGTTCATTGTGCCTTCATTTTCTAAAACAATTATGCCTGATTTGAAGAAATGTGTGATGGAATAATCATGAAGCGACCTCTGCCTATTATTTGGCTTCTTATTTTGCTGCTTTTTACCACCTTCCACCTATCTTTACTTGCATATACTTGCATTCTTGGATTATCAGATTGTTAATACTTTCTCAAAGACATTCTGACGTTCCATATCTTTCTGAACATACACTTATTTTTGTCACTTAACCAGAAGCCCTTCTTACCTTTTTTAACTCAAAGACCTTCCATTTAGGTTCTGATCTTAGCTTGGAAATTGTGTTTTCTATAGAGCTTTGTCGTTATAGTTTCCACTTTAATACACCCATTTTATATTTTGCCTATGCTTCTAGTTTTACATATGTAATAAATTACTAAAAGTTTTTATAAATTAATTTATATTATATAAATATAAATAAATATATATCCATATCTATAAAATGGTTTAATTAGTTTATTTATATGGCTGTCATCCCAAAAGACATTCTTAAAGACAGAAACTGTATTTTATTCAGCAATCTATCTTCTATTAATAGATGTTGATATACACAAGATGTTCAATAAATATTCAGTCACCAGCAACTGACTGACCAAATGAGTGAATGGAATTGTAGTTTTCATAGGTATGAGGACTGGAAGACAATAATGTTGATTTAGAAAATGATTACCTTTCCTTTCCAAATGGAATATTATCAAGATGGTACTCTCTTGCCCCTAAATTATGAATTTAATGTATACACATTTATTATATACAGTATATATGAATATAATTTTATAAAATGTACATATTTTTAAGAAATATTCATTCAGAGACAACAGACAGCAGACTTGGCTCCTCTTTGGCTGGGAACAATCTCTACTTTTGCTGGGTAGCAAGCCATAGTGGAAGTTGCTACAGGTGGTAAATGTCACCAGTATAAACTGTACTTAGGTGGCCACAGCGTTTGAAAGACTGAACATTTACTAGCCTTGGTTGATTTAGAGCCTTCAAAATAAAAGTAGTGGTCTTATGAGATTCAAACTAAACAAATTCATTCTAAAATATCATGGCCATCTGGCTCCTCCCAAAATGTTGATTCAGGTCCTGGGTCACGAGATAAATCTTCAGATGCTTCTAAGATCCATGCAGATCAATTAAATGTGTGAAGGTGTTGCGTGGTGCATGGAATATGCTTAAAGGCTCTGCTAAAAGGGTGTATATGCCCTTCTTAAAAGCACTGATATTAAGAAACAAATCAACGTATTCTTTAAAAATCTAACACAAGAATATTTTGCATTGACTAAATCAAATCAAACGTCTGACTAAAGCAAAACAAGACCTAGGTAGGGTACCATGATGATCACTGCTAGACCAAAAGCAATGTATTCTTATAACCTCCTTACTTCCTCTACTCTCAACTTGTCTTATTTGATTCTCCTTGGAATTCTTAGTTTGGCACAATTGCTTCACTCCATGATTATCATCTTCCTCAGTTTTCTTTTTTTTTTAATTTTTAATTTATTTATTTGACAGAGATCACAAGTAGGTGGAGAGGCAGGCAGAGAGAGAGGAGGAAGCAGGCTCCCCACTGAGCAGAGAGCCCGATGCGGGGCTCGATCCCAGGACCCTGAGACCATGACCTCAGCTGAAGGCAGAGGCTTTAACCCACTGCCACCCAGGCGCCCCTCTTTTTTTTTTTTAACCTTTAAAAAGTTTTATTGAGGTATAATTGATACACCAAAAAATGTGCATTTTAATGTATTGTATTTGATGCATACACTTGTGAAACCATCACCAAAATCAAGGTAATAAATAGCCATGCACATCACTTTCAAAATTTTCTTGTGTCCCTTTGTTTTTTGGGTTTTTAGATTTCATTTATTTCATTTTGTTTTCTTGTTATTTGTTATGGCAAGAACACTTAACATGAGATCTACCTTCTTAACAAATCTTTTCAAGCACAATATTGTTAACTATAAGCATGTGTTAATACACTAGATCTCTAGAACTTATTCATCTTCTATGGCTGTAACTCTATACCCATTGAACAATAGCTCCTCTTTCTCTTTCCCCGTGCCTCAGGCAATGTCCTGCAAAGTTCCTCTAAGTTTGAGTATTTAGATATAGAAGTATCATGCAGGATATGATCATCTGTGGTTAACTTATTTTGCTTAGTATAATATGCTTTAAGTTCATCTATGTCTTCATAAACAGCAGTATTTCCTTCCTTCCTTCCTTTCCTTTCTTTTTCTCTCTTTCTCTCTCCTTCCTCCCTCCCTCCCTCCTTTCCTTCCTTTTTTCTCCTCCTTCTCCTCCTTTTTTTTATTCTTCTTCAGTTTGGCTGAATAATATACCATTATAGGAATACATCACATTTTTTAAATCCTTTCAGCCATCAATGAAAACTTACATTTTTTTCCATATCTTGGCTATTGTGATTAATGTTGCAATGGATATGGAAGTGCACATATCTTCTTCAAGATTCTGATTTCAATTTTTTTTAATATAACCCAGAAGTGGAATTGCTGAATCCTATGATAGTTCTATTTTTAATATTTTGAGACACCTCCATACTGCTATATTTCCACAGTAGCTACACTATTTACATACACACCAATGGGGTTCAAGATTTCAATTTCTCCAGATCCTCACCAATATTTGTTCTTTTTTTTTTAATAATAGCAAACTTAACAGTTGTTAGGTGATCACTCATCATTTTCTGTTTTTGGTTTTTTTTTCCACATTTCCCCTTATAATTCATGATTTTAGAGCAGTTTCTTTAACCTGTTGGCCATTTTTATATCTTCTTTGGAGAAATATCTAATCAGGAACTTGACCTTTTTTTTTTTTAAATCAAGTTATTTGATTTTTTGCTATTGAGTTTCATGAATTTCTTTTACATATTTTGGATATCAGCCCCTTGTCAGATATATTATTCACAAATATCTTCTCTTATTTTGTAAGTTGCCTTTTATTCTGTTGATTATTTCCTAAAATCACATGATTATCTCAAGATACACAAAAACGTTTGACAGAATTCAACACACTTTTACGGTAAAAATGCTCAACAAACTAGGTACAGGAGGAATGTATCTCAATGTAATAAAGGACATATGTAACACAGCTTCAGCTGAGATAATACTTGATGAAAACAGAAAACTTTTTCTCAAACATCAGGAATAAGGCAAGGGTTCCCACTCTTGCCATTTCTATTCAACATGATACTGAAGGTTCTAGCCAGAGAAATTAGGGAAGAAAAAGAAATAAAAGGAATCCAAATCAGAAAGTAAGATGTAGGGGCACCTGGGTGGCTCAGTGGGTTAAACCTCTGCCTTCAGCTCAGGTCACGATCTCAGGGTCCTGGAATCGAGCCCCGCATCAGGCTCTCTGCTCAGCAGGGAGACTGCTTCCCCCTCTCTCTCTGTCTGCTTCTCTGCCTACTTGTGATCTCTATCTGCCAAATAAATAAATAAAATCTTTAAAAATTAAAAAAAAGAAAGATGTAAAACTATCACTATTGCAGATGACATGATCTCTTATATGTAGTAATCCTTAAAGACTCCCCAAAAAACCTGTTAGCAATAATATTTAGTGAAGGTGCAGGATATAAAGTCAACATATAAAATCAGTTGCATTTCTATACACTAACAGTAAACTACCCAAAAACAAATTATGAAAACAATACCATTTATAACAGTATCAAAAATAATAAGATACATAGAAATAAGCTCAACAAAAAAGTGAAAACTTGTACACACAACCCTATAAAATATCAATGAAAGAAATGAAAGAAGACACAGATCACTGGAAAGATAGCCTATGTTCATGGATCAGAAAACTTCGTATTATTAAAATGTCTCTTTACAGATTTAATGTTACCCTCATCAAAATCCTGATAGCATTTTTGTAAGGAAAGAGAGGAAAAAATCTTAATATTCGCGTAGAATTACAAAAGACTCCAAACTAGCAAAGTGATCTGGAGAAAGAAGAACAAAGATGCAGATAGCACACTTCTTGATTTCAAAATGTGTTTATAAAGCTCCAGTAATTAAAACAGTATAACACTGGCATAAAGATAGACATGTAGACCAATGGAACAGAATAGAGAACCTAGAAATAAACATATGTGCATGTATGTTTAATAATATATATAGTAAACTGATCTTTAACAAGGATGCCAAGAATACACAAGGTCAAAAGGAGAATCTTTTCAACAGATGATGTTAGGAAAACTGCATATATGTATGTGGGGAAAAGTGAAATTTGCCCCCTGTCTTATACTATATGCAAAAATCAGTTCAAGATATATTAAAACCGGTAACATAAGACATGAAACTATAAAACCACTAAAACAGGGGCACCTGGGTGGCTCAGTGGGTTAAGCCTCTGCCTTCGGCTCAGGTCATGATCTCAGGGTCCTGGGATGGAGTCCCACATTGGGCTCTCTGCTCAGCAGAGAGCCTGCTTCCTCCTCTCTCTCTCTGCCTGCCTCTCTGCCTACTTGTGATCTCTCTCTCTGTGTCAAATAAATAAATAAAATCCTTAATAAAAAAACCACTAAAACAAAACATAGAAGAAAAGTTTCTTGACATTAGTCTTTCCAATGATTTATTGGATATAATACAAAAGCACAGACAACAAAAATAGAGAAGTGGGACTACATCAAGTTAAAAAGCTTCTGCACAGCAAAGGAAACAATCATCTCTCAGTTTTAAATATTTCACTCTGAATTGTTAGCTTTTTGACCTCAACATTCCAGTACAGCTCAGCTTGAAATTGTATCTTGTCTTCATAAGTGTTAAAACTAATCTCTATTAGCCCTAAGCCATCAAAGGACCTCTGTCTATACTGGACCAGTCTTTCCACAATAATCATGGAAGAGAAGGAGAAAATATTAGAATATTTGGATTCCACACAAAAAAGTTATGTTAACAAGAACAACTTTATGTGGAATATTCAGGAGACTTTCTTTCAATTATTCTATGTCAGCAGGCAAAAAGATAACTTCAAATTTCATGATGCTTCTTTTACAGAGAGTTACACAAAACATTCTCTATGTCGGATAACACCATGAAAAAAAAAATATATATATATATATATTTGCTCCATATCCTGTAAGCTCCTGACACTTTGCTCTCAAGTTAACCATCAAAATTGACAACATATATCATATCACCTTAGAGGAAATACAGTTATACTGATCTTTAGCTGTGTAAATGATTTCTTGAGGGGCGCCTGGGTGGCTCAGTGGGTTGAAGCCTCTGCCTTCGGCTCAGGTCATGATCTCACGGTTCTTGGATAGAGCCCCACATCAGGACCTCTGCTCAGCAGGGAGCCTGCTCCCCTCCTCTCTCTCTGCCTGTCTCTCTGCTTACTTGTGATTTCTGTCAAATAAATAAATCTTTAAAAATTTAAAAAATATATATATACCACATCTTCTTGATCCATTCATCTGTTGATGGACATCTAGGTTCTTTCCATAGTCTGGCTATTGTAGACATTGCTGCTATAAACATTCGGGTACACGTGCCCCTTCGGATCACTATGTTTGTATCTTTAGGGTAAATACCCAGTAGTGCAATTGCTGGGTCATAGGGTAGTTCTATTTTCAACATTTTGAGGAACCTCCATGCTGTTTTCCACAGTGGTTGCACCAGCTTGCATTCCCACCAACAGTGGAGGAGGGTTCCCCTTTCTCCACATCCTCGCCAGCATCTGTCATTTCCTGACTTGTTAATTTTAGCCATTCTGACTGGTGTGAGGTGATATCTCATTGTGGTTTTGATTTGTATTTCCCTGATGCCGAGTGACGTGGAGCACTTTTTCATGTGTCTGTTGGCCATCTGGATGTCTTCTTTGCAGAAATGTCTGTTCATGTCCTCTGCCCATTTCTTGATTGGATTGTTTGTTCTTTGGGTGTTGAGTTTGCTAAGTTCCTTATAGATTTTGGATACTAGCCCTTTATCTGATATGTCGTTTGCAAATATCTTCTCCCATTCTGTCAGCTGTCTTTTGGTTTTGTTAACTGTTTCCTTTGCTGTGCAAAAGCTTTTGATCTTGATGAAATCCCAATAGTTCATTTTCGCCCTTGCTTCCCTTGCCTTTGCCGTTGTTCCTAGGAAGATGTTGCTGCGGCTGAGGTCGAAGAGGTTGCTGCCTGCGTTCTCCTCAAGGATTTTGATGGATTCCTTTCTCACATTGAGGTCCTTCATCCATTTGGAGTCTATTTTCGTGTGTGGTGTAAGGAAGTAGTCCAATTTCATTTTTCTGCACTATGCAGCCATCAAAAGAAATGAAATCTTGCCATTTGCGACGACGTGGATGGAACTAGAGCGTATCATGCTTAGTGAAATAAGTCAATCGGAGAAAGACAACTATCATATGATCTCCCTGATATGAGGACATGGAGAAGCAACATGGGGGGGTAGGGGGATAGGAGAAGCATAAATGAAACAAGATGGGATTGGGAGGGAGACAAACCATAAATGACTCTTAATCTCACAAAACAAACTGGGGGTTGCTGGGGGGAGGTGGGATTGGGAGAGGGGGTGCGGGCTATGGACATTGGGGAGGGGAGGCGAACCATAAGAGACTATGGACTCTGAAAAACAACCTGAGGGTTTTGAAGGGTCAGGGGTGGGAGGTTGGGGGAACAGGTGGTGGGTGATGGGGAGGGCACGTTTTGCATGGAGCACTGGGTGTTGTGCAAAAAGAATGAATACTGTTACGCTGAAAAAAAAATAAATAAATAAAAAGGGAAAAAAAATAATAATAAAAAAAAAAACACAAAAAAAAAAAAAAAAAAAAAAAAAAATTTAAAAAATATAAAAATAAATGATTTCTTGAGCAGATATTCATACTAAGTTCCTTGAGTATCAGAAACCATTAGAGACTCTTAACTATGGGAAAGAAACTGAGGGTTGTTGGAAAGGAGATGGGTGGGGGAATGGAGTAACCAGGTGACGGGCATTAAGGAGGGCACGTGATGTGATGAGGACTGGGCATTACAGGCAACCAACGAATTACTCAACTCTACATCTGAAACTAAAGATGTACTATATGTTGGTTAATTGAATTTAAATTTTAAAGAAGAATTGATAATTAGCAATGTATATCTATAGTAAAAAGCAAAGTAGTTCTCAGAAAATTATTTCTTATAGTAAGTTACATCAACAAGCTCTAAGGGCCTTGAATCAGTTCTTTTTTAAAAATTATTTAAAGATTTTATTTATTTATTTGAGACAGAGATAAAGAGAGCACACATGTACAGGGACACACGCTTAACTGAGCCATTGAGGCATCCCTCAAATCACTTCTTAAAGCAATTCTTTGATACTTCAAGATAATTTGATCTGAGTAACAAGTTTCTCATGTGATTATTGAATAATTAACCCCAGACTATCATGAATGGATAAACTTTCTATTGCTTTTAATTAGTAAAGTCCATATTCTTATGTGAAAATCAAAGAGCCTGGGAGGCCTGGGTGGCTCAGTTGGTTAGGCAACTACCTTTGATTCGGGTCATGATCCTGGGGTCCCGGGATCAAGTCCTGCATTGGGCTCCCAGTTCCATGAGGACTCTGCTTCTCTCTCTGACCTTCTCTCCTCTTGTGCTCTCTCTTACTCTCTCTCTCTCAAATAAATAAATAAAATCTTAAAAAGAAAAGAAAATCAAAGATCCTAACAAATGCTAGATCTAATCTAAATTATAATTTTTCCATTTTGATCCCCAAAGTAGGGATTAAATTAATTATATTAATGTAATGGTGTAAAAATGAAAATTGGTTAATGATTAAATAGTTATTTTTCTGTTATTCTGTAAAGCAAGAAAATACTCCTATTCTGTCCTATTTCCAATGATCTAATTTTCTTAAATATAAAAAAACCCATAATAACATCATATATTAGGCAGAAAAAAGGGAATAGTGTTTAGTGTATTTTCCATTTTTCTATTATAAATGTAATATGCTCACCTTCTTTAGTAGGTACTTTTGGCTATTTTAGCTTTGCATAGTGAAATTATTAATACTTACTATGCATTTTTTCAAATGTATTCGGTATCATAATGAAGATAAATTAATACTTCTTCATTTTCATGTATTTTGGGGACAACCACTAATGTTATGAGATGATATGACATATCCACATAACAATTTCTGCTTCTTCAAGGCAGACAGTGTTTTTAAGCAGTTACTCAAAGGTCTTTGGGAAGTTCATTTACCTGTACTTCGAAAGAATAAGTTGAATATACATATCCATTGCTTAAAACCTCTTCCCTTCCCTTGTTTGGCAGGAATCCCACTAGCTTCTTTATCATTTTCATAGTTCAGGAAGAAACATGCCCCTATTTTACCCTAGGTAAGGAAAAGAGAGGTTGTCATTGTTTTACCATGTCAAGGAAGGAAAGTCATAGAAGTGTCTGACAATCTCTCCTCACTAAGTCTTGTCCTGCACTCCCTAAAGTGGCTATTAATCTGAAGGCAAATGCATCTCCCACACTCCCAGGGACCCACAGAGCAACACTGGCACTGGGGCCTCGGGCTGCCTAAATAGTATTTCCATCCTCAGGCAGAGCCCTGAACATTATGGGTGGACTTTATCCTGCATGTGGTTTGAACACTTGGTAGATTATAAAGAGATTATGAAAATATATTCTTGACTTCTATTTCTGGGCATTCTGAAATTTCTAATTTTTCCTGTGTTATAGCAGATAGAATAGTTTGCTTCAGAGAAAATGAGGTAGCCATGATTTTAGGAGTCATTAAGTTGATTCCTAAGATAAAATGAAATAAAAAGATTTCACTTACTTGGCTGATTGAGGATTCATATCCTCAGGTCCCTACAATTTTGGTGAGCTATCAGCAAAGAGCATAATGAGACTTTTTCCAAAAAACTTTTCATAAACCAAAAGGTAATCTTGTTCAGGATTTTTCTATTTTTACTCTCATGTATTTTTCAGAAGAGATCACAAAATCTGATGTGATATGTTATCCTTTACTAATTTTTTTCAAATAAGAAAGCTATTTTTTTAATATTTTATTTATTTATTTGACAGACAGAGATCACAAGTAGGCAGAGAGGCAGGCAGAGAGAGAGAGAGAGAGGACGAAGAAGGTTCCCTGTGGAGCAGACAGCCCGATTCGGGACTCGATCCTAAGACCCTGAGATTGTGACATGAGCCGAAGGCAGAGGCTTAACCCACTGAGCCACCCAGGCGCCCAAGAAAGTTATTTTCTTAAAAAAAAAAAAGTAAAAGAAAGAAAGAAAATTATTATCTGTAAGTAAATTAACAAATTTTACCTCCTCTCCTGTGAACATCCACAGTAACATGGTCAAATCTATATTATGGTGCATAACATTTAAAGAAATTAATACACCTTATTTTTCAGAACAGTTTTGTAGAAATAATGAGCAGAAAGCACAGATTTCCCTTATAGCCTCTCCGTCTGTATCACCCTCAAATAGTTATTTTTAACATCTTGCATTCACGTGTTGGTACAGTATTATTAACGGAAGTCCATATAATTACATCAACATCTACATTTTGTGTTATTTTCTTTGGGTTATGACAAAAGCATAATGTCATGCATTCACTCTTACAGTACCATACAAAATGGTTTCACTTCCCTGAAAATGTCCTGACTTCCACCTGTTTATCACTTTTGCCTTTCCCCCAAAATTCTGACAAGCAATTTTTTTTTTTATGGTTTCCCTAGTTTTACCTTATCCGGAATGTCATGTAGTTGAAATCATACAGTATGTAACCATTTCATAGTGGGTTCTTTCACTTACAATATGTATGTACTGTTGTTCCATGTGTTTTTGTGGCTTGATAGCTCTTTTCCTTTTATTCCTGAATAATATTCCATTGTATGAATGCATTGCAATTTGTTTATCCACTCACCTATTTGTTGCTTACAGTTTGGGGCAGTTATGAATGAAACTGACATAAACATGCATATAAAGGTCTTGTGTGGACATAACTTTGTAACTCATTTGTTAACAATTCCTGGAAACATCCAGGGATGTGACTTACCAGCTGATGGTAAAGCTAAGTTTAGTTTCAGACTACACAGCAAAGTAGCTACTGTAGTCACATCAGCAATGAATGGCAGTTTCTGTTAATCCACATCCTTGTCAGCATTTACTGTTACCAGTTTATTTGAGTTTTAATCATTCTTGGGATGTAGTGGTATATCATTGCTTTAATTTGTAACTCTGATATATGATGTTGAACATCTTTTCATATATTTTTTTTGCCTCTGTATAATTTGGTAAGATGTTTATCCACAACTTTTGCCTGTTTTTTTTTATTTATTTATTTTTATTTGTTTATTTACAGCATAACAGTGTTCATTGTTTTGGCATCACACCCAGTGCTCCATGCAGTACGTGCCCTCCCTATTACCCACCACCTGGTTCCTCAACCTCCCACCCCCCCCCACCCCCCCCCACCCCGCCGCCCCTTCATAACCCTCTGGTTGTTTTTCAGAGTCCATAGTCTCTCATGGTTCATCTCCCCTTCCGGTTTCCCTCAACTCCCTCTCCTCTCCATCTCCCCATGTCCTCCATGTTATTTGTTATGCTCCACAAATAAGTGAGACCATATGATACTTGACTCTCTCTGCTTGACTTATTTCGCTCAGCATAATTTCTTCCAGTCCCGTCCATGTTGCTACAAAAGTTGGGTATTCGTCCTTTCTGATGGAGGCATAATACTCCATTGTGTATATGGACCACATTTTCCTCATCCATTCATCCGTTGAAGGGCATCTTGGTTCTTTCCACAGTTTGGCGACCGTGGCCATTGCTGCAATAAACATTGGGGTACAAATGGCCCTTCTTTTCACTACATCTGTATCTTTGGGGTAAATACCCAGCAGTGCAATTGCAGGGTCATAGGGAAGCTCTATTTTTAATTTCTTCAGGAATCTCCACACTGTTCTCCAAAGTGGCTGCACTAACTTGCATTCCCACCAACAGTGTAAGAGGGTCCCCTTTCTCCACATCCTCTCCAACACACGTTGTTTCCTGTCTTGCTAATTTTGGCCATTCTAACTGGTGTGAGGTGGTATCTCAATGTGGTTTTAATTTAAATCTCCCTGATCTTTTGCCTGTTTTTTAATTGTTTTCTTATCATTTCTTATTAAATCTTAAGAAACATACTTTAATTATATAAATTTATATTCTTAAGACCTTGTTTCTGTAACAAGAATTTTCTGAGGTAGAGCACAGATTATACAACATTTAAATAAATAAATAATTATATGAATGGATGATATCACAATTTTCTGGATATTTTAGATAAATAATGCTTATGTTTTAAAGATGAAATTTATGCCAAATTCTGTGCATAAATTGTGCTAAACCAGTTCAAGCATGATCTTTGCAGACTATCCAGATATACTAATTTTTTGACAGGACAAATTAAGCTCCACATTTAAAGGATTGGCAGTTTTGTATATCAAAATTTTGTCTATTAACATGTATGTTCAGTATTTCAACATGCAGATATGGAACTTACACTGTTCAAATAGAGATGCCTTACATTTTAATAATATCATAAAATTGGGTCCAGAAATCACTTGTAAATGTTCTGAGTAATTGAAACCGGCCTTACATAATTTAAAATGCTTCTGAATGAGGCAGCAGAGACTACTTAGAAAGATAATTCAACAGTGTATGGGAGCTAAGGGATTATGGAGCAATCCTGATTGGAACTGACTTGTACTAAAATCTGTATAGAATAAAACATAAGAGAACAGCAATTTTTTGATATCAAAAGCAACTTAGAAGGTCATAAAAAGAAAAATAAGCATAGCATGAATATAAGGTCCTTGAAAAAAATTAAAAATTTAAACATTGAGTTCAAATCCTATTAAATTATTTGTTTATTAAATGTATGTCAGGGGAAAATATTCATCCAATTTTATGTTTTATTTTAAGTTGTAACATTCAGTGTATTCATGGTCAATCTAAAGTGATAGTGTATTTTACAGTCAGAAAAAAGTTAAAGTCATGTTTTAAAGAGAGGAGATTTTTCTTCTGAAACTAGTTTTATAAACCTGAGTTTTTCAGTATAAAGAAATGTAATAGCATGAACCAACATGTTTAACACAGAGTTTTAATTCTGAATAAAGGTTCAAGGTATCTATGGATACTTTTTGTCTGAAATTAGACTGTAAGAATTTGTGTGTTTGTGTGTATTTTCATAAGCCATAATCTTTGAATTGACAGAGGAAATATTAACAAAATTCAAGTCCTTTGAAATCTAACAGTCTAGGGATTTATTTGTTGCTTGTGTGTTCCTTTTCCATGGATGTATTTCCTATATGAAAGTCATTTTGTGGACGTATTATTTTGTATTTCTAAGTAAATACATCACACCAATAATATTGAAATTTTAATTTTTGACAGGGCAATTACACTTCTAGGAATCTTTCTCAGGCATAAAAAGATGTTCACTTAAAGCATATGAAATACAAATAAGTATAAATGTCTATTGATACTGAAATGGTTAGATACATTGTAGTACTTCCATATTTTGGAATATTATTTACCTATTAAAATGTGTTAGACATATAATTATTGATCTATAAAGAACTAGTAAATCTTGTCAAACTAAAAAGGGCAACGTAAAAATTACATATAGTATAATACGCTTCTGTAATAAGAGATTGCATAAAAATACATTCACATTTACATACATTTTTAAATGTCTAAAAATACCACCAGAAATGATTACCTAGACACCAAAATCATGTCAAGTTTTATTTCTGGGTATTGAATGTTTACTTTATAAATACTTAAATTGCTTTGTTTAAATTTCTCCTCTTATTGTTAATTATCAGAATGCAAAAATATATGCATTTTTTCCCTCTTTCAACTATCTAAAGAGAGCAGAAGTTCTTAATCTCTTTCCAGTTCATTCCCATGCTGCCAGGCCCACTTTCTGGCCTGACCCAAGCATGCACGCGCGTGCGCGCGCGCACACACACACACACACACACACACACACACACACTGCCTACTCCTTTTCAGGTAGAACATCTGTAATCTCTGTATTCATTTATCTCTGAATGTGGTTTGAGTCCTAGCTTATACTAGTTACTCCACTACACAGCTTTCAAATCTTTCTTAATGTCTCTCAGTGAAAGACATGTATGGTCTTTCCATATATGGTCTGTCTAGATCAGCCAGAGGTATCATCATGATTTCTCTCCAGCTATTCTTACTGTTACCAAGGGAACTGTAACGGTAAAAGTGCTGGGTTATCATAATTTTACATCAACTAACAATTCTACGTTTGCTCGAAATGATGTTCATGAGCTATGACTTTCCTGTATTGCATGGTAAATCTCGGTTTAAACATTAATTTGGAGCTTTACTGTTGTTTCTATCAAATATGGACTTGATAGTCTTGTTATGTCCTTAGGAATTCTGATTCTGAACCATCCTCACCTTGTCATTTTCACGGAAAATGTTATTATCAGTTCATTATGTTTCATCTTTAATCAAGTAATTTACAAAAATACTGAAAAACACAGGCCCCAAGACATAACCCAGGGACACTGTGATTTTTCTTCACACTAACTTTTTTTTTTAATAATCTACATGAATTCAATTAGCTATAATTAATTTATATTTTAGTGAGGCCCTTTCGTTTTCAAGAAACAGACCCCAGTCATAATAAATGAGAGTTGTGTGATTTTATTAAAAGAAAAAATGTGGAAAAAATAAGGGACTAAGCTGCAGTAGCCACTAGCCGTATGTAAATATTAAGTACTTGAAATACAGCTAGTCTGAATTGAGGTATGCTATAAGTAGTACACATTAGTTTTTTTTGGGGGGGGGAGGAATGTAAAATGTTTCAATTAGTAAATTTCATTTTGACTACATAATAATAAGATAATATTTTTGATAAATAAGTTAAATAAAATATATTAAATAAATTTTACTTATTTCCATTTACTTTATTTAATGTGGCTATTAGAAAAAATTAAATTATATACATGACTTACATTATATTTCAGTTCAGAATTTCCTTTAGGGGATAACATTTCCCAAGTTCACAGACAGTACATACAAGTCATGGGCCCTGGAAGATTTAAGACTGTTCTAACCCAGTAAGTAACTGCACCAGTTAATAAATCTTTCCCCTAATGTTCCGCTATTAATATGACTCTGCCCACTGCTATCTGTCTGCTTCTTTGTCATGCTGCTGCTGTAACTTGTCTCTACCTTCAAAGTTCTCCTTTCCCTTTTGGTGTCTGCATTCACATAGCATTCCTCTCATTTTATTTTCATGCATAAATAAAATCATAATATTTCTTTTTACCTTAACATCAGAGTTTATTGCTTATTTTCAAATACTTAATTTTTTTTTTTATTTCAAGTATCCAGAAAAGAAACTTGAAATTGACTGTTACACCAATGTCTTTTAACTAGGTAGACATCACAAGTTCCTGGCCACTCAGTAAATGAAGATTTCATGAGAAAGTGGTAACATTTTTGACTTAACTATACCTAGTGATATTGCACTCATATTTTTACAGATAGCTTGAAAAATTTAGACACAATATATTTATATGAACTTTATATGTTTTATCCCAATATGATACTATATTAAATCTAAAATATTTGCATGTACACACTATTGGTATGCATGCTTTAATTCACAAAATAATGAAATCAAAACATTGTTTAAAAAAATGTACTAACTCCTAGTTTCTGTGAATCAGGAACTCAGGTTTGGCTTAGTTTTGTTCCTTTGATCAGAGTGTCTCATGATATGACAGTCAAGGTTTCAGACAGAACTGTGGTCTCATCTTATGCCTTAACGGGTGAAATTAACTGAGCTGAAGTCTAAGGCTCAAAGGAACTCAATTCCAGGATCATTTACATAGTTATTGTTAGAATTCAGTTCAGGTTTTCGTACTAAGGGCCTTTCCTCAGGTCATCACTATTGACCAGTAAGCTCTCTCTATCCCATGCAATGTAGGACTTTCCAGAGGAGAGCTCACAACATGACAGACATCTTTCTTAAAAGCAAAAGAGGGGGCGCCTGGGTGGCTCAGTTGGTTGGGCCGCTGCCTTCGGCTCGGGTCATGATCTCAGGGTCCTGGGATCGAGTCCCGCGTCGGGCTCTTTGCTCAGCGGGAGCCTGCTTCCTTCTCTCTCTCTCTGCCTGCCTCTCTGTCTATTTGTGATCTCGCTCTGTCAAATAAATAAATAAAATCTTTAAAAAAAAAAAAAAAGCAAAAGAGGGAGAGTTTACAAGATAAAGCCACAGGCTTCTTATAACCTAATAGAGGAAGTGCTATCTCATACTTCTACTGTATTCTAAATCAGTGGAAGCATATGTTTGTTTTTTCTTTTTCTTTTTTTAAAATTTTTTATTTATTTCTTATTTTTTTATAAACATATAATGTATTTTTATCCCCAGGGGTACACGTCTGTGAATCGCCAGGTCTACACACTTCACAGCACTCACCATTCTTTTTCTTTTTCTTTTAATTAAGTCACTCCTCTGCTTAAAAAAATACAATGACTTGTCATACTTAAAATGTGATTTTTTTTTTAGACTGGCTCAAATCCTGAGGTCAACCAAACTCTACCTTCTTCCAGTTGCCTGAGAATGCCATTTTATGTTGTTGTTTATGACATTTCCATTAGCCCTCCTCTTGTCCCAAGATGATTGCTGCCTCTGTCTTCATATGTCTGGGTCATTCCTGTCACTCAAACAATAGATATAATTTTGCTTCTAAGAGAGGCTTTCCTCTTTACCTCATCTAGAATAACTAATGTCACTCTGCATTGTACCATCATTTTAGTTCTGCAGATAGTCCTTACTACCACAAGATAGTTTTCTCCACTACTCTATATTTGATTATTTGATGACTTCTCTAATGGCATACAAGGGGATTTCATAAGATGACAGGAATGATCTATTTAATGCAATTTATATTCCTAAAGACTCGAAATGTGATTATTACATAAAAGGCACCTACTTATTAATAAAAATGGGAGACACAGAATGCTGAATAAAAAGCATTCTGTGAAGTGAAGGAGAAAACGTAAATGTAAGGAAAGAGAAGATGACAGATTAGCAGGTACAGGACAAAGAAGTGTTTGTTTTTTCCTTAATCAAAGAAAGAAGTCATTGTTTCGTTTCTTTTCAATTTCTGCTTTTGATTGGTCTTCCAGGAACAAGAGTAGCAGACAGAGGCTGCAATGGTCTTCAGCAGCATCAGGCTATTGAATTTTTACTCAATAGCAGTGCTGTTCTAACCCAACCATTGAAAGTGGCTCAGTCCCTGATATCCAGAATATCAGGGACACAGTCATGCGTCTGAGCTAAGGTACAGAAGGAGCTCCTCCTCCATTCTTGTCTCTCATAATCCTCTTTCTCCTTGGCTCTGCCAATAAACATTTTTGTCCAGCACTTATGTAATCAATTTCCCATAATAAATAAATATGAAACCTTTAAGTAATGGGAATTTCTGATGGAAATTTAGAACAAATGTGTTAAAAACAATGACCACTGATATTATGGAAAAAAAGAAAATACTTCTGGACAGAAGAAAAGTCAATGTTTGGAGCTTGAAAATGTTTGCTATGTGCCAAACTAATTTAAAGGTGGTTATATGTGTTTGGAGGATTGTCGTCCAGAAGACTTGGTCTGGCTAGTAGACAATTTACATTTTATTTTCAATATATCAATTTATTCATTCAAAAATGGGTCTTGATCTATTAATATTTATAAAGAAATAAAAATTAATATTTTAGCAATAGCAAAATTGACATAGTTCTCACTCTGGTGGACCTTAAATTTAAAAAGGAAAAATTCACAATTATACATACATATGAGAGACACAAAGTTCATTTTTTCTTAACAAAGAAATTCCCAGAAATGTTAGTTTAAGGATTTGAAGCTGATTAAAAGATTAAGAGGTCAAGTAAGAATTCTAATAATGGCATACTAACATTTTCATCATTCACCAGGTAAGACCTTGCAGGCTATTAACTTAAATTACTCCCCTGGATTTACTTTGCTTTCAAATTAAAAAAATAAAAAAAAAAATTAGGTGAGGAGTACTGTTTGATAAATAAAATATTAAATTAAAATTTGTTTCTTGTAATTCAAAATTATTCACATTAGCATATTGATTACTTTCATGAACATGTAGCTACTGAAAGAGGATGTTGTTGGGCAACAATTTGTTAACACCACCAGAAACTGGATGTACATTGTATTTGAGAATAAAAAGTGCCTCATAATAGCAATGTATGTAACTGACTTTCTGATAAACATATTCAGAACTTCAGGAATTTAAGAATTGAATTAATTGTCACTTCATGCTAGGCAGAGTTCTAAGGATGATTTTTCATACATACTAACATGAACAGGATGAGCAACAAAATTTGTGGAATCCACTGCCATTGGAAATGGAAGGCTCTTTGTGTAAAAAATGTTAAGAATTTCAAGATAACAACAGCAGAGGTTTAAAGAGACCTTTCTAGAGAGATATTAAGAACTGTCTTAGATCATACAATGTCTAAGTGGACAAGGTGAGATTTGAGCTCAGGTAATTTCTGACTAGAACATGTGCCTATATTTATTAGACTATAATACTTCTTTCTCCCACCAAATGATAGAAGATCCAGGTAAAAATGCATTAAATGAGAAAAATCCTTGATGTAGAACAAATATGTAAGTCATTTCCATTTTATAAGCACATATTTAATATAAGATCAAAATTTAATGCCATCAGTTTCAACATACTCATAAAATAGATTTATATGTGAAAATTATTTTCTATTCTCTTCCAAACCACAATGCTTTAGGTTAATATGTTCTAACTCAAGGTAAGCAAATAGCTTTTCTCCTTTAAACTGAGGTGAGAAGTAATAGCAAAACTCACACTACATTTTCAGTGGAACAATATAATCCATTACCTTAAACAATTTATAGTAAACAAGCTATTTAACAAAAGCTTATAATTTCATAGTAGAAAATATATGCATGTCTTTTATATATTCCATTATTATTATACAACATATGAAACACTTGTTTTCATGAAAGATTTATTTGCTTTTTTTTTCCTTTTAGCATTTAAATTTTTGGCATGCATTTATCATATATATGTAAAATCTCACAGTTTTAATTAGATCAACATGGTATAATGTAATTAATTATTAAACATGATAAAATTGGTGTACAGCATTAAATAACAAACTGATCATACAGTTACATAACAGTGCCAGATACTAAATCAAAAACACCCCCCAAATTTTTGAAGCCAAACTTTGATAGGACTTTACAAACTCTATTATGTTTTTTCAAAAAGATACTTTGTGTTCCATGAGAATACCCAGAGCAGATGCTATATGACCATAGCACTCTTGATGTCATTAAATCATGTGGTTTATTGCCCACATACTAGTTTTTAATTTCTGCATAACAAAATTAGCAGAGACTAAGTGGTCTAAAACAACACTCTTTTCTTTCTCTTTTCTTTTTTTTAACACTTTCTTATTTCCTAACAGTTCATTCTTTTTTCCAACTAACAACTTTATTTATAGAGACAGAAGCCCTTTTTAAATTTAAACTTAATTAATTAACACATAGTGTATTATTAGATGTTTCAGAGGTAGAGTTTAATGATGCATCAATTGCATATAACATCCAGTGCTCATTACATCAAGTGTCCTCTTAATGCCCATCACCCGGTTACCATCCATGCACCCACCTCCCACCAGCAGCCCTCAGTTTGTTTCCTAGAGTTAAGAGTCTCTTATGGATATGGTCGACTAATCTTTGACAAAGGAGAAAAGAATATCCAATGGAAAAAAGACAGTCTCTTCAGCAAATGGTGTTGGGAAAATTAGACAGCCACATGCAGAAGAATGAAACTGGACCATTTTCTTACATTGCACACAAAAATAAACTCAAAATGAGTGAAAAACCTAAATGTGAGAGAGGAATTCATCAAAATCCCAGAGGAGGACAGGGCAGCAACCTCTGTGACCTCGGCTGCAGCAACTTCTTGCTAAACACATCTCCAAAGGCAAGGGAAACAAAGGCAAAAATGGCATCAGGACATCATCAAAATAAAAATCTCCTGCACAATAAAGGAAAGAGTCAACAAAGCCAAAAGATAGCCTACAGAATGGGAGAAGATATTTACAAATGTCTTATCAGATAAAGGGCTAGTATCCAAAAATCTACAAAGAACTTATCAAACTCAACACCCCAAAACAAATAATCAGGTCAAGAAATGGGCAGAAGACGTGAAAAGACATTTCACCAAAGAAGACATACAAATGACCAATGGATACATAGACACATGAAAAAATGCTCAACCATCACTCAGCATCAGGGAAATACAAACCAAAATCACAATGAAATACCATACACCAGACAGAATGGCTAAAATTAGCAAGTTAGGAAACAATAGATTTTGGTGAGGATGCAGAGAAAGGGGATCTCTCTTAACTGCTGGTGGAAATGCAGACTTGTACAGCCACTCTGGAGAACAGTAGGGAGGTTTCTCAAAAAGTTAAAAATAAAGCTACCCTAAGACCCACCAACTGCACTACTGGTATTTTTTCCAAAAACACAAATGTAGTAATCCAAAGGGCACCTGCATCCCAATGTTTCAAGCAGCAATGTCCACAATAGCCAAACCTTGGAAAGAGCCCAGATGTCCATGGACAGATGAATGGATAAAGAAGAGGTGATATATACAAATAAATAAATAAATATATTTATATATATATATTATATATGACATATATATATTATATATATATATATATATATAATTCACCCATCAAGAAAGTAAAATCTTGTGATTTGCAGTGATTTGGATAGAACTAGAGGGTATTATGCTGAATAAAATAAGTCAATCAGAGAAAGACAATTATCATGTGATTTCACTTATATCTGGAAGTTAAGAAACAAGACAGAGGATCATAGAGGGATGGAGGAAGAATACAATCAGACAAACCTAATAGTTCTTTTAAAATTTTATTTCAGAAATAAGAAAACATTCTGCAAGCTCTAAATGATAAACCTAATTAAACTCTAACACAGATTATTGAATAGATGATTGTAAGCATTTACAAAAAAAGAAAAAAAAGATTTTTACTGAAAGTCACCATATGTCAACCAACAAAAAATCTCCAGAATCTAGCAGTCCTAAAGATAAGAATTCTGGTGAGTTTCACTGAGTACTTTTCTTAGGATCTCACAAGGTTAAAGTCAAGCTGTCACCAGGCTGGCCTCTATTCTGGGATCTCACTGCAAGAATTTTATTTGTCAATCATACCTCAATAAAGCTAAAAAAATAAAAAGTCCTAATGGATTTTTCCAGGCTGGGTTTCAGACTTGCTTAGGACTCATGTGTCTTTTCCTTCAATTTTCTCCAGTTTCGAATGAGTATTTCCATAATTATGTCTTACGCCTGTTCCACCATTGTATTTTTAAAGCTAATGACTTGTTTTCTAGATTCACAGGTCAATAGATATGGAGGAATTGTGCCTCAGGATGGATTATATCCAGAACTTTTTCTGAATCAGAATCAATTTGTTTAGATAATGAAATTTGGGACTTTGGAGCTGATGGGATTTAGATGAGATAGGGACCTTGAGTTGATTGATGGTGTGATGGGTTGCGACTTTTGAAGACTATTGAGATGGGTTGAATGTACTTTGTATGTGGGTAGAGTGAATTTTTAAGGGCCAGAAGGTGTATTGCTATAGGTTGAATAATGTCTCCCACCCACAAAATATGTTCATGGTTTAATCCCTGAAAACTGAATATGTTATTTTATATGGAAAAAGGGACAATGCAAATTTGATTGTTAAAGGTTTTTTGATGGGAAAATTATCCTGAATAATGTAGAGGGGCCCAATGAAATCACAAGAGTCCTTATATAAAAGCAGCCATAGGGTCAGAGTTAGAGAGAAGGTAATGTGACCTCAAAGCAGAGGTCAGAAGACAATGTTGAGGGTGTTATGCTGCTGGCTTTGAAGAGAGAGGCAGGAGCCCCAGGTTAAGGTGTGTAGATGGTCTCTAGACTGAAAAAAGCTGGGGATCAGATTGACCCCTAGAGTGTCCAGAAGGAGAACAGCCTTATCTACCTGTCAGGAGCACCCTATAAAGGCATGTACATGAGCTGTGTCTTCCCACAACGTCAGCTTTTTCAATCATAAAGCAAGGTTACCACACTTGTAAAGCATGTTCGGAATTCCAAACATAGTGACATTTCACTACACATTTAACTTGGCTTCATACACGTAACAGGAAACCAAGTACAATACAAAGTCACACAACAAATAAAATACAATTAAGTGTAAGCAGTTAACAAACCAAACTTAAAGTTCGTCTCTGAGCTTGCAGTTCAGATAAGGACTCGGTCTGGTCCAGGCCAGCTGTCACACTCACTGCTTATTATGTTCACACAGTAGAGGATCTCTATTATGTTTAGAGATCAGTCGCGCAGAACTTTCAATGACAGTTGCCATTCTAATGCAGTCAGATGTGAAAGAGTCGGTGTCTGGAGAGTCTGACAGTTGGCTACAGAGTCTTCCCTTTTTAAAGGAGTTTAATCAGTCTTGGGTCTTTGCAAGCCTCTTCTGGATCTAATTATTTCAGCTCCTGGTTCTTCCAGTTTCCTGGGGTCTTACCTGTTATCAGTCCTTAGTCCTGCCGGCCTGTGCTGGTCTTAGCTGCAATGCCGTTGGCTGCTTAAGTCACTGCTTGACATGAGTGACACCACACCTTGACAATAAATTTTCGATACCCACAACCGTAAGGTGAAAAATTTGTGTTGTTTTAAGCCACTAAGCTTGTAGTAATTTGTTGCAGCGGGGATAAGAACATGCACTGTCTGCATCCTGCCCATAGATTTGAGAAGTGGGAGCTTGGAAGCTTTCTTTTATTTTATTCTCTGGTCTCTGTAGATCAAAATGGCCTATGGTGATATAATTTCCACAAGAATCTTGTGAGGTTTGCATAGAGTTCATGTGGGTTTACTCCATTTGGGACGGGAAAAAAAAAATCTTATCTAAAGATGTTACTAAAATAACACCTCTGTTTCTGGCTTCTTCTACTAACTGGAGGAAAGACAGCACTTTTCAGCTTCCTAGAAGCCCTCTGGTTTTTTTGTTTGTTTGTTTGTTTTGTTTTGTTTTATTTATTTGACAGAGAGAAATCACAACTACGCAGAGAGGCAGGCAGAGAGAGGAGGAAGCAGGCTCCCTGCGGAGCAGAGAGCCCGATGCGGGGCTCGATCCCAGGACTCTGGGATCATGACCTGAGCTGAAGGCAGAGTAGCAGCCCTCTGGTTTGACGGAGATCTGTGGGGCACACCCTTCATCTCTTGTGTATAGACTTTGACCGTTCTATCTTTCAGTGGTTTCAGTTTGTACAGGAAGACACATGATTTTTGGGAAACATTTTCATAGTTTAACATGCTTTACCATCCGGGCAGGCTGAGAAGTTCCCAAATCATCAAGTTCCCCTTTGGTTGTTTTTTGTTTATTTGTTTTGGCTTTAACAGTTCTTCTATCAATTCATCCCTCCCATCTCACATTTTATTACAAACAAGAAGAAACCAGACCACATCTACAATACATTGCTTGGAAATCTCCTCAGCTAAAAATCCACGCTAATCATTTGTTAAATTACGCTTTCCACATAAATGAATGAGACAATTCCTCTAGGCTTTCTGTCACGACTTTATAAGGATCTCCCTTCCTTCAGGTACACGTGCCCCTTCGGATCACTATGTTTGTATCTTTAGGGTAAATACCCAGTAGTGCAATTGCTGGGTCATAGGGTAGTTCTATTTTCAACATTTTGAGGAACCTCCATGCTGTTTTCCAGAGTGGTTGGACCAGCTTGCATTCCCACCAACAGTGGAGGAGGGTTCCCCTTTCTCCACATCCTCTCCAGCATCTGTCATTTCCTGACTTGTTAATTTTAGCCATTCTGACTGGTGTGAGGTGATATCTCATTGTGGTTTTGATTTGTATTTCCCTGATGCCGAGTGACGTGATACCTAGGAATAAACCTAACCAAAGAGACTAAGAATCTATACACAGAAAATTATAAAGTACTCATGAAAGAAATTGAGGAAGACACAAAAAAATGGAAAAATGTTCCATGCTCCTGGATTGGAAGAATAAATATTGTGAAAATGTCTATGCTACCTAAAGCAATCTACACATTTAATGCAATCCCTATCAAAATACCATCCATTTTTTTCAAAGAAATGGAACAAATAATCCTAAAATTTATATGGAACCAGAAAAGACCTCGAATAGCCAAAGGAATATTGAAGAACAAAACCAAAGTTGGTGGCATCACAATTCCGGACTTCAAGCTCTATTACAAAGCTGTCATCATCAAGACAGCATGGTACTGGCACAAAGACAGACACATAGACCAGTGGAACAGAATAGAGAGCCCAGAAATCGACCCTCAACTCTATGGTCAACTCATCTTCGACAAAGCAGGAAAGAATGTCCAATGGAAAAAAGACAGCCTCTTCAATAAATGGTGCTGGGAAAATTGGACAGCCACATGCAGAAAAATGAAATTGGACCACTTCCTTACACCACACACGAAAATAGACTCCAAATGGATGAAGGACCTCAATGTGAGAAAGGAATCCATCAAAATCCTTGAGGAGAACGCAGGCAGCAACCTCTTCGACCTCAGCCGCAGCAACATCTTCCTAGGAATCTCCCTTCCTTCAGTTACCAATAACATGCTTACTGCTTCCTTCTGAACCCTCAACAGCAATGTCTTTAGTGTCCCTATTTCTACTGTTCCTTCAAGGAAATCTAGCTTTTTATCATGCTCCTTAAATTCTTCCAATGTCCACCCACTGACCACTTCTAAACAGACTCTCATATTTTAGGTATTAATTAAGGCAGTATCCATTTCCAGACGTGAAAATCTGTTCTAAATTTCTATGGGGGTGCAATAAATTCCCACAAATTTAGCAGCCTGCAAAAACACTAATTTGTTATCTCATAGTTCTGTAGGTCCTAAGTCTGGTGGAGTTAGCTGGGTTTTCTACTTTCCAGTTATAGAAGGTTAAAGTCAAATTATTGAGTGGGTTAGGCTCTTATCTTGATGGTTTAAGGAAGAATCTTCTTTGAGCTCATTATGATTACTGGAACAATTCAGTCCCTTATGATTATAGGTCTGAAATACCATTTCTTTGCTGCTTGTCAGCTGAAGTCTCTTCTCAGCATCTATTAGCTCTTTGCACTTGTTTTTGTAGCAACAGTGCATTGAATATTACATACTTGTAATCTCTTGGATTTTTGTCAACAGCTAGAGAAAACCTCTGCTTCTAAACGAATCAGGTAATTAGATTAGACTCACTGGCAAAATCTATCTTTTGCCATATAATACAATATAAGCATAGGGATAATACCACAGGGCAAAGGTCATCCAATGGTTTTTAATTTGATTATTTGTACTGTGACAACATCTTAGAAAAAAAGAATTTAAACTTTATTAAAGGTAAAATTTACGGACAGTTGATCTTGATGCTCACCTGATTAGATGACTGCACGATTAACTTCATTATCACTTGGGTTCTTGCTCACCAATGTTCAGTTTCTCCAACATTTCCTTGCTTCACCGAGTATTACACACTAACACTTTCTTCACCCCAGTGACCAAGCCCTCCCACAAAAGTACTTATAAGAAATAGCCTTTTAAGTTAAAATGAAGGCTACAGCAACTATTTTAAAAGGCAGTTTGTAAGTCCACACAAAAACCTGCCCATGGATGTTTACAGCAGTTTGATCCATAACTGGCAAAACTTGGAAGTAACCAAAATGTCCTTCAATAGGTGAATGGATAGGTAAATTGTGAAACATCCAAACAATGGAATATTATTCAGCACTAAGAAAAAACAAACTATCGAGTCATGAAAACACGGGGCTTAACTTCAAATACATATTATTAAGTGAAAGAAGTCAAACTGAAGAGGCTCTATACTGTATGATTTCAACTCTATGACATTCTGAGAATGACAAACCTATGGAGACTAGAACAGTAGCTGCTGGGTGGGGGAGGTAAAGAGGCAGAGAACAGAGGATTTTTTAAGGTGGTGAAAGTACTCTGCATGGTATTATAATCGTGGATACATGTCATCATACATTTGTCCAAAACCACAGACTATAGAGCACCTAGGAGTATACAGTAATGTAAATTAAGGACTTTGGGTGATTATGATGTATCAGTGCAGGTTCATCCGTCTTAACAAATATACCATTCGGGTGGGGGATGTGGACAACAGGGGAGGTTATGTATGTGTGGGGCCAGGATGTTTATAGAAAATAAGTAGAAAATTTCTGTATTTTCTGTCTTTTCCTTTCTTTATTTTTCTGTATCTTCTTTCCTCTCAATTCTTTAAAACTGCTCCAAAAAATTTTTAAGTCTTAAATGACAACAACAACAAAGGGAATTCACAACCTGTCTCTGCCTAGTCCTAAAATCAAGCTTATTCTTAATATCAAACTAACTGGTGTAATTTTGATGTATTATTAATCCCCTCCCCAAACAGAACTGTGTTATATTAAAGAAAACATTGACTTTTGTGCGAGTATTCCAGCAATGGCATGTAGAAATATCAGATATTGGTCATGGTGAGTGAGGATCAACTACATTCTCCACAGAATTCTTAAAAAACTGGTCAAGCATCATCATTTTCAAGATCATCTCCAAGGGCCTATAAGGGACTGATGACAGCATGTGTGGGATCTGTTGTCTTACAAGACTGTGTCTGAATTCTAAATTATAAATTCTAAATTTCATCTTACATGTTCTGTAACATCGCACAATGATCTCATCGAAGTGAAGCTTATTTGTAAAATTAAGGGTTAACAGTGGAATTGCTGTCAAAATATGCAATACACTTCAATAATCTTCTTCTTCCTTCATGATCCATTTCAAACATCTATGATTGATTTACTATTTCAGAAACTGAGAACTCTGGCAGGGAATGAAATAACTATGCCATGATTGATACTTGCTTTGTATTGCATTTCTGTCTCTCCTATTATGATTCTGGTTAATTATTGTTATAATATTGGCTGTTTCAAGAGACTGAATTGAAAAAAAATCCTTCCTATGAGGAAATTCTGTAATGTGCCCAGATTATCTGATGTCACCTTAGAAAACTATAAAATGTCTTTTCACTTCTGGTGTCAGAGAACAGTCTTAGAATTAGCTTCTAATTCACACACACACACACACACACATACACACACACACACACACACATATATATCTTTATAATATTAAGTTTAAAAAGATAAAATACCATGCTCAGAAAAAGCATAAAATCCATATTAGTAGGACCTGCATTAGAGTGGATTAAGAGACCAAGAAGTTGCTTTTTAGTTGTTTTCTGCAAAGGAAAGAATAAGATGAAATATATTTCACAAGACAACGACCACAAAGATTTTTAGTCTATAAGAAAACAGAAAGTCTCAACTCCTCAGAAGTAATGTGAAATTGGACACACTTTTCAAAATATCCCATGGAAGTGTTAGAAATTTTGAAAGCAGTGGAAATTGATAGGGTCTAGTCTCCTGTGAAATTGAGCAATGCATATTCCTCAGCTTACAAAGAAGAATAAAATAGATCAGTATCAGTCAGAACCTAAAGTCTGCAGTGCTATCAGCCTAGAAGAATAAACAAAATATATTATGCTGTTACTATGGGAACCTTAGTATTCCTCTTGGGTGTAAGGGACTTTTTTAACAAAACTTTAACTTGAACTACTAATATATGAACAACTATAATTTTCAAAGAGGAGAATTAGTAGATATAGATATTCATTTGAAGAAATTTCTTTTCAATTTGGATTTTGTAAGTGTTGCAACTTGAAGCCTTGAGCCTTATCAACTACAGTTAGGAAACTGAGCCACTTTGGGCAGTTAGTAGATAATTTTCCTATATACAAGAGAAATGTCAAATTCAGAATACTTATTAGGCAAGTCATTCGTGAAAACTGCTCTTTAGAAACCACACTATCATTAGGATAATATAACTCCAAATGTTATTAGAATTTCTTTCTTCAAAACACACAATTACAAGAATGGAAATGCAAGCCACTAAATGTGAGATAATATTTGAAAAACATACAACTGATAAAAAATTAATGTCCAAAATATATATGAAGATTGTGTAAATCAAGAAAGACAACCTAAAATGAAAAATGGACAAGAGATTTCAAGAGATACTTAGCCAAAAATGTATGTCGAAAGATGTTCAACTATATTACATGTAATCATGCAAATGCATGTTCAACAAGAACAATGAGACATAGTTACACACTCACTTAAGTAGTTATAAGGAAAAGACTGGCAAAGTCCAATATTGGTGAAGATACAGATCTACAGGAACTCTCATACACTGTCGATAGGGGTCAAAATCTCTCAGTTGGTAAAATTCTTACGAATATTATGGTTAAGTTGAACATGTTTATAACCAATGGAAATGTGTGTAAATATTCATCAAAATTATGAGTGAGAATTCTAATTAAAAATTATTATAAGGGGCACCTGGGTGGCTCAGTGGGTTAAGCCTCTGCCTTCAGATCAGGCCATGGTCTCAGCATCCTAGGATCCAGCCCCGCATTGGGCTCTCTGCTCAGCGGGGAGCCTGCTTCCCCCCCCCCCCACCCTGCCCACTGCTCTGTCTACTTGTGATCTCCGTCAAATTGGTAAATAAAAAAAAATCTTAAAAAAAATAAATAAAACGTTATTATAAGCAATAACATGGAGGACATTACTAGAAGGAAAGGAAAAGTGATTTGGTGGAAATCAGAGGGGGAGATGAACCATGAGAGACTGTGGACTCTGAGAAACAAACTGACAGTTTTGGAGGGGAGGGGGTGGAGGATGGGTGAGCCTGGTGGTGGGTATTAAGGAGGGCATGTTTTGCATGGAGCACTGGGTGTGGTGCATAAACAATAAATCTTGGAACACTGAAAAAATAAAATTAAATTCAAAGAACATTAATAAATACCAGAAATGAAAAATAACCCAAATTTTCACCAGTGGTAGAATGGATAAGTAGTGGTATTTGTGCTGTAGAATACTACACATCAAATTAAATCAGCTAACTACAGATGTTAACAACATAAATAACTTAATCAATGAAGCTGAATTCAGAAGAATACACATTATACAGTTCCTTCATATACAGTTTTAAGTCATGCAAAATGTATTATGGAATTAGAAGTCAGGAAAAGATTACCTTGGGAAAAATGGAAGTGACGTTGGGAGGTGACATGAGGGAGATTCCCCAGGTGCAGATAATAGTCTGATCCAGGATCTGGATGAGGTTTATAAAGGATCAATTTACAAAAATACATTGAGAGGTATGCTTATAATATCTGCACTTTCCGGTATGTGGGTTTCAAGTTTTAAAATATTAATTAGAAAAAAAATTAAAAGCATCCAGAAAGAACACATAAAGTCACTCCGTTCATTTCTCTCCTTACAAGAAAGAATACAGCCAAGAAAATAATATTCTATGGCTGCTGAATACCCTGCAAATAAAGGAACGGACATTAGAAACTTCCTTTAAATATTATCTACAATGGTAACGGTGAAATAATGAGCAGGCGCTAAGTCAAAGTACTCATACAGTGTTCTGAACTTCATTTTTCTTCCTAGATTAATCTTTGACACCAAAAAGACAAACATTAAATATCTATGTATATCAGCTTGGCAAGTGCTGGCTAGTCCATCAAACTTTAGTGACTTCTGGGATACTGCTGGTAATTTTATATTTTGAGATGCTTTATTACATAATTGTTGAAAATTTGGGGTTTTCAGTCAGAAAGTGAGACTCGGCTTCAAGCCCTAGTTGTGACGCTAACAGTTGTGTGAACTTGGCCGGGTTGCTTTACTACCTTATGCCTCACGTTTTTATTGGCAAAGAAGTTATTGTACAGTGCTCATTTTGTATGGTTCCTCTATGATTAATGCAATAATACAAATAAAACACATCTCCATTTCATGATCCATGGCACACTGAAAATGCTCAATAAGTATCATTACAGTGATTTATAAAATAAATAAAAAAATAAAAATATATCATTTCTAATAAAATAAGAAAAACATTAAATATCAGTGGAAATCTACTTATCTCACAATTGTACTGTGCTATATGTTCTCTCTTGAGTAGCTCAAATATTTTAGTTTCCAATTTCTTTGGAGTTTCCGGGTTGTTGTTTGGATATTGCATTGTACTAAGTTCCTTTTTCATTAAACACATTGAACTTCAGCTGAAACTTGAGTGACTCAGTAATCAGTACCAAACAGAAGGGCAAACAGCTAACCCTCAAGGATGATTTTAGGGTGAAGGTTCACTGACCTGCTGAAACTTTAAAGGCAATGAAGATGAGACTGACATTAGAGAATGGGACTGTAGTAATCTTGGGCACAAAATGTCAAAACTGTCACTGAAGTCATAACCTGTAGTTTGCCTGGAATAAAATGCCATGGAAGGGAAGGCACAGCTATGGGGAACCAAGCACTGGCTAACAGAAAACTTGTACTGGGCATATGCAGAAGACCAGTGTTCCGAAGCCCTTCCTTCTCACAGCGTGAAAAATCAAAGAGAGAAGACAACAGGCTTTTTTCAGTTCAATGCTTAAGGTACAGAAAGAAAACCAGTAAGTTTCTATGACTCTCTCAAAATTATATCAGATTGCCAAAAACCATACAGTGAATTTCTTACTAGTCTATAATAAATTGTTACATAGGTTGAATTCACAGACTTCCTAGATTTCTTTGGTAAAGTTACTCATTGAAAAACAAAACAAAACAAAACAAAAACAAACAAAAAGTCCCCTGAAAGTTGGAATGATGACATTTAAGTAATTCCAAGGATCACAAATTGCACGTTCCACTGAGCCTTTCTAGTCAGCAAAGCTAGCTCTTCTTCCACTGTCTGATGAAATCTGTCTTGCATTAATTGGAAGTCCATTAAGACCTTAATTTAGGTACTTATCTTTCAAGTGCCTGTCAATTTTCTTCATTCCTACCACTCAGCAATGAGTCTTGATCTATAATTATATTCAGACGCCAGCCTATCCCAGGGTGCCAGTTAAGAAGTTGAACCTGAGGTGTCAAAAGTGTTCCGTGGTTTTCAATTTGATATCATCAAACCATGGGTACTTTGTGAAAGAGTTTGCTAAACTAAGAGGGGAGGGAAAATGTGTTATGTTCAAAGTATTACTTCTAGCAACTAGCAATGTCTCCCTCTTTCTCTCTCTCTTTCAGCTAGATCTCTGAAACAGATTTAGGGCCAGTATGCTCAGCATGAGATCAAATTACCAGAAATTTCTGGGTATAGTCAAATACTGTTGTGTCTGATACAGTAACCACTACCTAAATGTGTTTATCAAGCAAAGGTGTCTCATCCAAATCAAGATGTGGTCTAAGTTTAAAATACACATCAGATTTTGGGGATCTAGTGCAAAACAAAAGTAGAATATTATTAATAGATGTTCTATTGGTTACATGTTGAAGTAGTACTTGTTTGAATATAGTGAATTAAATAAAACACATTATTAAAATATTTTTGAATGTTTCTTTTAATGTGGCTACTACAAAATCTAAAATTATATTTGTGGTTAATATTTGTCATGGACAAATAATTCTGTTTCTTCCATACCAATGATTTTTAGTTCAGGTATCAAAAAGGACATGCAGGAGAGGCACAAAACTTTTGTTTCTAATTTATAGGTGTTAGCATGTAATGTAGAAATAATTCCATAAGGATTCATCAGTTAATTGGCCTTAACTTCCTTCCTTTCAGCTAGACTGAACTTTACACAGTCTTTTTCCTGACTCTAGGCTCTAAACTCCCTTCCTTTCTTCCTTTCTCTTTCTTTCTCTCTTCCTTTCTTTCTTTTAGCATTTACTTTAGACAATTTGCAATTGTTTATTCTTAAACTGTTTGCAATATAAAGCCTTTTTAAAGACTCTTGCCAGATTTACAATCCAGGAATGTCTTTGTCAAGGAACTGGGAACAATCTCTTTGAAATGTGGTTATCAAAGGAGACAGGGCCCATTGTCTCCCAGTTTCTGTGGGAATGTAGAGGCCTAATTATGATATGCCAAACTGTAAAACTCCCTCTGTCATGAAAATAGCAGAAAGTTTATATTGTCTTTGAATAAAGCCAGTTAGCAAATGCAAATGGCTTATGATTCCTCCCTACTCTAGCTCTTAAAATCTCATTGACCTTTTGATTTTTTTAAAATTTAATTTTATTTTATTTTATTTTTAATTTAGTGGAGTTAAGCTCAAACTGAATTTTGGGTTCTCTCCCCTATAGGAATAGTTTTGAATAAAGTCTCCCTTGCTTTTTAACTTTGTTGAGTATAATTGTTGTTTGACAGGGTATTCAACAATGCTTCCACTGCTAGAGGAATATAGATGACTATTTGTCATTGTAGTCTTATCAGACCATAAGACTAATAGGCAAAAAAAGAGAAGTATGGTGTAGACTGAAGTGGTTATTTTTCTTATTCAACTCTGCTACATTATGCATCTGAGGGAGATTTTACCAGGAATCTGTCGTGTATTCTGCTCTGCCTTATAGTACTAGCATTCCAGTCACAAAGTTAATGAAAAACTACAGCAATCTCTTGCAAGCAAGGCTGCCAAAGCTAAAATTACCCCAAAATGAAGATTTGAGCCATGCTACAAATGAAAAACACTGACCACCCAAGCCGTGCCATGGTAATTAACCAGAATAGCTGAAGACAAAAGGAATATAAGAACAGAAAAAATAAATGTGGGAAGAGTAATGGAGGAAGGCTTTAGTTCATTTTAACTACAGTCTAGGGACAAGATAAAGAAACAAGGGCAGTATTAGCTATCCGTATTTTCTCACTTGCTCAGATTCACACTCATCCTTCCATATTGTACAGTTCGTTCCTAGTTGAGTTCTTTCTGTCTATGGGAGACATTTATGGAGATTGAAAGGGAATGGGAGAAATCATGTTTGCTTTCTTGCTTCTTGCTCTCATAAGGGGCCATGTGCTTATAAGAAGCATGAACTGAAAGCACATTTAAACACAATCTTACAATCATGAACCTATCTCACAAATAAATGTTAATATCCTAAATAAGATGCTACTAAATTAAACATGGTAACAAATTGATTAGTCAAATCTGGTAACATATGACTTATGCAAAAGATCTAGCATGTCATAATAATAATCTAGTAAATGGTCTGTGATTTTTAATATAACTCATTATATTAAAAGATAAGCAGGAGACATTCTATTAGTAAAAAGGTGATGTTAAATCACTCTTTAGGAGTAAACTTGTACTGTTTGGGGGAAAATAACTATTTAATTACTTGGGATACAAGATGAAACTTCAAAAAATTGGGTATGTATAGAACTACCAGGATGGGGAAAGACGGACACTTTGAAGTCCTGAAGAAAGCCTGGGTGGCGATATCAGACAGCACAAGGGAAAGATGTGGTTAAAAGCCAGAGAAAATAGAGATGCTCCTCAGGAATTCTCCCAAACTCTGGACTCTCAAACACTGTGAAATCATATGGGATTCAATTTAACTTAACTTTGTCTTACTGGGCTTATATCTAAGTTTATAAATTTTATGCCTGGGTTATAAATTTCCTTGGCTCATCACGGTTCACTTGAACTAAGGTACAATTCCTGGCTACAAGGCAAATTAAATCAAAACCCTAGAATTCTTCATGGAAGCAGAGATTAATTCTGACTTGATCTAAACCACCCATTAAAGCTACGAGGTCTGAAGAAATTTTTAAAGTCTTCTTTAAAATTGTCTTGTGGGGGTGGGGGGAGATAAGTGTTCCTGTACCCTTGCACTAGTACATGAGTGTGACTAGCACTGTTGGAGGGTTTGTTCTGGATGAAAGTCAAGAATGCCTAATACATGATGAATTTCAATAATATTTATGATTCAAGTATGTGTCTAAATACACATTTTCAACATTGTATTGAGGTAAAAATGAAATGTGTATCAAATATGCTTAGCTGTCAAGAGAAAAACCACCTGGAGTCTTGGATTCCCACTGTATGATTTGTGATGGTACCTGCACTGCTTCTTCTCCAGAGGCTATATATATATGTATGTATATATATATATATATATATATATGTATGTATATACATACATATATATATATGTATATATATATATATGTATGTATATACATACATATATATATATATATATATATACATATATATATATATATAATACACCAAAAACTAACAACAGGGGGCGCCTGGTTGGCTCAGTGGTTAAAGCCTCTGCCTTCAGCTCAAGTCATGATCCCAGAGTCCTGGGATCGAGTCCCACATCGGGATCTCTGCTCCGCAGGGAGCCTTGCTTCCTCCCATCTCTGCTTGCCTCTCTGTCTGCCTACTTGTGATCTTTATCTGTCAAATAAATAAAATAAAATCTTTAAAAACAAAAACAAAAAACAACGGTCTTGGGAAGTGCAGTGTCAGGGAAGGGGAGGAGAGTTTTAAATTGTGGTTCAACCTACAACCATAGAGGACTTTCACTCCTGAAGGCAAATACAAGAAAGAGATTGATAAACAGTTTCCGGGCCTGACAATAGTAGTTAAATGTTGTTTCAAGGTTGCCAATGGCTCAGAGTCCTGGTAGACTGTCTCATGGAAAGTCAAATGGATCTTCTCTATAGTGGAAAGGCATAAGTCAATTTTTTGATCATGAACCAACACTTAGGAGAAAACACATACGTTGAGATGAGATACATTTTGCAACAGACAACACATAAAGTTTCTTTTGAATGTAGTATGGTTTAAATAGCTTGGCTACAAGTAATTGTTCACTGGACCATTTTGTACTGGACTCCATAACAGCTTTCTCATGAGAAGTGAAAATCCCCTAACTTCTCTATGTTAGTGAAATTATTTTAGTATTAAGGAGAGAGGAGTCTTATGGTAGTGAATGAATGGACTCCTTTATGCCTTGATTTTGAGAGAAAGACATTTAGATTGAGTTCTAAAGAAAGAGAAGCATCTTGCCTCTGATGAGAAGAAAAATTGTGCATTACAAATCAGAGGTGGGACAAAATGAGCTTATTTGAGGTTCTGGAAAACAACCTGTATGTTGAATGCTTGGTGACCAAGAAGAAGTTCGAGGTTGCAAAGGTAGGTAGGGGCTTGATCATACCAGCATTGGAGTTTAGGTTTTGTTCAAGATATAATGGGAAGCCATCGAAGGATTTTTTAATAGAGCAGCTGAAATTGTCACTACAAGAAGGTGGGGGGTGAGGAGCCGGAGCTCAAGAAATAAAAGTAGTGACCTGGAGAAGAATACAGAGCCAGTGGGACTGGCCTATTTGTGGGAGAGAAAAGGCCTTGGAGACCATACCCTCCATAACTGCAGGAGCTTTAGGGCTTGGGATTTGGGGAATTGCCTACTGAGTAGACAGCAGGAAAAACAAATCAAAACAAAAACAGCTTTAGATTGAGATAAGGTTTTGAAGGGATAGGGAAATTTACAGCTAATGAATTGTCATACCAACCAAACATCACAATTCTTCTGTAAAAAAGTAAAAATTTTAAGATCAAAACTCAGTTTAAATAGCAACTAATGGGATCCTGTTCCAAATGCAAGGAAATGTCATGAATAAATCCCTCCTTTTATCTCATTAGGCCAGTTGTGAGGGTATGTAGTCATCTTGATTGCTGAGAGGCAGCCATTGTGAAAAACCAACCAACCAACCAACCAAACCAACCAACCAACCAACCAACCCATCCTCTGTTCCTCTGTCAATATTCTGTAGGAAGGATGCTTCACAGTTGTGTATAATGCCAGTACCGAAACTAAGAAAAATACAGTTTTTAATTTTAGGATTTTATACATGAAGTTCAGGGAGAGAAGGTGATGATTCACTCACAGCCTCACATTGACCTTCATTTTATCCTTTATACAGCTATGGAATAAACTCTTATGTAAAGTGATGTTAAAAGGCTTCAGGGAACCTAGAGAGAGACTAGTCTGCTTAGGGAAGTGAATAAAGTAACACATGGATACACTTGAGTCTTGCTGCCATTTTGTTCTCTACAATTAATCTTGCAAATCTATTATCCGGTTCATTTTGTTTTGAATTTATTATGGCTTTTGCATTTCTTATTTAGAATTTCATGATAATGTCTCTGCTTAACCAAATTTCAAATAAAGACAGTAGTATTTCTGCTAAGCAAGCATATGCCCCTCAAAAGCATAAATTGTCCTTGAGCCATTTTTTCCTTAAAAACACGAAATAAAATTTGTAACCAGTTTAACAAATACCTCTTAAATTAAACGGAATCCATTTTAATACGTCATTCTAAAAATTACTTTGGAAATTTTCTTTCCTGACATGGTATCAAGGTAATCCACTATGTATCTTCAGAAATAAATATGCAATTTAAACAGAATGATTGTAACAACTAATTTCCAGTGGAGACTAAAGCAACAATATGCAAGGAAAAAAGTGCTTAGTTATATGAATCATGAAACAATGCCTACTGACACGATTATAAAAGTTGCAGCATTTGCGGTAGCTCCATTTCAATTGTAGAACAAAATCAGAGCTAATGTTCAAATTTGTCTCATTTTTACTTGATGAACTTTTTCCCCTCTTATTTTAAATAACCTGAGCTTAGAAATGAGATATTGATTTATGTTTAATCAAGGATTAATGATTGCTTTCATTAAAATGCTTTAATTAATGTAATTAATTGAGAGTTTTATGGTCTACTAAAAGTCCTTAAGTTTCAGATTCTGGGCTGCTAAAATTTAATAGAAATTAATTTTCTTGTTGGAGGCCCTGCTTTCTAAAGAGTCCTTAAATTCCTTTGGGGTCCATATCTGTCCAAAGCCGCTGTACCTGAGGGTGTGATTTAAAAAACAAACAAAACAACAACAACAAAAACAAACTCCACAGCAGGCTTGGATTGGTTTTCCAGAGTGTGTTTTATTACTTTAGTATCAATTTCTGTGTCGTAATTAGTGGAAGTAGTCAGAGGTCCCTTATGAAATATTATATAAATCAAAACAGATGATAAAACCTATGGCAACTATTGGGGCACCTGGGTGGCTCAGTGGGTTAAGCCTCTGCCTTCAGCTCAGGTCATGATCTCAGGGTCCTGGGATCGAGCCCCACATCAGGCTCTCTGCTCAGCGGGGAGCCTGCTTCCTCCTCTCTCTCTGCCTGCCTCTCTGCTTACTCGTGATCTCTGTCAAATAAATAAATCTTTAAAAAAAAAACAAAAACCTATGGCAACTATTTGCAGTCATACCTTAAGAAATTTTTACATATTAAACAGTTTAATTAAAGCAGATCCTTGTCAGATTATTAGGAAGAATAATTTTTCTCATTATACCTCTCTTTAGAAATTTTTAGTAAAAAAGAAATTATTGATACAAGGAAATCTGAGTGATGCTATGTTGTTGTGCTTTATTGTTGTAGTATGTCCTGTTTATGAAATGAGGTTATTAAAATCATTCATTATCACTAATGATTATTTTTAACAAGTGGTTTTGTACACATTTCTCAAATCTATATGTGTATTCTCAACGAAGATCGCAAAAATGTCATCCTTGCTTCTCATTGTGAATTTCCAAATGATTCCTCCTTTCTTTTTTTTTTTTTTAAAGATTTTATTTATTTATTTGACAGAGAGAGATCACAAGTCGGCAGAGAGGCAGGCAGAGAAAGAGGGAGGAAGCAGGCTCCCTGCCAAGCAGGGAGCCCGATGCGGGACTCGATCTCAGGACCCTGAGATCATGACCTGAGCTGAAGGCAGAGGCTTAAACCACTGAGCCACCCAGGCGCCCTGATTCCTCCTTTCCAAAAAATTACTCCTGTAGGAAAATGTCAACTCTACCTAGAAAATGTCATTTACACCATCTTCTCTGCCTCTTTCTTGCTGCCACTTGTTGACTTCTTGGTGATTTACTCTCCCTGAATGAAGACTTTTGTTCTTAAATTAAACTTGTTTCTTTTTAAAAATTATTATTCTGTATCATTATTAGTGATTTTACACTAAGTAAAATGAACATGATAAGTCATCTAAAAGCCTGGATGGATTCCGTCTCTCACTGATACCCACTCTGATTACCGTATTCCATAATTATGCATCTCCCCTCCTCCACCTCCACCTCCCACCCACCTGGTAAAACCATAAACCTATTCAGTTCTCAACCATTTGACATAACCTTTTGGAGCACTATTCATCAACCCTTTTCTGGCTTCAGAACTTCTTGCCATGATTCATTGCTCATCATAAAACTCAGTCTCCAACCAATGTTCTCAAATAACTTGTGCACCCCTCACTCCATTTTACCACATAGAAAACGGTTCTGGATTAGTCATAAGAAATATCTCTCTATTCTGCAACCAAGACCATGAATATTGGTTAGTAAAACCTATACACATGATGAGACTGTTTTCTCTTTTATTTCATGAGAAACTCCATTGTTTCTCCTTTTTGGTTAGATTTTCCATCTTTTATATGAAATTTTTATACTTCTGTGCTTAGTTGCAATCTCCTTATGTTTCCACCATCAAATCTAATGTATTAGTTTCCTATTACTAACAAATTACTGCTAGGTAGCTTGAAAAACCACAAGTTTACCCTCTTACAGTCCTCGAGATCAGAATTCCAAAAGTGTGTCTTAAGGGTCTGAAATTAAAGTGCCAGCAGTGCTACATTCTTTCTGGAAGTGCTGGGAGAGAATTGTTTTTGAGCTTCTAGAGGTTGCTTGCATTCCCTAGTTCATGGGCCTCTTTCAACAACAGTACTCTGATCCTGCTTCCATCTTCCTTTCCTTTTTTATCCTGACCCTCCAAGGACCCTGTGATGACATTTTAGGTTAATCACCTCATCTCAAGAATTTTAACTTAATCACACCTTCAAAATTCCTTTTGCTATGGGAGGTAAGATATTTAGAGGTTTTGGAGAATTTAGTGGGGACATTATTCATCCTACCATACCTATGATCCTACCCAGATCTTCACCCATTCTCTTTCTTCTCTTCTAATAGAAAAAGAAAAAAAAAATGTTCCTTCATTTATCCAAAAAATCATTCCACTTGTATTCTGTTCTTTGAATCTCCAGTTCTTCCAGATTTCAGAAGAGCATTACTCCTTAATTTACTCTCACTTTCCTTATAACACCAATCATCATTTCATTGAGAATTAGTTCACCAGTCACAATTTTGGGTATAGAAATCCTCCTCTCCCCACATCAACTACTTCTCCTATAATATATTTGCATTCACTCCTTTTTTTTTTTTTTTTTTTTTTAATCCTAGTCATTTGATCTTCTGGTGGGTTTGGTGATTTTTTAATTAAATGCCAGCAATTCAGTTTAAAAATAGTCTACTGTTGTATCAGTCCTTTTGATGTTGTTTTTATTTAAAGATGGTTTTTAAAATCTTCAACTCTTTGACTCACCTCGAACTGACTTATGTTTCCCACATTTCTGTTGATAATCTTAATGGTCTACAAAATCCACCATTTATTTCATGATACTCAACTAACATAAATTAACATGTCAGCTTACTTAGCCAATTAAGAGGAAATTGGCTTTCTTTGATTTTTAAGATAGCATGTCATACTACTTCCTATTCTTAACCAATTAGGAAGAAATCAGATTTTTTTCATTTTAAGGTAGCACTTTCTACTGCTTCCATTTAAACTCACTGCCCACTTAACCTTAACTTCCTTTTCCAATTCCTTTCTTTTCTGCTTGATCCTAAATCATTCTCTAATTGGTCTATAATGTTTTGTCATTGGCTTTTTCCTAAAACTAAAATCTTTCCCCAGGCGATATCATCCAAACCCAGGGCTGAGGTCTTACCAATTAAAATCTCTATCCTTATCAAGATTTTTATGTTGTAGTCCTCTGAACTTCAACATAAAATTATTTGGCATTTCTCATCAATGTCCAAACTTTATAGAGATTATTTTCAATATGGTTCCAAAGTTTTAAACACTTCCATCAGTACTATTTTTGTGTATGCAACTATATTTTGTCTCTCAAAATATATTTGGGATATATATATATATATATATATATATATATATAGCCTACTTATCTCACTCCTTCTTCCATCCCAGTTGCACCAATATCCAGTAGTGATCCTTTTAAGATATGTTATGGCATGTCATTTCTCTGATCAAAATTATCTCATGTCTTCCTATCTCAGACTACACTTTAAGTCCCCATTATGATTTATAAGACCAGGCCACACATTATCTGTTGTCTCATCTAATTAATTACCATGAGAGTCTTAATGCTGTTTTCTTGCATTTTCATTTTCCCGACCCACATGCCTTATACTTGCTAGTTTCTCGGCAGCGAATGTCCTTCCTCCTCATATTTGTAAGGTTTGTTCACTTAATTTCTTACCTCCTCTTTACTTTTTTCTTCTTGCCACCTATCATCACTTGATCTACTATTTACCAGTTTACTGTAGAACGTATAATGAACAATCAGTGAGGGTAAGACTTTGCATCTTCAGGGTTCTGGCACCTGCTTAACTCGCTAGTTGAGTGAATGAATGTATTCAAATCCCAAATCTTAAAAACTTACTAGGTATATTACTGTTTACATGATATTTAACATGTATCGTCCTAGCCTATTACATCTGAAATTTAAATAATAGCAAAGCTGAGTACCAGAGGGTTGGAAAAAGGATTATATAAGATAAACCACTCAGCTCAGTTAATATAAAGCATTTGGTTTAGTTAATAAATGTTAGCTTTTATTACTTTATCTTATCTTTCTGGCTTCCTCCTCCAAACATGATTAATGTTATCCTTACTTAGCATTAAAAAGAGAAATATTCCAATTTCTTATGTGCAATTTTCTCTTCCAAAATTGATGCATTCTGGTCTATTAATCTAGTCTCGGGGAATTTAAAATATGCGGATTGAGGAATGCACTTACAGTGATGAGCACCCAGTGTTGAATGGAAGTGTTGAATCATTATGTATTGTACACCTGAAACTAATAGTACACTGTATGTTAACTGGAATTTACATAAACACTTTAAATTAAAAAAAAAATCACTGAGGATATTATACATGGTGGAACTCAAATAGTTCACCCCCCTTTTCTCTCTCATTCATTTCCTCTCCTTGTCATTCATGTAAATCCTGTAAAACATAGAACTGTATATTCAAAACATATAAAAACCTTAAGGGAGAATCTTATTTTATTTTATTTTTAGAATTCCATAATCATGTAAGGTAACTACACATTTCCATTTTTACTTTCAAAGTTTAAATTATTCCTTTCAAAATGACCTGTCACCTGAAACTTCCAGATGCCTGACATCTGTTTATGTCTTTTTTAAAGACTGCTTGAAAATGATAGATGAGTAGCAAGTAAGGTAATTCTTCTATTACAATGTGCATATTGCACAATGAAGCATTTGAACTGATAGTCCTCTCACTTGACAACTAATTTAATTCATGGCAGCATGATGGAGTGTAAAGATTGATTGTTTATATCCCAAATTTCTAAGGAAAAAAATATATGATCAAATTAAATTTTTCATAACCAAAGTAAATAAAGATAACTAGAGATCCATGAAAGAGCAAATAGAAAAACTATACCTCTTGTTGTATAAACATAAAATGAAGTCAAGAGTTAAAGTAATGTTCACACTATATCTCTATTTATCAAGAAAAGGAAGTTCTATAAATTCTAGAGCTGATGAAAACTTACCATTTTATTTAATACTTTCATATTCTTAACATATTTCTACACACATTAAAATAAGCATGCAATTAAAGGCTTAATTAAAGTATACATATTTGATTTATTCTTCTCCTATCCCCCTACCCCCCCATGTTGCTTCTCCATGTCCTCATATCAGGGAGATCATATGATAGTTGTCTTTCTCCGATTGACTTATTTCACTAAGCATGATACGCTCTAGTTCCATCCACGCCGTCGCAAATGGCAAGATTTCATTTCTTTTGATGGCTGCATAGTATTCCATTGTGTATATATACCACATCTTCTTGATCCATTCATCTGTTGATGGACATCTCGGTTCTTTCCATAGTCTGGCTATTGTAGACATTGCTGCTATAAACATTCGGGTACACGTGCCCCTTCGGATCACTATGTTTGTATCTTTAGGGTAAATACCCAGTAGTGCAATTGCTGGGTCATAGGGTAGTTCTATTTTCAACATTTTGAGGAACCTCCATGCTGTTTTCCAGAGTGGTTGGACCAGCTTGCATTCCCACCAACAGTGGAGGAGGGTTCCCCTTTCTCCACATCCTCTCCAGCATCTGTCATTTCCTGACTTGTTAATTTTAGCCATTCTGACTGGTGTGAGGTGATATCTCATTGTGGTTTTGATTTGTATTTCCCTGATGCTGAGTGACGTGGAGCACTTTTTCATGTGAGACAAGAAAGATAACTAGATGATTAGTACAACAGAATTTCTGTATTGTCTTAGTCAAATGTGTGTGTTAGTCAAGTGTGTGCTCAAATAAAGGATTCACTTCAGCCTAATGTATAACCAGAAACTCCATTCAGACTTCAAAGTTGAAGATTCACCACATGAACATATTTTGAATTTTTTAAAAATGTTTTATTATGTTATATTAGTCACCATACAGTACATCATTAGTTTTTGATGTAATGTTCCAAGATTCATTGTTTGTATATAACACCAAGTGCTTCTTGCAATACATGCCTTCCTTAATACCCACCACTGAACTAACCTATTACCCCACCCACTTCCCCTTTAAAATCTTGAGTTTGTTTCCCAGAGTCCACAGTCTCTCATGGTTTTTCTGTCCCCCCCTTATCTTTCCCTTCCTTCTCCTAATGTCCTCCATGCTATTCTTTATACTCCACATATGAGTGAAACAATATGAAATTTTTCTTTCTCAGCTTGACTTATTTCACTTAGCATAATCTCCTCCAGTTCCATCCATGTTGATGCAAATATTGGGTATTCTTCCTTTCTGATGGCTGAGTAATATTCTATTGTATATATGGACCATATCTTCTTTACCCATTCATCTATTGAAGCGCATCTTGGCTCCTTCCACAGTTTGGCTATTGTGAACATGGCTGCTATGAACACTGGGGGCATGTGGCCTTCTTTTCACTACATCTGTATCTTTGGGGTAAATACCCAGTAGTGCAAAGCTGGGTCATAGGGTAGCTCAGCAATTCAGTAATGTGGCAGGATACAAAATCAATGCATAGAAAGCAGTTGCTTTCATATACACTAACAAAGTAACTGTAGAAAGAGAAATTAGGGAATTGATTCCATTTACAATAGCACCAAAAACCATAAGATACATTGGAATAAACCTAACCAAAGAGGTAAAGGATCTATACTCGAAACTACAAGACACTTATATAAGAAAATTAAGAAGACACAAAAAGATGGAAAAACATTCCATGCTAATGGATCAGAAGAATAATCATTGTTAAAATGTATATGCTGCCCAGAGCAATCTATACTTTCAACACTACCCTGATCAAAATATCAAGGCATTTTTCAAAGTGCGGGATCAAACAATCCTAAAATTTGTATGAGACCAGAAAAGACCCCAAATCACCAAGGAAATGTTGAAAAAGAAAAACAAAGCTGGAGGCATTATGTTGTCTGATTTCAAGCTTTACTACAAAGCTCTGATCACCAAGAGAGCAAGGTATTGGCACAAAAACAGACACATAGATCAGTGGAACAGAATGGAGAGCCCAGATATGGACCCTCAACTCTATTATCAACTAATCTTTGACAAAGCAGGAAAAAATATCCAGTGGAAAAAAGACAGTCTCTTCAACAAATTGTGGTTGGAAAATTGGACAACCACATGCAGAAGAATGAAACTTGACCATTCTCTTACACCGTACACAAAAATAAACTCTAAATGGATGAAAGACCTCGATGTGAGAGAGGAACCCACCAAAATCCTAGAAGAGAACATTGGCCATAACCTCTTTGGTATCAACCACAGTAACTTCCTTCAAGACACATCTTGAAGGAAAGGAAACAAAGGCAAAGGAAACAGAAGGGAAATTGAATGTTTGGGACTTCATCAACATAAAAAGTGTTCTGCACAGCAAAGGAAATAGTCCAACAAAGTTCCAACAAACAGGAAACCACGGAATGGGAGAAGATATTTGCAAATGGCATTACAGATAAAGGACTGGTAGCCAAGACCTATAAAGAACTTCTCAAACTTCACATCCAAAAAACAAATAATCAAGCCAAAAAATGGACAGAAGGACATGAACAGGCACTTTTCCAAGGAAGGCAGCTATGCTCACCACTATACCACCAACGCAGACCGCACTTTTCCAAGGAAAACATACAAATGGCTAACAGACATATGAAAAAATGTTCAACATCATTAGCCATCAGAGAGATTCAAATCAAAACCACATTGGGATACCATCTTACACCAGTTAGAATGGCAAATTGAGAAGGCAAGAAACAACAAATGTTGGAGAGGTTGTGGAGAAAGGGGAACACTCTTTACATTTTTCGTGGGAATGCAAGTTGGTACAGCCACTTTGGAAAACAGTGTGGAGGTTTCTCAACAAGTTGAATGTGTTCTTACATAATGCTTACAGTCTATATAATTGCTCTTCTAGTAGTAAAATTATGAAATTATTAACAAAATGGCCAGTGACTCCAAAAGAATATTGTTGGTTTAGTAACAAAAACTGCAAGCATTTGGTATCACTAGTACCATATTTTCTGTAAGTAAATATTTCAGATAGGAAGCGCTTCCTGTTTCAAACAAAGTAATTAATTAAAGAATCTTCTTTAGAAATATTCCCCAAATGTAAATCATCCTGCTGAGTTTCTTAGATGGGATAAATTTGAACTGTTATAATAACTTTACCTTTCTTTGTTTCACTTTAGTACTGAGTTCATTTTGGGAATCCATGTCTCTATGAATTTGGTAAAATAATGTTTCTACATGTGTACTCAAATTTTGTATACAATCTGAGTATATATATTGACTCTTTGGAATTTGATCCTTGACACAAAGAAGACTATCAGGCTCTTGGTCTCTACTTATAACTGCTTCTTTATCAACACTTTTTTTTTCCAAATAATCTTCTCCATTTAAATCTTTGTGGTTAAGAAAATCAAACCATGAAAAATTATTAATAAAGTAGGATTGATATATTCTTCCATGAATAAAAAATGTAAAATTAATGACACGTACTTTACTTTTTCCTCTACATATGTTTTTCAGTTCACTTCTCGATGTTCCTATCTAAATAGAGAACTAGCGATAGCTAGTTATGTGAAACAGACTTTTTATGTTAAAATTTTATGTAATAATTGAAAGGGAAGTTTGGGCAGGTAAAATAATGGAAGCCAAAAGATGTCCACATGCTAATCCCCCAAATCTGTAAATATGCATCTTTTTTTAATAAAGGAATCCAAACGTAATTGAGTCAATAATCTTGAAATGGGGAGATATCCAGGATTGTCTGGGTGAGTCCAATGTAGTCACAAGGGTCCTTATAAAAGGGAAACAGGCAAGGAGGTTAGCATCAGAGAAGATATGATGATGGATGTATGAGAAAGAGAGAGGTCTGAAGATGTTGCTGGCTTTAGAGATGAAAGAAGGGCCATGAACCAAGGAAAGTAGGAAACATCCAGAAGCTGGGAAAGGCAAGGAATTAGATTCTCCTCTAGAGCCTCCAGAAGAAACACAGCTATGTTCACTAATTGATGACTTCTGACCTGCAGAACAGTGGAATAATAAACTTGTGTTAGTTTAAGTCACTTAATTTGTGGTAATTTGTCACAGCAGCAATGGGAAAATAATACAGAAGTTGTGAGTAGATTAAATAGGAAATTAATTATTATACATAAACATGTTAGAAAATGATTTCACTTTTAATCATACCCTTTCATTATGGCAAGTAAGTAATTGAATTAATCATTGCATTAATTTATTTTTATCACTAATACTATAGAAAGTAATTAGCAGGGAAGTTTAAAAATCTAGACAGAAGTGAGTGAAAGGAAGTTTAGTATTTCAAGATCTGATTTCACAGAAAGGAAATGGGAAAAATCTTACAATGATATTTTGATGAGGCAAAGAAAAGACTACTAGTAAACCTAAAACTTGGCTTTCTAGAAGAAATTATTTGTTAAATTTTCTTAGCTGTGAGAGAAGAGAGAGCACAATACAGTGAAAGTAGCTTCATTTACATCACACATATTAATATATAACATACATATTAATACTTTTATCTATATTTTATTTCTTAAAATAGAAGAATGTAGAAGAAAACATCTTTTTCATAACATCTTAAGCAATCTTACTTTCTAGATATACACATGCATTAGGAGAACAGGCCCTTAAATTCTCTTTAAAATAAAATAATTTTCTTTTGGATCCAGAGGATAAAATAGATAATATTTATGATGTAGTTAAAAATCATTAAGGGATTTCATAACAAAATTTTACAGATATTTTATAGGAAAAGTGAAACAATTTATACTTTTTTGTCTATTTTTATGAACAAAACAATTTCTGTGAAGCTGACTTTTGATGATTCAGGACCTATTTATTTTCAAGGCACTTCTGCTGTTCTGAAGGTTTTTGGCAGCAGGAATTCCGAGTTGGTTTTGGCTCTGGCTCTTGTGCCTTGGGGTGATAGAATGTGGGTGACTACCCAGCTGCATCAGCAACATCTGCAGCCCACATCCCACTGAGGAGCAGCAGCAGGGCAGGGCCGGCAGAAATGATGCCGGATGTGCTGTAAGGATTGTATTTGCAAAACAAGTTGGTTTAATGCACCTCATCACTTATAACACTTTTTCTTAAAATATGGCAAAAATTTGGAGCTTTATGTAGGGTTGTTGGCAATATTAAAAACCTATATGAATTCACTGGTAAAAATGAAAAAAAAAGAAAAAGAAAAAGAAAAAAGAACTTTGCTATCAGTGTCCACATTCGGAAGAGAAACCTGACAAATAGCAGAGTGTTTGATATCGTTTAACTCAACAAACGATTCAGAACCACTGCTAAGGAGAACTGATGACATGGTCTCCCTGTTCCTTTGTTTTAAATCGATCATGGTTAATGCCCAAGACCAGAATAGGAGGGTGATTTTTAAGATAAAGAACAGAAAAAGGGATCCAATTTATAAACAATTCAATAGCACTAGGCACAACCACAGAAAGATAAGTTGGCTACCGTGCGACTGTCCTCACAGATTGCGGGAGCTAGAAATAGTGAAGCATACATAGGAGATACCACGACAGGCACAAGCCCATTATTTGGCCAACACAGGTTTACAAGCCCCCTTCTCCACTTCATTCAAAGCGACAGTATGCCCAACTTCAGCTAGTGAAATGTAAAGGCAAGCTGGCTGGGAAATGTTTGGCAAAACTTCTACTTTCTTATAAAAGTGCAAGATCGGAGCTTTATGTTACTAACTTTATAATCTATTTCATCCTACCTGAAGTATAGATTTGATGCTCAAGATTGTGGCAGTCCTACTGTAACCATGAGGTGACAAAAGGAAGGAGAAAAAACCCAAAGTCTAGGATTATAGAGGAGAACAAAAGGAAAAAGAATAGATCCTGGATGATTTTGTGGAGCAAATTGATGCCAGCAGTCACCTCCATCTAGCCTTCTCGTTAAGTGGGATAATAAATCTCTGTATAGTTTAAGCCCTTCTTAATTAGATTTTTGTTACTTGCAGCTGATGGCTTTTTAAGCTGATAAACAAAATATAAATACAGTGTAGTAAAAAAGAGACTAAAGCAATTTATCTAGTTTGTAAGTATTAGTATTATATAAATTAATGAAGTAACCCAAAATATATATGTATTTTGTATATAAATCTTAAAACATGATAAGAATTAGGAGGAATATTTGATCATGTAAGGATAAAGAATGATGAGAGATGCCACTTTAGATGGGAGTTAGTGGAGACTTTTCCGGAAGTACTGATGCTACAGTCATATGGACGAATAGTTCTGCACCCTTACATTCCCCTTTTCATCTTTAGATGAAGAAATGAATCATGAGGCAGAGAGTGAAGCATTTTTTAGGAAAGGTGAAGAAAATAAGAAATACAGAAAATATAGAAAGAAGGAGTATGATATAAAAGCTGTTGAGAAAAAGAAGCCATAACATGGAATAAAAAAGAAAGCAAAAGAACTAGAAGCTTTTTAAAGGATATTTTGAGGGGCTCCTGGGTGGCTCACTTGGTTAAGCATCTGCCTTTTGTTTCTTCTGTGATCTTAGGGTCCTGGGACTGACCCTCATATCAGGTTCCCTGCTCACCGGAGAGTCTGCTTCTCCCTCTTCCTCTGCTCCCAACTCCTGTTTGCTCTCTCTAGTGCGCTCTCTCTCTTGCAAATAAACAAATAAAATGTTTAAAAAAGAATGGTTTGAAAATAAAACAGTATTTTATCTGACTACTGTGCATTAAATGGATGAAGCTATGTTTAGAAGTTAATATCATAAATTAATATTACTAGGACTAATAATATGAATACAAATACAAATATAAACATAAAATATAAACATAAACATACTTATTTCTGGATTATTTGCACCAAATGACACACATATTTGTACTTCACGTTGTGTATATGTAAAACAAAAGTTTGTATTCAGTGATTTCAGATTCTCTGTCTTCTTAATGCTGTTTTGTTTTCAATAAACTATTTTTGATGGAAACAGATTAATAATATATATGTTATAGAGTCTGTGCTTTCTTCTATCCAGGTAAATAGAGAAAAATGCTACAATTCCCATACTTGGATATACAATGAATTTACTCTTCATTAAATTTTGTCCTTCCTAGAGATAAAACTATGTATGCCTTAGTTATAAACACTTCTTTAAATGAAATGAAATGTCAAACAGGTTTTTGTCAGTAATTCTACATGTAATAATATAATTACCTAAATAAATCTTCATTGCATGCATAATAATCTACCAACATTTCATAACAGACAACATTTAGCAATCATTCAACAATTAACACCCTCATTGATAGAGTAAAATTGAGTTATGAAATATTAATAAAGATAATAGTCTATATTTCTATTCTAAATGCTATTTGTTTTTATTTACTGTCATTGAATCTGACACAATAGAGAGGGAAGTGGATCTTCTGGTCTAGGGCTAATCTGTAGGGTTCTGAGTTTGTTCTCCATACCTTTATTTGTAGTCTTTGTGTTCTATGATTAGGGTTCCAGTTAAGGTTATTTTCCCACAAGTCACTACTGCTCAAGGTTATCTTCTTCTTATTGCTCCCTTCTTTATGGTAAAGCTGACTATTCCTGTCCCTCACTCCCTTAGTTCCCTGATTTTTGCTAGGTAATTAATTAACAAAATTATTTTCAAGATCTTGTATCTATTACATAGAATGTGTTGCAATTGTATTTGCAGAAGTTCCTGGAGAGAATGCATACATCTAAAGAGTGGTAGGAATGTCAGAAAATATGGAAAAGCAAATGCAGAATATATATTATGGAAGCCATAAATATATATAGATATATGCTACATGTGACAGCAAGAGATTTTCTAAAAAAACAGTGACTAAACAACAACAAAAAGTATAATCTGAACCCTTCTCTGACTGAATCACAGTTGATGATTACCCATTTGCTCCCATTTAGGGATACATTTTTATGATGTAGTATTCTTGAAAATGATCACTGGTTATGCTAATGGTCATAGTAACATGCCATTTTGTCAGCTTTCTACAAATTAGGTGGCATGTTTATGTACCCTACATGGATTATGTCACTGATTCCTCAAAGGCACCGTACTCAAATAGATGATATCTTTATTTTCAGTGAGAAAATTGAGGTATATAAAAAGTGACTGGGAATAGGGTTAAAATACATTCATTGTGATTCCAAACCCTCACCATTATCTTCATATAGGTCTGCAACATTGCCGTAAGTGAAGGGGCAATACAACATACGGAAAATGTGCATGGGGATCATGACAGAGGGGAATGGTTTTGTTAACTTAAAAAAAAAAATCCTACACATCCTTTGGTATTTGTTTAGTGCTCACTAAAAATTTTCATAAATATATGATGAGACACATGAGCATGAGATATGTCAAATTACAGCAATCAAATTTACTTTTGTGTGCTTTTTGCTAACTTGGATTCGAGTCCAGAAAGGGGTGGGGGAGAGGACAAGAGTGTTAACATGGAACCATCATCACTCAGTTTCACCTAGGGTTATCTCCAAAGTTTTATATGTCCTTGGCCTAAGGAAGTGTATTATTCATATAATAGCTGTTTTCTGCTTTTCAGCACCTGGTTTATTAGCATTATTTTAACACTAAGCCCCCAGTTAACTATGGGTGGAAATTTATATCGCTCTTTCCCTTTTCCCATTACATACTCAGAGCTCACTACACTGATGAAGCAGCCATACTATCTCCTCCTGGGTAGCCGGTGGGGGCACATTTTTAATTCAGAACTCAGGGAGAAAGTTTTAAATGACTATAAGAACTATTGCCCAGTGAATGGCGTTATGCTTTCTTATGAAAGCAGGTTAAAGCCAAAATCACTATTAGTGGTTAAAGAGAACACAATTTCTTCCCTCTCTTTCCTGTCATTTTAATATGAAAATGGAAAGTGGAGTCACATAAGGATCCAGATGTTTTGAGTGTCAGCTTACAGGATAGAAATACCCAAAGGCTGACCAGGGGGAGAAAAGCTGACAATAATTGCTTATATACCAGTACAATATATTACGGCATGAAACAAGGATGTCCCACAATCACCAGAGAAGTTTTGAGAGACAGACAAGAGCTAGGCTAGTTAGGAACAGCTAGAATTTTGCACATGAAATACATGCCCCCCCCCAAAAAAACTTGAAAAACAGATTCTAATTCCAAAGTCTCATCTCTGTGACACATTTTAATACACACACACACACACACACACACACACACACACACACACACACCCCACCTTTGGTTGTTCATTTTACTGAGTTGCTTCCTAATTCTAGGTTTGCTATTCATTCATCACTTGCTTTACCAAGATTGCAATGATAAAACTCACATACATTCTTTCCAAAACTACTATTAACAGTTCCAAGTTTCTGTGTAATTGGATAGATCTCTAAGTCATATTTATAAATGTTTTACTATAATTCAATACAGTTTTGCTATGTTCACAAGAAATACCATTCTAGAATATTACTCTTATTCTATTATTTCTTCTATAAAAATTTTAGTAGCTTCCAATCACCCAAATGACAAAGCTCCAAAATACTAAAAGCCTTCAAGGTGCTTTGATTACCTGAATGCAGACACCATTCCCAGCCTCTTTTCCAACAAAGAATCCCACTATCTTGTACCCTCAATGATTTCAAACATATCACTGTTCTATAATTCACTCACGCATTCATTCACTTATTCATTCACTCCGTAGACATTCATGGGACACCAACTATGTGCAAGGTACAGTCAAAGAAAAATACAGTAGAGATACAAATTTTCTTTTTGCAGTTTTCATTGTTGTCAGAGTAAATAGAAAGTTGATTATTATAAATAAGCAAATTGCACTGTATTAAAGGGTGAAGAATACTAAGAGTAAAACAAAACTAAGTAAGAACATGTGAGAAGTTCCAAGAATGAGCATGTTGAGAAAAATATTTTTCTACAAACATTTAACCCTAAAGGGGAATTAATGAGTCTATCCCTTCCAGAGCAGAGAGATTTCACTTTGAATACACTGCTACTCTTGGGCAACACACACTGAAACTTTTGTTTCACCCTGCAAACTGTTCTCAAATTTGAATATTGCATTTCCTTTTTAGTGTTGAAGCCCTGATATTTAATGGTATCACTCCAGTCTCTCTTATCAAGTTGTCTAAATTAAATTATAATTATCCTATGAAAGTGCCAGCTCCCCCAAAATACTGGAAACAAGTGCTGAAGTCCAAGCCAGACAATGTGAAGCCCTTCATCCACTTCTTCTTCCTCTTCCTCTTCCTCACAAGCCATAGTCATGGCACAAAGTGCAAAGTCAGACTTTCTTGGCCATTTCAGTGGCTGACCATGTACATTCCTCATGCTGTTCTCTGTTAAATATACCCTGGTCTTACTCATGAAAGCAGAAAACATTTTTCTTTATATTTTAATTTTATTTTTAAAAATATTCTATTTATTTATTTAACAGAGAAAGAGATAGGGAGAGAGGGAACACAAGTAGGGGGAGTGGGGGAGGGAGAAGAACGCCTCCTGCTGAGCAGAGAGCAGAGAGCTGGATGCCAGGCTCATCCCAGGACCCTGGGATTAGGACCTGAAAGAAAGGCAGAGGCCTAAAGACTGAGCCACCCAGGCAACCAGAAAACATTTTTAAACTGACCATTTTAGCCATTTTTTAACATGTTTCTATCATGTTCCATTGCTATTTGGATAAAGAAATAATTTCTTCAAAAGGTTTGGATGTGATGTCATCACCGCCTACCTCTCTATCCTGATTGGTTACCAAGCTGCTCTTGGTTCCATCTGCTCAGGTCACATGACCTTGCTTCAGTTCCACCATGGTTCCATGTTTTCTTGAACCTCAGGTTCTTTAATATTGTTCCCTCCTTTCTGTACTAGTTCTTCCTTTAAGCCAAATCTTTGATAACTAATATTATGCCTTCTAACATCACTCAAACAGCAGAATTTAAGGCAGCTATAACTTTCCCTCAGATGCTTTTCCTCACTCCCCACACCCTATTCAAAAATCAAGATATTTTTCTAACTTATTTTTCACAGAACGCTTTTGCTTCTTTTAGAACATATCTCAGTTTGTAACAGTGTATTTATTATTTGTTTTTCCCCATACTGGTTATCCCTTAGACCAAAGTCCCACAGCAGAAGGGACTGTATTTCTTTTGGCTCACAGTTGTATTCCCCTTATCTAGCAGTATTGCTGGCACATAGTAGGAAATCTCATAGTACTGGTTAAATGCATGAGTGAATAGCCAAGTCTGCCTCTGCTATTTTGTAAAAACAATTTAAAACATCTTCAAAGTTCCCTTAATTTCTTATTGCAAATCTCTGTATTAATTAGGAAGGTATCATTTCTATAAAATTGAGTTAGTTGCATGTGGCTTCTAAATAATCCTTAACTATTAGACTAAGTACAGGAATAATTTGCAAGTTAAGTTACTCTTACACATTTTTACAACTTGATCTGTAATTGTGTTTTGAAAAATATAAAATATAACAGAATATAAATATGAAAACAATATAACAATATAAATATAAAATGTATATAAAATATTAAGATGACAGAATTTTATTGATTGAATTATTATTTATTGTGACATTCTGGGTAGACTTTTCTTACTTTAGTCTGTATTACTAATGAGTCCTACCTTAGTAATACTATCACAAGAACTTTTTTTTTAAGTAGAGGTTATGAGGCATCTATAACTCTTAGAACTTTTGTGATTTTTTCTTCAGAGTAACTTCTGAAGTCAAAGGTCTCCAAAAGCAAAGATAGAAGCTATAGATGAACTCAATAGGGAACAAACCACAGAGGATGAGTTGAAATGTACCACGGGAGCTGTGTTTGAAGACAGACTCTCTGGGTCAGGTTGGAGTACAGTGTTAATGTCAAACAACTAACTATCCATACAAACCAAGTTCCCGTGCAACTTCAGCAGTGATATATGCTCTCATTAAAGTAGTCAAGTATGCGTTCTCAGAATGATTGAGTCCATTTCTATAGTTACCAACCTATTCCAAAAGAAAGTATACTAGTTAACGATGAACTTACAAAATAACTTTACAAGGGATCACACTACAACTTCTGTATACTCTGTATTGCACATTTCCATACATCTTTCCAGTCTATAAAATTGCCTACCATAGAATCATGATTGTGAATAAAAAATGAAATTCTAGTGTTGAATGGGCTGCTGAATGTAGAAATAAGCCCTATATTTTCTTCATAAATTTTTTTTCTATTTTTATAATTTTTTAATTCTTTTATTTATTTCTTATTTTTTTATAAACATATAATGTATTTTTATCCCCAGGGGTACAGGTCTGTGAATCGCCAGGTTTACACACTTCACAGCACTCTCCATAGCACATACCCTCCCCAATGTCCATAACCCCCCTCCCACTCTCCCAACCTCCCTCCCCTCACCAACCCTGTTTGTTTTGTGAGATTAAGAGTCACTTATGGTTTGTCTCCCTCCCAATCCCATCTTGTTTCATTTATTCTTCTCCTATCCCCCTAACCCCCATGTGGCATCTCCACATCCTCATATCAGGGAGATCATATGATAGTTGTCTTTCTCCGATTGACTTATAATTTTTATGAATTGAGTTACTTTTACCTAACCTATTCCAAATAATAAAAACAGATGCTATCAAAGTATCATATTTCCAATCCAAATAAAGATGAATATCCAAGAAGGGAAGGAAGGAAACTATTAAATTCTTTATAAATTACAAGGATGTAATTATTTCATGGTTCAATTAGCTAATGACTAAAGTTATTTGAGTCCTTAAAGAAAGAGTTCAGTATGAATGCAGAGAGTTATAATTTTTATAAACTAGATAACTCATATTAAGAAAACAATTTCTAAGAATTAAATAATATTTTATCAGTTTTAAAATTATAGTGGTATAGTAGTACATAATTTTAGCGTAACTAGGAAAGGGAGAAAAATTAATTATGCTTATTAGAAAAGCAATGGAGATAATATTTTTAGGCTAAGAAAAACAATATAGGATAGAAAACTCATAAAAACATGATATATTTTAATGCACCTACACTGTTATTCTATCCCTGTGTTCCATAATTGTTAAGTCCAATTTCCCAGTGCCAATGATCCATCATATAAATTGACTTAGAATATAATTGATGTTCTCCTTATATCAGTAAACTTCAATTTATGTTTTAGCTATTAAAAATATATACGCAGTTTGGGCACCTTGGTGGCTCAGTCATTAAGCGTCTGCCTTCAGCTTGGGTCATGATCCCAGGGGTCTGGGTCATGATCCCAGGGTCCTGGGATCCAGCCCTGAATCAGGCTCTCTGCTCAGAGGGAAGCCTGTTTTCCCTCTCACATTCCCTCTGTTTGTGTTCTCTTTCTTGCTGACTCTCTGTCAAATAAATAAAATCTAAATAAAATAAAATAAACATATATATGCAGCATTTTCTCACTGATTAGATACAATAATAAATGTTTTTACTGAAAAAAATCAATGCAAATTTATATATTTTTTAATTGGAATGCACTGTATTTATTTGAATTCCTTGTTTTTTAAAGAACATTTGGAAATATGAAAAGCAAACAAACCAAAAATTCAGTCTAAAAAAATATCTGTGTATTTTTCCTTGAGTATTTTTTGACATTTTATTTTTTTTATTAACATATAATGTATTATTTGTTTCAGGGGTACAGGTCTGTGATTCATCAGTCTTACACAATTCCCAGTGCTCACCATAGCACATACCCTCTCTGTTCATTTACAGAAATAAACTCTCTATCCTTGGGAGTCTTGCTTTTGTTACCGAGAATTTTCTTGAGATGCTTGGGAATTTTTATTAAGTGAATGAGTTAATATCTCACTTGATCATCATCCTTGAAATACGTCTATTACTGTTCCAAACCACCGTCATAAATAAGCAGAGAATATAAAATCTTGCTGTTAGGCCCCAGGTTTAAAGTCTGGGTATTTCCTTCTATCTGCCCAGTACCCATTGCATGTAGACTACATGCCAATATTTTGACATAGTCAGGAAGACTCCACTTAATTATGATGGTTAGTTTTATGTGTCAACTTACCTAGTATATAGTAGGTTATTTAACCAAACACTATTTATTATTTATTTAACCAAACTCTAATATAGGTGTCGCAGTTAACCTAGATGGTTAGCATCTACAATAAGTTGGCATTAGTAATTACCCTCATTTATGTGGATGGACCTCATCCAGCTAGTTAAAAATCCATAGAAACAAAAATTGAGATTTCCTGGAGAAGAAATTCTGCCTCACGGTTATAACATCAACTTCTACCTGAATTTCCAGCCTGCTGACTTGCCCTACAGATTTAACCCTGCCAGTTTCTATAACTGCATGGGCCAATTCCTTAAAATCAGTCTCTTCGTGTGTCTATGTGTGCGTATGTAGACGTATCTGTATGTATACATATGTGTGTATACATGTGTGTATACGTGTGTATGTACGTATGTGCATACACACACATGCATAGCCTATTGATTCTGTTTCTCTGGAGAACCCTAATATAATGATCAAGCTGTGTCCTCTCTCTAGCCTCATTTCCCACTACTCTCCATTACTCCAGTCTACTGGAGGGAAAACCAAGTTGGATTTAACATTCTTGAATTAGAACTTTTGTTTTTTGTTTTTTTTTTTTCTTCCGGTGTTCAGTTTCCTAATTTGGTCATTATTGTACCATGGTTCTCTGGCTCTTTTAGAATTCCAATTTTTTTCCTGAAAACTATTGGCCTAAAGTCTTATCATGTGGAATTTACTTATTATGACATGGAGTTAGGAGTTTAAGATTTTCTTTTGCTTTTAATTTAAATTTTTTTTTAATTTAAAATTTTACCTATCCTTCAGATATATTAGTATTTTCATTTCAATTATTGTAAATATATTTTTTACTTAAGGAATTGAAGATAAAGATTTCATAAGGAAATTGCGTTTGGAAGAAATTTCCTCAAAAACATGATCTGTGACCTCAATTGATTCCCACCATCTTTTTGTGTTTTTCATCTATCATTTATCTATCTATCCATCTATCATCTATCATTATATCTTCTCTTTTTTTTGCAACATTATTTGAAAACTAATAATGATCTAAATTAACAAATAAATATTTGTGTGGCTTGGGTCTTGAATCTACTCATTTTTGTTTAATCTGTTTTATATCATGATATGGGTGAGGTGAATATTTTAAGATTCTTGATGTCCACTTGTTTCCCATGCACTTTAGCAGAATTTTCATTCAACTTCTTGAATTAAGTATATTTAGCCATTTAAAGTTAATAGTTACATATATACTTAGCCTTTTTCAAAGTTTTTAAATAATGTTTTACTCCTTTGGTCTTCATCATTTTTGCCATGCTAAAAACATTTGATCCTCTTTCCCTAGAGAAAGAATATCATCTTAAAATTACAATGTTCTAATTTTTTTATTATCAGTGGATCATTTACTTAATAGGAATATTTTCCTGGTTAAAAACTAACAATATAAAAATTCATAAGTGTTTATAACTGAGTCTTTTTGTTCTCTCTTGTTCCCATTTCTTTCTAATTGCAAACCATACTTCTCTGGAAAGAAGATATTTACTCCTTAATAGACTTTCTCTTCCTGCTGTTTATTCTTTAGCTAAAGTCATAATCCCACATTTGTGACACTATAATCATCTCTACAGTCACTAATTGTTCTAAAATGCTGCTTTAGGTGAAGATATACAGCAGGGAGTCAGTGAACTACCAAAAAACAAAGATGCTATTTTCAACTCTGCACATTTTTTTGTGTGAGGAAGGGGACAATTCTCAAATAGAAGTTGATTACCTGCAATTGTTTCAAGTTATGTTGCTTTATAAGTTTAAATAATTGTCATGATTCTTAACTTAGTTACATTTTCATGCTTATTATGATAGATGTTTAATAATTTTATCTGGTGACCAAATATAAATAATCATTATGCATTTCTTATGTTTTGTAGAGTACAACCTATGTTTACGTTGGCCCAAAGGTATGAAATTCCTAATTACTTTCTGAAGATAGTTATTTGGAGCAATTTTGTGTGGAAACATCCAGGTGAAAATAAATTATAAAATAAAGTCTTTGGAAATCACTTGGATTTTGAAATTAGAATTATATATGAAGAAAATCTTTTATAAAATATTAGATTCCTCTTTGGTTCAGTCTCTATGTGTTGTTATACAAATTTATATACATTTAATATAATTTAATACAAACACAGATCTGACTCCAGAAACAATAAAGGATGACTTTTATTTTTATTTTATTTTTTTTTAAGATTTATTTATTTATTTGAGAGAGAGAGAGAAAGAGTGACAGTGTGAACCGGAGAGAAAATCTCAAGCAGATGTCCACTGAGTGTGGAGCCAGATGCAGACCTGGTTCTCATGACCCTGAGATCATGACCTGAGCTAAAACCAAGAGTCAGATGCTCAACTGACTGAGCCACCCAGGCACCCCCCCAAAATATATGTATTTTTAAATTAAGTCTTCCCTAAAAGGACCTTCGTAGGTTTTTTTTAAAGTTCATTACTCTGAAAGCTCCTTAGAATTCCTCTCCAGAATTCCTTGTCTCCTTCCCAAATCCTACAATTTTGAAAATATTTATTATGCTCCGATCTCTCCTATCCATGCGCTTCTTTCAGTTATACCTCTTTCCCTTTTTCCACTTCCTTTAGCTTCCCATTTCATATGACTGTCCAACTACTGGAATTAAGTTCTATTTGCTATCTGATCTAAGTGACCTAAAGGCAATTTTTCTCCTATCATCCTGTCTTCCTGTGTCATATGTTCTTACATATATTGCTTTCCTTATGAAAACATTCATGGACCATTTCTGATGGATAAAAGTTTTACCTATTTTCATAAGGATAATAATTCTTTCCTTAGTGCATTATTAAAATAAATAATGTACCATGTTACCAATGTTATACTTAGAGTAGGATAGCAAAGAATGTTTATCCACTCAACTATTTGATTTATCAGTTTATGAATAACTCCAAACCTAACCTTAACCCTACTCTTTTAAAAAAACAGCAACAAATTAATCTAGAAATAGAATCTCACAAAGTGCCTTTCTCAAAGGTATGGTGGCCCCTTAGCTAGCTCCTTAAATAATAGCAAATATTTTCTCCAGTAATTATGTTCTTTCCCATATATTGAAATTTCTACTTATTCAACAAGTTACCATATCATATTTATATATAGGTCTGTACTTCCAAAGAAATTAATCACTCTAGAGTAGGTTTAAGTTTCCAACCCACCATATTTTCCATTATTGGAACTCCCAATGGGTTTTTGTAGAAACCACCTTGCACTGCCGTCTTCAGTTTACTCATTTGTTTTCTGAGGAAATAATCCTATTAGACTGCTATAATTCTATTATAAAGCTATAAACATTTCAAAAATAAAATGAGAATTCCAGGAATAAGAGGAGGAGACTAAAGATATTTCACAGACTCAATAATTTAGGATTGGAACAGATATAAGAGGTTCAATCACACAGTCCCTCACTATCCCTTTTTGATTGAATTATCTCAATAAGTGGCTGTTCAGCCTCTGAAAGTTTCCACTGACAGAAGAGTTAAAAATTTCCAACCTGTCCAATTTCACTTATGGGCATCTAACAGTCCTTTCATATAATTAATTAATTTCTATGTTGTTCAATTATGATTTTGAGTTCCTCTCATTGAGGCAAGGTGGTCTAATTCCTCTCATTGAGGCAAGGTGGTCAAGGACATTTATTCAACCACTTGAGTATAATTATTATAGGCCCTACAGTATTTCTCTTTTCCAAATTAAACATTAGCAGTTTCTTCAATTAATTCTGAAAACACATGCCTCTAGATTCTTGAATTTATCAATGATCATCTAGGATTCAGTCCCCACAAATAAACACACCACTCAAGTGGTCGAATTTAATCCCAGGTCAGGTGAGACTTTATATCCTTTGAATGGAAATGATATTTCAATTAATTTTGTTCAATGTGAAAATGTATTTTTCTAATAGCCCAAGCATATGTTTAGTTTAAATACAGGTAATTCTAAGATTTGAATGCAAATAAAACCATCATTCAAATCATCTGTATTCTTATTACTTAGTAAGAAGTATTTGACAATTACTGAATGTAGTTTTAAAATGTCCATGTTTGCATATGTATATGAATGCAATGGAAAGATAACGATTAATTAAATTCTGAAGAGACATGGATTGAGAGAGATTTGAAAGAGGAAGGGAGTTCTTAGACCATGGGTAAACACAATTCAGTTACAAAGCTAAATGAAAGGCAGAGTGTAATTCAAATATATGCTGTAATAGGGAAATATTATAGAAAAAAATGGAGAATCCTTGTACAGATTTATTTTCTAACATGATCAACTAAAATGGAAAGGCTTGCATTGCTGAGTAAAAACATGGGTACTAAAGAAGATATGACCTTTGAGTTGAAGATCATCACACGATCTAAGGGATAATCTATTTACTCTTATTCCCTTGAGTTCAGTCTCTGTGGTATAAACTGTTCTTCTTCTTCTTTTTTTTTTTTTTTTGTTCCACTTTGTCCATAAGAACTTTTTAAAAAAATATATTTTATTTATTTGATGGAGACAACAAGAGAAAGGAACACAAGCAGTGGCAATGGGAGAGGGAGAAGCAGGCTTCCCACCAAGCTGGGAACCCAATGTGGGGCTCGATCCCAAGACCCTGGGATCATGACCTGAGCTGGAGGCAGACACTTAATGACTGAGCCACCCAGGTGCCCATAAGTACTTTATTTTTAAATTTTTTATAAAATTAATTAACATATAGTGTATTATTAGTTTCAGAGGTAGAGTTCAGTGATTCATCAGTCTTATATAATACCCAGTGCTCATTACATTAAGTGTCCTCCTTAATGTCCATCACCCAGTTACTCCATTCCCATCTCGTTCCTCTCCAGCAATCCTCAATTTGTTTCCTATGATTAAGAGTCTCTCGTGGTTTGTCTTTCTCTCTCTGCTTTTCTCTTGTTTTATTTTTTCCCTCTCTTCCCCTGTGATTCTGTTTTGTTTCTTAAATTCCACATATGAGTGAGATCATATAGTTGTCTTTCGCTGATTGATGTATTTCACTTAGCATAATACCCTCTAGTTCCATCCATGTAATTGCAAATGGAAAGATTTCATTTTTTGATGGCTGAGTAGTATTCCACTGTGTGTGTGTGTGTGTGTGTGTGTGTGTGTGTGTGTGCGCGTGATATACACACCACCTCTTCTTTATCCATTCATCAGTTGATGGATAATCTGGGCTCTTTCCAAATTTTAGCTATTATAGACATTGTTGCTGTAAACATCTGGGTGTAGGTACCCCTTCATTTCACTACATTTGTATCTTTGGAGTAAGTACCCAGTAGTGCAGTTGCTGGGTCATAAGATGGCTCCATTTTTAACCTCTTGAGGAACCTTCATGCTGTTTCCAGAGGGGCTGTACCTGCATTCCCACCAGCAGTGTAATAGGGTTCCTCTTTCTCTGCATCCTTGCCAATATCTGTCATTTCCTGACTTGTTAATTTTAGCCATTCTGACTGGTGTGAGGTGATATCTTAATTGTGGTTTTGATTTGTATTTCCCTGATACCAAGGAATGTTGATCATTTTTTCATGTGTCTATGTATCTGTTGGCTATTCATCTGTCTTCTTTGGAGAAATGTCTGTTCATGTCTAATGCCCATTTCTTGACTGGATAATGTGTTTTTTGGGTTTTGAGTTTGATAAGTTCTTTATAGATTTTGGATACAGTCCTTTATCTGTTAAGACCTTTGTAAATATCTTCTCCCATTCTGTCAAAAGTCAACTCTTCCCTTTGCTGTGCAAAAGCTTTTTATCTTGATAAAGTCCCAATAGTTTTGCCTTCATTTGCCTTGCCTTTGGAGACATGTCTAGAAAGAAGTTGTTGTGGCTGAGGTCAAAGAGGTTGCTGTTTGTGTTCTCTCCTAGGATTCTGATAGATTTCAGTCTCATAAACTGTTCTGACACAGGGAAATGAGATAGAAATAGTGCAAAGTTCTAATTCACAATCTAATGAGGATCATTAACTCATTAATTTACTATAACAGATCCCTGGGATAAAAATTGGTCTATCAAAATGCTGTGTCTTGATATTGATAAAAGTATATTTTAAATACATCCATATAAGGGGCACCTGGGTGCTCAGTGAGTTAAGCCTCTGCCTTCGGCTCAGGTCATGATCTCAGGGTCCTGGGATCAAGCCCCACATCAGGCTCTCTGCTCGGCAGGAAGACTGCTTCCCTCTCTCTCTCTGCCTGTGCCTCTGCCTACTTGTGATCTCTCTCTCTGTCAAATAAATAAATAAAACCTTTAATAAATAAATCTATAAACAATTTTAGGGTATCTAAAAATAGAATATAATAATATTAAAAATACAATAAATAAACAAACAAATAAATAAAATGGCTTGCAGGAACAGCCATTTTGGGGGAGAGCATTAATAAAAACGAAAATATTAGTCAACACCTTAAACATGAATGCTTTCATTACCTTTTCTGGGGAATCAAATTGAGCAAAGCAAAATTTATATCTTTACTATTTACAAGAAATTCACCTAAAAATAAAACGCCACCCGAAGGTTGAAAGGAAGGAAAAGAGTATATATTTCAATTAATTAATGTGAATGAAGGCCAAGCGTAGTAATCCTAGCAACAGGAAAATCCACAGCTATGATTCTCAAAGCTTGAACAATAAATTACATAAAAATGTATAATTTCTCTGGTTACAAGTTTGAGTGGGTATACTGAATAGGCTGATGATATTGGCAGCTCAGAAAAGTTGTAATTCAAAATTTCCATTTTTTTTGTTTGGGTTTCAGTAAGTTAACAGAGCACTTTGGAGATATGCAATTGCAGGCCAGGAGTCTAGGGATGGCAGAGCTTGGCCTGCTCAAAAAATTAGGAAAGAAGAGGAGAGCGCCACATTCTGGATGATGCTGAAATTATCATCTGCTGTGCTCAGCCTTTCTCTGGAAGCCTACTACCTAGAGGGGACCAAAGGTAGTGGTGGTCTAGAGAAGCTAGAACATGTGGCTCCCTCCAGTGTGGCTGGTAGATGGGTGGCAGCATCAGAACTATGGAGGAAAGTAATTGTAACATATAGATCACATTAGGAGACTAAATCAAAAGTGGACCAAATAGATCGACCAGAATCAGAAAATACAGAACTAACTTAAAATGGGCTGACTTGAAAAAAACAAAACAAGCAAACAAAAACAAACAAACAAACAAAAAACCCACTGTGAGTCAAAATTTTCTCTAAATGTTCTAGGGAGAGAAGAATCCTTGCAAGTCTATGATTCCTTGTACCCAAGGGAAAGTGTACTGGGAGAAAAATGATGGTGGTGGCTGACTGGAGTTACAGACTTAGACGAAAATAGTTTTCCTTAAAATATATTATCAGCAGGTACAAAAACACTACTTCTGAGGGTCCCTGTCTCAGTTTCCTGGTCAGTCCTTCTCTTTAGTAAAACATTAGACCCCTGGACTCTGTGATTTGATAGTTGTCACACACATATATACCCTATCGATCCCAACAGAGAATGTCCATAAAAACTCAGTTTATTTCTGCCATTGCAATAGAAAGAGGAAAAGGACTAACATAGAAAATGTTTTGCATTTTTGCTGATTATTCAACTACTACAATGTGAAGTCTGCTGTTTGAACAAATGTTCGTATCTGAGTTCCAATTTAAAGAAATTTACTTTTGCGTTTTTAACGAAACCTCTATGAACATGTGTCACATTGTTTTGCCTTATTTTATGTCACATCACTTCTTTTCGACCATTGTATTTTGACTCAGAATAACTCTTTCTTTCCCTTGAGGAGAGGATCAACCTGAACTATTTTATTGAACTGCCATTTGAATTTGAAGGGATTTTCCATTTTGAAAGTTGAATTTTTCTAATGAGGTATTTCAGTAAAACGTACTCTGAAAATTAAACAGTTGAGGTGAACTGGTTATATACTGAATTCATTATACAAATATTAATAACAAAAACAAGCAAAAAAATTTAAAAAAGATTTTCATCATTTATCACTATCCGCACAACTTCAATAAAGCTAATTAAAAATCTCATTTTCACAGTAGGTAATAGGTTTAATCAAGGCTCTAATAATTCTTTCCAAAAATAATAAAATACAAATATGTCTTTATGCAAAGTATCAATTTTCAGGTTGAGTTAGCCACAAAAAAGTATGATTTTAAGTATAAAATGTATTATTCATCAAGTAAGTTATATTAGAGGAGTCTAAACACTGCATCTTCTAAATAAAATATATTTACATATTTATTATAGCATTAGAGATAATTAAAAATGACACGCATAGAACGCAGGTTTGAAAGCTCTTTATCTTTGCCACGGACACATCACCTGCTAGGACACATGCTATCATTTTGGCTAATACGAATTCACTGCCACTGTGAACAGCTAGGTAAGAGGAAAGACCACCTGCCAACATGCACCTCCCTGCTGGACTTTGGTTTTGTCTACATTGTTTTCAAATACCTATTTTAACACAGAGTTTCCTTGTCCACTAAATTTGAACAGAGCTTTTCAGCCTTCTGCTAAATGGGTAGTTCTTCCTCTGTGATTCAGTGTCTAAGCTCAGATAATCCAACCTCTTTTATGAAAAGGTCATTGACTTCTAAGACATCTGGTTTCATATTAAGACATTTTCTTATTTTCAGACCTTTTTTTTTTTTTTTACATTGTGCTGAATGTCTTCCATACGCAGCAGCTACTCTTCTCTTTTCTGCCCTGAGTGTTGCACTTTTTCTGTATTTAAAAGCACTCATTACTCTAAAATGTGTATATCAAGGATGTACTCTATGCAAGGTACTGTATAAAGAACAACTCCAAATAGTAACACAGAACATAAGTACGTGACATCTTTTCAAGTATTTGGAAATATATGCCTTTTTTTCCAGGCTAAAATTGCAAGTCTGTGTCAACCATTTTTCACTGATTTTTACCTCATAAACATTATATATTTATTTTCATCTTCACTGCCATTCTGTTAGTCAAAGCTTCCTAATTGACCATGAATATATTAAGCTTCATGCTAATTCTGTGTTTACAGGGTTAGTGAGCCCTAAAATATGCAAAATCAATTCACTTTCTGTTTCGTTAATATCTATTAAGCAGCTTCTCATTTAAACACGAACACAATTTTAAACATTTTGTACATAAGATATGCAATATAATTATATAATATAAAAAATTATATATAATATATTTGTAAAAATACAAATATCCTGCTTGGTCTGTCCTTGCATACTTTTCCAACATCAATTTTCACTATTCTTCCTTTTAGTCATGCCATATTTCAGTTTTGAAACATTCCAAACTCTTACCTGCTTCCAGACTTCACCATACACAACTTCTCTTCCTGGATTTCACTTCAACCTACTCTCCCTAAGAAAATTAGCTACCATTCTTTACTAATGACCTGGAAGGAAACTGAGTCTAACTATCCTGCAGATGAAATTGCTTTCAGCTCAACAAAATCCATTACGTGTACTTCTGAACTGTATTATTCAGACATGTAACCAAGTGAGATGAGGGCAGAAGTGATGTGTACCACTTGGGTACAAGACTTTAAGAAGTAGTCTACATCCTGCAGCTCGAGCTCGCACTCTCTCTCTCTCCTTCCCCCCCCCCCACCCCTTCACCTCTCCCTGAACTGATGTAATAATAAGTCCCCAGGGAACTGCAAAACTGCTTGGAAACTTTGTTATAACATAAAAGAGAGTTATATCCTAACAAGAATATTCTCCCCAGACTACTTCTCCAAGTTTAGTGTTGGATTTTTTAGTGATCATCTTCTGTTGTTTACTTTCTGCTTTGTTCTCTTCTGGATCTGCATGATTATACCACCAGGGCCAGATAATGAGCAAAATAAAATCAGTACATGCTGTTTCATTTTTGGATGGGTAAGGAATGCAATAAATAAATAGATAAATACATATTTTGTATATTTGCAGGTAGAGAGTAGTAAGGGGTTAAGCATGCTAATTCTAGAGCTCTGTTCCTCCCCAAAAGTAATTAATGAGCTGGCGAATGTGTTGGAATTGACTTTCAGAACACCAGAATCTGTTCAACACTTGCAATGGGCAGAGGAAGACTTGGAGAAAGAAGCTGATGCTCTGTGGTAAGAATGAACTGTGTGCTCTAAATGGCCTGTTATCCCCCAAACACAAGATTGGCAGGAACAGTGAGGATGGTTCGGATGGCCCTGAAGTCCTGGTTCATTCACTGGTGCCAGAGGAAGTGGACTCGTCTCGAAGGACTGTAGTTGTCCTTCAGCCTGTCTAGTGGTTTATTCAAAGATCTACAGGAAGGTTTCCCTTTCTTCTGCCTCACAAGGAGTTGTCCCAGGGCTCGACAGAGCTCTGGGCAGATTCTGCTGAAAATGTTGAAAGGCTATAGAAAGTGATCTATTAAATATATGAAGCATAATAATTTATTGTTTATGTTTATCCTTTACTAATTTCCATAGAATTAACTTATTTATGGAGAAAATCATTTATTTATTGGAATTATCATCTTGCTGCATGGTGAATCTTTTTAACATTTCCCATAGTGAAAGTATGATGGAAATAAAAACCCTTATTTCTCTAAAATATATATATTTTACCTTTATAATTGAATTTTTTTCACTGAGTATAGTGCACTGGATTTAAGGATTTTGTTTTGTGTTCTCAGGATTTTCAAGATGACATTCCATTTTCTGCCTCTTTTCATTTCTTTTGGATTTCCCCCAGAGATGATCATGTCATCTCTGAACACTTATATTTCTTCCATCCCAATCTATATACTTTTATTTCTATTTCTTATCTCATCTCATTAGTTAAGACTTCTAGTATATTGAAGAGGAGTGAAAAGAGGGAACATCCTTGCCTTGTAGCTGATCTCAGTTGGAAAACTACAAGTTTCTCACTATTAAGTATAAGGTTACCTGTAGGGGTTTTTTTTTGTTTGTTTGTTTGTTTTTTTTAGCTATGGTTTATCAGTTGAGAAAGTTCTCCTCAATTCCTTACTGAGAGATTTTATAATCAATGGGTGTTGACTTTTGTCAAATACTACTTCTTTTTTCTTTTTCTAGTTCCCTAAGGTAGAAACAGAACATTGTTTTTGGATCTTACTTCTTGTCTAATATAGACATTCAATGTTATTAATTTCCCTCTATTGCATTTCACTGCATCCCACATATTTTGTTTGATAAGTTGCATTTTCATTTTAATTTGATTAAAATATTCTTAAATTCTCTTGAAATTTCTTATTTTGATTCATGTGTTATTTAGAAGCATGTTGTTGAATCCACAATTTTGGAATTTTCCAATTATCTTTCTGTTTGATTCCTTTGTAGTCTCAGAGAAGACAAATAAAATTATGATTTCTACTATTTTATTTTTTTAAGTAAGATTTATTAATTTATTGATTTATTGGTTTGAGAGAGAGAGCACACACAAGCAGGAGGGACAGAGGGAGAAGGGGGATAAAAACTCAAGCAATTTCCATGTTCAGCATGAAGCCCAAGGTGGGGTTCAATCTCACAACCCTGAAATCATGACCTGAGCTAAAATCAAGAGATGGAAGCTTAACCTACTGCACCACCCAAGCTCCTCTCTTTTTAATTTCTTTATGTATATTTTATAGCTCAGAATGTGGCTTACCTTGACAAATGTTCCATGTAAGTGTGAGAAAAGACGTGATCTACAGATGTCAATTATATCCAGTTGATTGACGGTGTTGTTAAGCTCAACTATATCCTTACTGATTTTTTGCTTGCTGAGTCTATCCATTTCTAACCGAGGACTATTAAAGTTTTGAACTATGATAGTACATTAATCTCTTTCTTCTTGCAGTCTTATTAGTTTTGCCTCATGTATTTAACACTCTATAGTTAGGCACTTACAAAGTAAAGATTGTTATGTTTTAGAGAGTTGACCCCTCCACCATTAAACCATGCTTTTCTCTATCTCTGAAAACTTTCCTTGCTTTGAAGTATACTTTGTTTAAAATTTATATAGCTATTCTTCTTTTTAAATTAGCATTATCATAGTATGTTTCCTCCACTCATTTACTTTTAATTTGTATGTCTTTATATTTAAAGTAGGTTTCTTTTTTTTTTTTTAAGATTTTATTTATTTATTTAACAGAGAGAGAGATCACAAGTAGGTAGAGAGGCAGGCAGAGAGAGGAGGAAGCAGGCTCCCTGTGGAGCAGAGAGCACGATGCGGGACTCGATCCCAGGACCCTGAGATCATGACCTGAGCTGAAGGCAGCGGCTTAATCCACTGAGCCACCCAGGCACCCCTAAAGTAGGTTTCTTGTCAACAACAGATAGCTGTTTGTGATTTTTGTTCCATTCTGACAATCTGTGTCTTATCATTGGTACATTTAGTCATCAACATTCAAACTTATTAATATAGTTGGATTAATATTTACCATAATCATTACTGTTTTCTGCCTTATTCTTCATTTCTATTTTTGTCTTTCTGTCTTTCTTGTTTTGTGTGTGTGCTTTTAACTGAGAATTCTGTATTACTTCTTTTCTTTTTCTTTTTTTTGTAAACTTTTTTAACAGTTGTAGAGTTTGTAATATACATTTACAGCTAATCAAAGTCTACTTTCAGATAACATTATACAACTTCACAGGTACTGTAGGTACACATTAATAACAAAATAATCCAAATTCCTCCCTTTTATCCCTTATATCATTGATGTCATTTATTTACTTATATATTATTAACTTATATATTATTATATATTATTTATATGTATGTATTATATATAAGTATGTATTTATATTTATATATTTATTTATTATATTTTATTTTAGTTATATAAATTTATTTTATTATATATTATTTTAAAAATACTTATACATAAGTAAATGCATTATATATTTAATTATTTAGTTTTAATTTTTAAATAATTCTTAATTTATTATTTAATTATATTAATTTTAAATATATTATATATTATTTACTTATATATTATTATATAGTATTTACTTATGTATTAGCATAAAAAGAATATATATAATGTTATATTATCTAATCTTATACATTTTAAGATATATACATGAGAATACATAATTCATATTGCTCATATTAATTGAAAAAATTATTATCTGTGACATCAATTAAGAATAAGAAAAATAGGGGCCCTGGGTGGCTCAGTGGGTTAAAGCCTCTGCCTTCGGCTCAGGTCATTACCCCAGGGTCCTGGGATCAGCCCTGCATCAGAGCCTGATGCAGGGAGCCTGCTTCCTCCTCTCTCTCTCTCTCTCCGCCTGCCTCTCTGCCTAGTTGTGATTAATCTCTGTCAAATAAATAAAATGTTAAAAAAAAAAAAGAATAAAAATAAGCAGTTCCTGGGTGACACAGTTGGTTAAGTGTCTGACTCTTGGTTTCAGCTGACTCTTGGTTTCAGGATCTCAGAGTTGTAAGATCAAGCCCTGAATGGAGCTCCTTGCTCAGGATGGCATCTGCCTGAGATTCTCTCTTCCTCTTTCCTCCCCCTGCCACTTGTGCTCTTCCTCTCTTTTCCCATCTCTAAAAATAAATAAATAAATAAGTAAATCTTTAAGACTAAGAAAACAAGTTTTTATTTTATTTTCACTTCTTGAGTGCTCTTCTTTTCTTTATTTAGATCCTAGTTTCTAATGTATATTATTTTCTTTCTGTTAAAAAAAAAAAACCTCTTAACATTTCTTGCAAGGCAGGTCTACTGATAACATCATTCTCTCAAGTTTTATTTGTCTGAGAAAGTATTTATTTCTCCTTCACTTCTGAAAAATATTTTGCAAGGTATAGAATTCTAGGTTGGTAGGATTTTTGTTTTATTTTTTTTTAATTTCACTCCACTTTCTTCTTATTTATACGGTTTCTGAAAAGAAGTCAAATGTAATTCTTTTTTCTTTTATTAGTAAGATGTTTTTACTTCTCTGGTTTCTTTCAGGATTTTTTCTTTATCTTTGATTTTTCTGTATTTATAAATTATATGTGGGACTAAATCTTTTGGTGCTCACACTGCTTGACATTCTCTTAGTTTTCTGAATCTGCTGTTTGTTGTTGAACATTATTTTTTTTTAATATTTTATTTATTTATTTGACAGACAGAGATCACAAGTAGGTGAGAGGCAGGCACAGGGGCTGGGGGCAGTGAAGCAGGTTCCCTGCTGAGGACCCAATACAGGGCTTGATCCTAGGACCCTGAGATCATGACCTGAGGTGAAGGCAGAGGCTTAACCCACTGAGCCACCCAGGCACCCCAGTCTCTTTTTACATTTATCTGTCTTTCTTTAGAAGTTAGGCCATCCCGTTGCTTTGTAACTTCAGATATTTGATGGGCGGGTTTAGGAATTTTTTTTTTTTTTTAAGATTATCTTGCTTTTGTTGTGGAGTAGGTGGTAGAAGTGACAATATTTCTTCTTTCTAGGCATAAGTGGAATTGGTATTTACATTTTAAATTGTGTCATTTGTTTTATAATGTGCTTCTCTTTATACTCCCTAGGGGGCCCCTTTACTGTAAACAATGTAACTTAAATTCCAGGTCTACCCAATTGTCAATTGTTCAAACAATCAAACAATCTTTTACAACTTCTTATGTGTCAGTATGGCCCCAGTAATAAGGTGATATATCAATCCAAATACAACTCAGTCACTGATGTGTTTTGTTCCTGCCTGACACCTTCAGTAAGTCTCACCTTCCATATTCCTTGATCAAGCATCCTAACTCCATAAATTTCCCAGGCATATGGTATAAGGAAAGTGTCATTTATTCTTCTCAAACTAGAATAATTGTATACATTTTCAATCACTGATAAGGCATGAAATAGTCTATACTAATCCTCTCAAATCTGGACATATCAGTACTGAGTGGTTTTCTGACAACACTTAGTATTGATTCTGCCATGAAAGCTTTAAAAAGTGCTGTATGATTTTTGTCTGGTCTATTCCTGAGAAAATATTTTTCATTGGTTCACAGCTTCTTCCTGTCTCATTCTCTCTCTGCTGAATTTCTATGTGTTCTGCACTTCTCCAAGATTTCTTGTAAGTTAAAATTTGACCTTTATGGAAACTGCTTCTTTGTAGAAGAAAGCAGGCAATATATGTAGAAGCAAGGTAGAGCTGGAACTAGAAAAAACTAAATTTGGCAACCCCAATGTAAAAGTTGACTAAGGTTCATATGGCAAATGGATATAAAAACATGTTAGTGTAAATTTATTGGTAATAATATATTCAGAAGGGAAAAAGCAAACTTATACAATGAATAGTCATGACCTACTTCAACCAAGGGTTCAAAGTTAAGTATGATCAATAGCTATAAATAATAGAGAAGATTGCTCAATTGATAAGGGAGCATTTTGGCAGTCTTGCAATTTTGAAGAAACTATAGTAATTTTTTCAAATAAACAAACATACTAAATAATCATTTCCTCATGCAGGAAATGATATCACCACATAACATCTCCCAGAGCAACAACTTCTGTATTGCCTTTTATGGCTTTAATATCGGAGGGTACAGATTCTCAACCTCAGTTGTTATGCATCAACAGCAAGGAGAGGGCAATTTAAGGTGAAGCAATAGCAAAGTGGACATAATATTATAATGTTGGTCCATATTTTTATATCTATATTTGTGTTGCAAGGTATATTGTTGAGTTGAATAACAGAATTAAATTTCATAACAGTACTAAGTCACATATGTAGGTGTGTATATACACATGCATACATGAAATATTTTACTATTATATATGCACACATATATACACACATATATATGTACATATACATATATATGCACATGGTTTATAAAATATATATGTAATGTACACACATAGAGACTTTTTTTCAAAATCACAAAATAGAAAGCAAGCTAAAAAATTGTTTAAATTCTATGAGCTGAATCTGAAAATTTATCTAATCAAATGTGGGGAAATTAAAGGAGTTGTATCTTCAAATTATATGACACACATCTTTATATGTGCATACACATTTGTGTACATATGTATTTGTGCATATGTTTATATGTATTTATGTGTGTGTATAGATAGTGATATGGATAGATGATAGATAGGTAGACAGCTAGATGTGTGTGTGTGTGTGTGTGTGTGTGTGTGTGTGTGTATACACATAGCTCTGTTTTTATTGACAACATGTTTTCTTTTTGTTTTTCACATTGGGCCATTTCTATTGTGGTACTTTCAAAATTACTTTATCTTCTCCCATACCATCTCTTTAAACTGTTAATATTATCTAATAAACTTTTTTTTTTTTAAACTGCAGGTGTCATATTTTTTTTTCCATTTTATTTATTTTTTCAGCGTAACAGTATTCATTGTTTTTGCACAACACCCAGTGCTCCATGCAAAACGTGCCCTCCCTATTACCCACCACCTGTTCCCCCAACCTCCCACCCCTGCAGGTGTCATATTTTTCAGGCCTAGAATTTCCATTTGCTTCCTTCTTATCATACCTATATGTCTGTTGAGAATACCTCTTTCCCTTCATTAGGAGTATATTGTGTTAAACTTTTCTTCAGCTAAGTATTATATCTACTTTACCACGTTTTCTGATACTTACAATATCAGGATCATCTGGTTTCAGTTCATTTCCTTTTCTTTTGAGAGTGTTTGCCATTCACCTGGCTTTTCATATATTATTATTATTTTTTTTTAAAGATTTATTTATTTGACAGAGAGAGACCACAAGTAGGCAGAGAGGCAGGCAGAGAGAGAGAGAGGAGGAAGCAGGCTCCCAGCCAAGCAGAGAGCCTGATGCGGGGCTCGATCCCAGGACCCTGGGATCATGATCTGAGCTGAAGGCAGAGGCTTTAACCGGCTGAGCCACCCAGGCGCCCCTGGCTTTTCATATATTAGGTAAGATGGGAGGAGGCGGTGGGAGGAGATGGGAGATTATTTTTCTCTGTTAAGAGTTGTTTCTTCTGCTTTATCTTTCAATTATCTTAATTGGCCTTGAATCAAAAGTTGTTTCATGGGCCATATCTCTGGTCTCATTTCAGATCCTTTCTTTTTAGTTGAGGTTTTTTGGGGGGTGTTTTTAGTTTTTTGTCTAAAAAAGGCATTATAGAGAGGAGTTTTCTGCAAAAAATCAGTCAGGTCCCATCTTAGTCATGAATAGAAATTTAAGTCTGGTCTATACTCTTTTCCAAGTAAATAATACACCACAGTTTTGTGTCTCAAACTCTTTTAAGTGCTGTTTCTTTCCCCTGAAATGCCTCATCACCTTCAATACCTTACTTCAGGTTCCTAACTTGAGCGAATCTTCAAATATTGGATTTTTCTCTTTCAATGATCTGCAATAGCCCCCACTGCACTTCAAGCATTGTTTCATAATCATTGATTTATCTATTTATCCTATTAAAACATACATATCTTAAAATCTATATTCATATTTTAATATTTCTTTATATCATCAAGGCTTATCTAAGTCCTTTATCCATAACAAGTACTTTTATATATATTTGCTGGATGAATGAAAAGGTTGAGCTGAGTAAAATTAAACTAAGTCAGTCTTTATTCCTCAACATTGCCTGTTCTTGATAGGAAACTTATTTGGTGTGTCTTCCATCTGGACCTGAGGGAATTTTCAAAATTACCACAAGAAAATGGTCATGGAGGCCAGAAGAATCTTAAGATTAAGTGGAAACACATTGTTAAGCTGAATTAAGGGGGAAAATATGGGGAAGTTAGTATTTCTGAAAGATAGTCAAAACTTGCAAAATTTTACTAAATGTCACAACAAATACTTCAGCTGCCAGGAGAAGTACCACTAAGATCACTTCAAGAGCTATGCACTGTCCAATGGCTCTATTATTCACCTTAGAAGGAACAAGTCAATGAATAAATCACAGCGCAGAAATAGGGTTTTAAAACACTTTATGATTTAAAAAAAAATTCATATATATTCTGCCCAGCATTACTCAAAATCTCTGACTCACTGCCAGTTCTACTTTCAGCCTTGAGCAATAATACAGTTCTTTGTAGACTCATCTAATTATAAGTATAGTTTAAAGATTACTATTGCCTCTAAAAAATACAAGATTTTTAGATGACACCTCACTTCTAATACTCTCAATGAGAAACTTATTGAGTTTTTAAAAGATGATTAGTATTAGATAATAATGTTAATTTAAAATATATTACAAGAAATCTTTCTGTCCCATATTAAAATATAGTGAGAAAGAGGAATAATAGATTCTGATATAATAATTTAGTTTGTACTAGACACTATTATAGATAGAGATAGTTTTAAAATATCATCTTATACTCAGGGAAATTATTGTTGCTTTGGATAATACAGTGTATATAGTAAACAAATAATGTTCAGTTATGGTAATAATAGTGATTACACTGAAAGAAAGATTGGAAGGTTGAAGAATTTCATAAGATAATGGATATCAGCTGTAACCTATCCATAAAAAATTTTAGCATTATAAATCATTTTTATATTAATGCTTTTAGATAAATTATATTTGGAGTTTACACTTATTTATTTTTTAATTTATTTCATTTAGTTTTTAACTTTAGTATCTATAGTGAGTAGAAAAGTGTTAACTATATAACTTTTGTATTAGAATTTTGCTTGTAATACTAGTTCTGTTTTTGTAATTCATCTGAAAAAATCAGAAAAGTATTAACTATACAGCTTTTATATTATGAGATTTTTTGGCAATACTAATTCTGCATTTGCAAATTATCTGAAAATATCAATAAGCACAGTGTATTATTTGAAATATAGTAGCAATTAAGTTTCATCAACACAATTATATTTTCACTGATAATTATAACATGTAAGAGACAAAAATGACTTCAAACATATTTGTAAATTAGACACTCATTAAAATAAATCATCTAGTCATAAGCTTTATTCTTTTCTAGATTCCATTGAGGATAAGAATTTTACCTGGTCAGGGCACCTGGGTGGCTCCATGGATTAAGCCTCTGCCTTTGGTTCAGGTCATGATCTTAGGGTCCTGAGATCAAGCCCCGCATCGGGCTCTCTGCTAGGAGGGAAGCCTGCTTCCTCCTCTCTCTGCCTGCCTCTATGCCTACTTGTGATCTCTCTCTGTCAAATAAATAAATAAAATCTTAAAAAAAAAAAAAGAATTTTACCTGGTCTACTCGGAGGTCTGAAAGCTACTGTTTCTGTCAGTAATCACACCTGATCCAATTTATTTTTTTAATTAGTTAAAGATTTTATTCATTTATTTGACAGAGAGACAGAGATCACAAGTAGGCAGAGAGGCAAGCAGAGAGAGAGAGGGGGAAGCAGGCTCCCCACTGAGCAGAGAGCCCCACGTGGATCCTAATCCCAGGACTCTGAGATCATGACCCAAGCCAAAGGCACAACAAGCCTACACCACTGAGCCACCCAGACCCTCCTCCAGTTTCTTACCATAACCATACAAGGCTGCTTCAGGGAACTTAAGTAGTGTAACGCTAGAGGTTATGTTCAAGAGAAGATGTCATCATAACATGGGTGTTTGTCTTAAGAAAAAACAACAGCTAGGACATTTTTTTCAAAGAATTTAGGCATGAATACATGTCAAAAAAATTTTTCCCCTTGCTCTAAGGTAAAAGCAGGTAAATTCAAAGACTAACTCTCATTGGGACGGTTTTATAAGCACACCAATGCCGTTACTACAATTATCCTTCTTACCAAAAAAAAAATAATTTGGACTTTATGTTTCAGTGTTTGTAGCAACTATGTGAGTGACAAGATTAAAGCTGGGAGCCTGCTGTAAACATAGACTTTTTGGTCATCCTCTGAACTTCTATTTTAAAATAGCAAATTAAGGTGTATCATTCAGGTCCTCTTGCTTTGTAGAGAAGCTATTCTGGGAAAACAAATCCGACAATTGGAGAGGTATGAAAACATTGTACAAAGAAGGGGTGTAACAATGTTCAAATCCCTGAGTGTAGTTTCCTGAGAGGCAACTTCACTTCTGGTGGTCCTGACTTTCCCTGACAATCACTGGATCTCCAATTCCCTTTTGTTTTGTTAACATGGGCTTGATTTAACTTCCTGCAGTTTGATACAGAAGTCTCCTGACTCACAGAAAAGAAAGTTACACGAAAAGTTCTACAAGTTGTACAAGGTTTAACAGCAAGTTTGGGATACTGAAGCAGAAAGCCTAAAGCAGTGAAAAGAGAATGGAAAGGTGAAATCATGGTATTTGCAACAGTGCTTCAGTGACATTTTTGAGAATCAAGAAGAAGAAAGAAAGTTTTTATTTTCACTGGGAAGGAAATGAACCATCCTCCCCTCACCCCCACCGCCCCCCACGCCTTAATTACTCTCCTCAATACTATAAGGTCAGTTCGGATTATGTACAAACTCAACAAAATTTAAACACATTTTAGATACCAGAAACTGTGACAAACATTGACATGACAAATGAATATCCACTAAATGGTTAGATTTAGTGTTCATAGCAGTTGAAAACACCTGTGTAGAGGTAGTGTCCAAAAGACTGAAATAGAGGTGCCTGGGTGTCTCAGGAGGTTAAGTATCTGCCTTGGGCTTAGGTCATAGATCTAGGGGTTCTGAGTCCCACCTCCGGCTCCATGCTCTGTGGGGAGTCTGCTCCTCCCTCTGCCCTCCCCTCTGCTTGCACACCTGCATGCTCACTCCCTCTCTCTCTCTCTCTCTCTCGAATAAATAAAATCTTTTAAAAGATTGAAATATCATTGTGCCCAATATAGGCAATAATACAAAAGTACTGATGGTTCGAATGAATGACAATGAAATTTTTTTTTTTTTTTTACTTAAGTGCATGCTTTAGGCTGAGAAATATCAGGTAGGTTACAGTCTCATGATTTGGAGTTTCTTTGAGACTACTGCATTGTCAATTCTCAAAATCATCCTAGAAGTGAAATAAATCAAGAGTGAAGACAAGGCAAGCCATATTTAAGATTACCTAAATATGAATATTTATTAAAAAAAACTATAAGAATTTAAAAATTAAGTTTGCATATTAAACTCAAATATTTTTTAAAGTTTATTTCTAACTATAGCAATTTAAGTCTATTGTGACCTTTAAAAAATGTCTTTAAAATACAATTATCTCTGATAAAAAAAAAAATACCAGTCTCTGTTGAGGTTCAGTTTAAAAACAAAACCAAAAATTGTTTGTTTGGTATGCTGACAGGTGATCTAGTAGAAGTTGCTTTCATGCCAACTTAGCGTTTACTGTTTTAATTAAGTTAGTTTCTTAAATGTTACACTTACACACTCTTTCCTTTAAAGATGTCCTTAAATTTGGGTTCATGGAAAGGTCACTCGTAAGGATTATAAACTTTGAGTGCCTCACTGATGGATTTTTCTTCAGTTGTTCATCACCAGGGGAGTTCTATATCGAAAAAGAAAAGAGCAGTAATTAAGAGCACAGAATTCTTTAGGGTTTTTAGTATGTCTAACTCAAGCTTGGTGGGGATTAATGCAGATTCTTGCTGAAATTCCTAGTCTCCTAATGCACCCAATTACTTAGTTAGTGCTAAAATATGGCAGAATAATCTTTATGCAATTTTTCTAGCAAACTATATTACAGCCTATTAGTATGTACAGATAGAAAAAGCAATTTTGAACATTGGTTAATTGCACATTCTGTGAAAAGCTCTGGCTAGTTTCATGACAACCATATGCATACAAATTTGTGAACATATAGTAATGTGATGTAGTTAAAAAGTTCATGATAATATTGCTTCTACATTATATTAAAATATTCAGAAGTAATAATAAGCAAACATTCATTTGATATTCAAAGGAGTTCAATATAGGGGAAATAAAAATGATACATTTTTAAAAATGCTTTAAAAACTCTTTGTACATGTTATAGGAAAACAGTATCTTGAAAACTTGGTGATTATATATCTAAGAAAAAACTCCTCAGAATATAATTTGTGTATGATATTTGAATAAGAAAGTCATATACATCAATTTTGACTTACATGCCAGTACTTATTTATTTTATTTATAAACTTTGGGGCACTTCAAATTTATGTTTGTGATCACAATTTTATAATAATTTTATTAAAATGCATATAAAAATTAAACATTCCTTCAAATTTTCTTGCGGCTTCAGGGTGCATAGTTATAATTATGTTATAGTTTTTTTTTGAAAGTTTTCAATTGACTCAATCATGATATTCAAGCATAAAAACAAAAGTTTATTAAAAAGTGGCATTAATATGGTTTTATGATATAGGTCTTTTAAAATATCAGATTTAGCTTCAATATTAATGAATACTCAGTGACAACTTATACATCATAAACCTCCAATAAACATTGGAGTTGTCAGTACTTCCTCTATATTTTCTCTTACCATCGCCTGAATTACCTACACCAGACTTTTATCCCAATCAATACACATCAATTGTTCTTCTCATACTACCAGTGTTTTCCCAGATGTTAAATCCATGCTTATTTTCATGTCTTAACCTCTTGGAACCATCAACAAGTAACCTAGTTAACTTAATTAGGCCATCAGCTAAGAGTCCACCATGCGCAATCATTTTTCCCCCTCTGTAACATTTGGACCTAAAAATACTACACTTTCCAGCTTCCCTCTGTGGTAAGCAAAATGATGGTCTCCCAAAGACACCCATGTCTTAATCCCCAGAATCTGTGAATACGTTATGTTACATGGCAAAGTGGAATTATGGTTGTGAGTAGAATTAAGTTTGCTAATAAGTGGACCTTAAAGTAGAGAGATTTTCCTGTATTGTCCAGATAGGCCCAATTTGAGAGCAAGGGTCATTTTAATATGGAAGATTAAGACAGAAAAGTCAGGGTCAGAATGATAATATGTGGGAAAAACTTAACTAGCTATTATAAACTTAACTGCAATTATAGCTATTGCAATAGTCCCTACTTATAAGTAGGAGACATGTTCTAAGACGCCCAGTGGAGGCAAGAAACACAGACAGTACCAAATCCTATATATACTATGCTTTTTCCTATATATACATACCTACAATAAAATTCATTTTAAAAAATTAGGCATAGTAAGAGATTAACACCAATCGAACAATAATAAAATAGAACAATATATTGTAGTAAAATTTATGTGAATGTCATCTCTTTCTGTCTCAAAATATCTTACTGCACTCTACTCACCCTTCTCTTGATGATGTGAGATGAGAAATGTGTACGTGATGAGATGAAGTAGGTGAATGATGTAGGCATTGTGACATAACATTAGCTACTACTGTTGACTTTATGATGTGGGATGTGTCAGAAGGAGGATCATCTCCTTCCAGACTGCAGTTGACTGCGGGTAACTGAGACCACGAAAAGCAAAACTGCAGATAAGTCTGGGGGATTACTGAATTAGTTTTAAAGATAGAAGAAAACTATGAGTCAAGTAATTCAACATCTAAAAGCTGCAAGAGACAAGGAAAAAAATCTGCCCTTAAATTGCCAGAAAAGAATACAGCCCTGCAGATACATTGATTTTAGTCAGTAAGACCCATCTTCGACCTCTGACCTCCAGAACCAAAAGATAATAACATGGTTATTGTTTTAGCCACTAACTTGTGGCCATTTGTTATAGTAGCAGCAATATACCCTCTTACTTAATAACCACTCTCTCAATCTCCTTTCCTGATTCCTTCTCTCTTCTGTGTGCCAGATGAGAATCTTTGGGGCACAAATTTTCTTTACCCAAATCTGCTTCCTAAGTGTTTTTTTCCAGAACTATGGCTTGGAATATCCTCAGCACTCTGAAGATTACTGTCATGGATTAAATTGTTTCCCTTCCCCTCCCCCCTCAGTACCACTGAATGTGTGAATATGACCTTATTTAGAAACAAGGTCTCCACAGATGTGATCAAGTTAAGATGGACTGTTAGGATAGACCCAACTCCTTATCCTTATAAGGAGAAGAAAATACCTTGAGAAAACACAGACGCAGAGGAAGAATTCATGTGATGACAGACACAGCACGCCAAGGATTGATGGCCACCACCAGAAACTGCAAGACACAAGGAAGGATTCTACCCAGAGTCTGAGAAGCAGCCTGGCTCTGATGACATCTTGGTTTTGGAAAGCCTCCAGAACTCGGAGATAATTTTTTTTTTTTTTTTTTTTTTTTTAGCCACTCAGCTTGTAGTACTTCATTATGGCAATCTAAGAAACAAGGACAGCAATATGTAATTCTTTTTTTTTTTTAAGATTTTATTTATTTATTTCTCAGAGAGAGAGAGCACGCGCGCAAGCAGGCAGAGTGGCAGGCAGAGGCGAAGAGAGAAGCAGGCTCCCTGCTGAGTAAGGACCCTGATGTGGACCTCAATTCCAGGACCCTGGGATTATGACCTTAGCTGAAGGCGACGGCTTAACCAACTGACCCAACCAGGCTTCCCACAAATATGTAATTCTAATACTAACTCATTCTCTGAAAAATCGACTCTTCTATCCAAGTGCTTTCTAGATATTTTAATTAGGAATTGTATTGGATTATTTTTTTTTCCAACTTGGCATCATCAATACCTCCTTCTAAGCTCCTTTCTGCATGGTGAGGAACTGATAGGAACTACATTTTTTGGTATCTATTTCCTTCTATGGTTCTGGTGTAGTGTTGCCATTGAGAACTCATAGAATATTTGTATGGATGAAGAAAAGGAGGGTAATTATGGGAATGACATCCAGATGTATCCAGAATCACAGCCAGAGAAGTGATCACCTGCTTCTTTGTTACAGACTGAGATAGTGGGAACTTTATCAGTAAGTCATGAAAATTTCCTGGTGATACTTGAAAATTACAGCTATGTGCTTTAGCCTTTGTTTTCCTAACCTTTTAGCAATAACTTCCCAAACCTTCAGTGATGATTTCCTTAAATAGTGTACCCTCTCTTCTCATCTAATGGAACAACATTATAAATTTTAACTTCAGTATCAAATTTCTGTTTTCCTCAATGAACCCAAACACACTGAGGAGGAAAATAAGCATCTCAACTTTTGCATGTCTACAACTAACTCCTGCCCTTTTCTGCCCCATCTCCTGACTCCAAAAACTATTCCTTCACCGTTTCCCAGTTCAACTGATGGAAACTTCATCCCTCCAGGCAAACAGGCCACACATCCTGAACCTGTCCTTGATTATCATCTTTCTCACACACTCCATCCCCAATTCATTATCAAATCCTCCTGAAAAATACAATGGAATCTTACCACTTCTTGCCACTTTTTACCATCACCATTTTGAACTATTAAAAATAGTCTCTATTCTGATTACTGTAATAGTCTCTCTCTCTCTCTCTCTCTTTTTTTTTTTTTTAGATTTTTAAATTTATTTATTTGACAGAGAGAGAGAGATCACAAGTAGGCAGAGAGGTGAACAGGCTCCCTGCTTAGCAGAGAGCCCAATGCGGGGCTTGATCCCAGGACCCTGAGATCATGACCTGAGCCAAAGGCAGAGGCTTAACCCACTGAACCCCCCAGGTGCCCCACTGTTTCTTAAATGGTTTTCCTTCTTTGCTCTTATTCCCCTGCAGTTTATTCTCAACAAAGCAGTTAGAAGATCAAGATTTGTTCAACTAATATAGAAATCATCAATAAATTAACACTTTCAAAGTGGTATATACCTTTATACATAGAAATATAAGATCATATTACTCTGAGTAAATTGAAATGATGCTGTATAAAGGCTAAGAATACCCTCTCAATTTTTATTCCATCTATGGTACCTATTATGTGGGTGATCTTTGGCAAGTGACATAATCTCTTTAAATACAAGTCCTTCTTCTAGAAGAGAAAGCTAATAATACTTTCCCATAAAGTCATTAGCAAAGGACCCAGCAAAATGTGCTCTGAAAATGGTGGCAATAATTATTATCATTAGAAAAAAATGGACTCCTTTATTTTAAAATATGACTAAAGTTCATTGTTATCAGACCCCATGAAAGTTTATTTCTTCATGAGGCATAAATATAACAACATATATGCAGACGCATTTTCATTCCCAGGCAGAAATGTCTCTTTTGATTTGGCAGATGGTCCCTGAACAAGCTTGAACAATTATTTGGGATCATTAACTCTGAATTGTGTTAAGAAGAATAAGCAAAGCCTGCAGGTGAAAAACTAGTTCATTTACCTTACAAAGCAATCAAAGCAAATTTCTTGTGGGGAAGGTATTTGGACTGGCAGCAATGTGACATAATAAGAAAATACACTGAACCCAGAAAGAGAAGATCTTAGTCGTTGTCTGTTCTCTGTCTCTGCTTCTGTGTCTATACCTATATCATCTATAGAAAGATAACCTTATATCTATTAAATGTTATATAGATAAATTATTAATCTATTTATTTACATAGATTGATCAATAGATCAAAGGATCTATATATATTTTCTGGGGAAAAAAAGAGAAGTAACCTTTCCATACTTTATAAGATATCATTAATTATAAAATATTATCACTTTTAATGAAGTGCCTCCCAAAGAATGCACTGTAAGGAAAACAATGTAACTTAACCAGTTAAACTTTAACTTAGACAGTTAAAGTTAAAAAATAATTTTCAGATAGTTGAATGGCTGCTCTCTTTCCAAATGCTCTGCTTTCAGTATCGTATGGTATTGGGGCATCTAGCGGTATATGGAGAAGACTGACTGATGGGGCTTGTTGTCTATCCATGTGGTACAATCACCAGATGTGGCCACCTTTTATCAGAGTCCTAAATTATAGCTACAGGCGGGTTACTGACATTTAATTCCTTCTTCTATGAAACAAGTCTTCTTTATAATTTTTGCCTATTTAAATATGTCAGTTTTTCTTTGTACTTCAGTGGGCATTTGGTACCTAGAATAATCAGGTTGCCCCAGGGTCTCATTGTGCCACAGGAAATTGGCTGAGACTGAGGCACTTAAGACACTACCCACCTTGTGTCGCCATTTAGACTTTTTTTGTTGTTGTTACAGGATTTTTTCATCTATCATGTGTTAAAATGGGAAGTTTGCACAAAGCTTTTGTACTGATGCTTCCTATGCTAACGGATGCAATGGTCCCATCTAGGGACCTACCAACATATAACATTTTATTTTTCTCTTCTGATTCCCTAGCTCTACCTACCTGGAGAAGACTTAACAGATTTGGAAAGTTTAGGTTGCATTGTAGCCATCAGGCAATGTGCATTGAGTTCCCTCAGCCTTGATAACTCGTATAATACAAAAGCACTGTTCTTAATGTTTTTACCACCTATTGCCTGAGGCAAAAGACTCTTTCTGTGTGATATAGTTATCTGAATGTTATAACCAGCAAGATGGAAAAAAATCATATAATATTCCAAAATATCATTCTACTAGACTTCACATCATGTTCAGTCTTTCAATTTGACTCTTGTGTTATTAAAATATGCCTTCCATGTTATGTTGACAAATAATTCCGTTTTCAGGGCTCTAAAGGCTGCTTGGGTTTGGAGTTGGCTTCCTAGGTCTTATGACTACATATAGACATCTTAAAATGAGTGTTGCAGTTTACTGGCCATAGCAGGTAAATCATTCTATACTACAATAATGTTTAAGGTCCTCAAAAACTATTGAACTTTAATAAGTGAACTATCTTATTATTCTAATTATTAATGTTATCTAATTAAGATGCCTTTTGGAATTCCACACTTCAAAGGATTATAGCAGTACAACTCACTGTTTTTTTTTTTTCCCTTGATAATGTATAGGGAGAAAAAAGCAGACAAAAAATAGGCAAAAAAATCCATATTGAAAACCCTCAGATGTTTAAACTTTTTGTACAAGTATATTTTAAAAAATATTTTCTTAAAATTTTTCTAAGAGTAGGAATTTAAATTGTTTGGAAGTTTTTGTTATCATGAACACTGCATATACTTATACAGACATAAAGAGAATCATATTAAATCATATTAAAAAATAAATTCATAGGAGCACATATTCCCATTTTATATATGTGTCTTCCCAAAGACACATATATAAAATTTCAACAGATAATGCCAAAGTATTCCTCAAGTGTGGCAACAATCATCTTCCATCAAAGGTCATCTATATCCCAAATTTAACAACTGGCTTTAAAAAGTCTTAAATTTTGGGACACCTAGGTGGCTCAGTCATTAGGCAACTGCCTTCCGCTCAGGTCATGGTCCTGGTGTCCTGGGATGGAGCCCCGCATCGGGCTCCTTGCTCAGTGGGTAGTCTGCTTCTCCCTCTCCCACTCCCCCTGCTCATGTTCCCCTGTCAAATAAATAAATAAAATATTTTAAAAAAATAAATCTTAAATTTTTCCAATATAGTTGAAAAATGGTATTTTATTTTAATTTTTCTTGTAAGTTTCATATATGTATTGGCTTTTTAGACTTTCTTTTTTGAGTTGTCATTTTTATTTTGTTTCTTTCTAAAAATTTTAAAATATAGTAATCCTTTGCCTATTATTTATATTCTAATCATTTTCAAATTTATTATATCAATACATTTCATTAATCATTTCTTTAGATATTGTTTTAGATATTGCAACTTTAAGTTGCTCTTTTATTACAGTGACTATAGATTTTATTTAGTAGTGATTCTGTCCGGTACTCTTTCAAATCTAGTTTCTATTTATAATATTGTGAATTCTAGTAATTTAGGGTCTACTCATTTTTAGCCATGATATTTTGTATCACTGTATTTTCATTTCTCCCTCTCTCTCTCTTTTTAATGTCTCTGAGGGCATTTAAGCTTAAAAGAATTAAATCTCTTTCAAATTGTTCTATTATCTTTAGTTCCTGGGGTGTGGATTTGCCAATTCAGTGATGAAAGATCCTAGTTGTAACCAAATGCTCATAATTACTAATAACTGACTCAGTAACTTGGCTTAACAAAACTTTAGTATATCTTCAGAAGTTTTCTCCCCACAGACCCCTGATTTTTGCCTTGACTCCAAGCTTCAACAATCAATAAAGTATAGAATATCCCCCTTAAAAACTCATTCTTAGAACTGGCCAGCCATAGAGAGTGTATTTTTTGTTAAACAGGTCCAATGATACTGAAAATTCATTTCCTTCTGCTTGCCCATTTCCCTACAAAGTTCCTACTTACCTCAATTATCCTTTCCTATTAAACAAAAACCATTTTCTCTTTGATACTGAGGTCAGACCGTTCTTTTTATTTAATTAATCTTTTCAAACAAAGTCTCTCCTTACCAAAGTCTGGATTTTCTTTTTAATTGGCCTTTGGCAATAAGTTTCTATATACGCTTTGTGATTGCAGCATGTGAACTCATTAGCAACGGTTCTCTGTTCACAGATATGATGGCTTTGTTCAGCTCCCAGCTTTACGATGTTTTATCGGTTCTGGTTATAACCATGCATGTGTCTGATTTCCATACTAATTTTAAAATCCAAGCCACTGGGGCGCCTGGGTGGCTCAGTGGTTTAAGCCGCTGCCTTCGGCTCAGGTCATGATCTCAGAGTCCTGGGATCGAGTCCCACGTCGGGCTCTCTGCTCTGAAGGGAGCCTGCTTCCCTCTCACTCTCTCTGCCTGCCTCTCTGCCTACTTGTGATCTCTCTCTGTCAAATAAATAAATAAAATCTTAAAAAAAAAAAAAATCCAAGCCACTAAGCATATATCCAGTTAAAATATACTGAACCACTAATGCAACTTTAATTCCAGCTTACCACTATGGCTTTGAGTTCTCTTTTTTGTTAGCTCTTGGATCGCCTCCTTTCTTGTTTTTAAGCTTATCTACATATTAAAATTCTTTTGGTACTCAAGATTTCTTTATGCTTGAGGCATCATAAAATATCACTAAATAAGATATAAAATATCACTTAAATTCATCATAAAGAATTATTCTTTTGAAAGTGTGTAAAGTAATGAATTAAATAACATGTGGGTGTTAAAATAGTACAACTGCACTGGAAGAGCAAAAAATATAGTCCACATTACTGTACTATTAAGTGAAAAAAGTAAGTTAAAGAGTAGTATTTATAACATGATTTCTTTTTGTTAAAATATCTTTTGATGGTATTTGCATAGACATATATCTTGGATGAATACATATGACACTATTAAGAACAGTTAGCTTCAGGAGGTAGGATTAGAATAGGATTAAGAGCTTTTTTCTCAGAATGCCTTGATTGATGGTCCTTTAGGTGGTTGAATTTTCTTTTCTTTATTTCTTTTCTCTTACATATAATGTGTAAGTGGGCAATTGTGCAAGTACTTCTAAAAGAAGAATTCATGGGTAATACTGCCTCAATCATAAACTATAGAAGTATTTTAGTAAACTTTATTTTCAATGTGTGCTCTCTAGAGGACTTTTTAAGTTTTGTATTGTTGAATTGTATTTAAAATATGAATATGTTTTGTGATTAATAATGAATATTTAAGGCACAACCTAGTGATTATAGTCCATAATATTGTATTATACACTTTACAATTACTAGAGGACCAGATTTTAAATGTTCTCACCATAAAAAAGAAATTGTAACTATGTGACTTGATAGAGTTGTTAGCTAATGTTACAGTGGGAATCATATTGCAGTATATAAATGTATCAAATCAACACCATATACCCTGTAAGCTTACACAAAGAAATGTGCCAATTATATCTCAATAAAAATAAAATTTAACTTAAAAATGAATATAATTTCTCTTGATTTTATTTTTGTGCAAGAAAACAACATGGTTCAAGATCTTTAAAGAAATCATAAGATTCTGGTCCCCACAGCAATGAGAAATTAAGAACAAGTTGCCTTAAGGTAGGAGAGACATGTTTTGTTTTGTCTTTTATTTTTAAGTTTTGCTTTATTCTTAAGTAGGCAGGAAAAGACTTTTTTTATACTTAAATTACCTGTTTTCACCAGTGAAACATTCCTGGCCTCAGAATACTCCCAAATGAAGGATTAAGAAATAGTCTACAATAGTGTATAACTCCTCAGGTCTTGTGAATGGACTACTAAACTTCAGTGGTCAACTCACATCAAGCAGAGTGAGTGACTGAGATGCATGTAGACACAGTGAGCATTGCCCTCTATCTTCTACAAAAAGAAAAGAAAGAAAGAAAGAAACAGTGCTTATCACTAACACTCAAGGATGACCATGCACGTTCACATTGTGTCATGATAATTAAATGGAGATTCTTATATAACTTACTCCCTCAACACTTCCCTCAATAAGAAGAAGATGCTTCATCTTATTCTCACCACCTATAGGGGTCTATGAAGTTTTATAAACCAGGTGATATCTGAATTGATGTTTCAGGCATAAGTCAAGCTTTGCCAGAGGAACTGTAAGTCCTTCTAAGAAACGAAAGCTACTTGTGCAGATGAAAGATGGATGAGATGAGATGAGATGGAATCTTTAGGAATATAGAAAATGCACAAAGTTCCCTGAAGATGGGGAAATGGGATTAGCTTAGAATTTTGGACAATCCAGATGATAAAGAAATACAGGCCAAAAGGTAATCAACCAGCAATGACATGCTAAGAATCTTTGTACTTTCTTCTGAAGGGTACTAGTACTAAGAAGATTAATGTGTAGAAAATGGGTACTGGACATTTTCAAAGTTTCTAATTCAGTGGTCTAGGGTAGAAACTAGAAATTTAGTATTTGAACAACTTTTGTAGATTGAAAAATATACTTGATATTTGATATATTTGATAATACGATAAAGCAAACTCAACACCCAAAGAACAAATAATCCAATCAAGAAAAGAGCAGAGGACATGAACAGACATTTCTGCAAAGAAGACATCCAGATGGCCAACAGACACATGAAAAACTGCTCCACATCATTTGGCATCAGGGAAATACAAATCAAAACCACAATGAGATATCACCTCATACCAGTCAGAATGGCTAAAATTAACAAGTCAGGAAACAACAGATGCTGGCGAGGATGCGGAGAAAGGGGAACCCCCCTACACTATTGGTGGGAATGCAAGCTGGTGCAACCACTCTGGAAAACAGCATGGAGGTTCCTCAAAATGTTGAAAATAGAACTACCCTATGACCCAGCAATTGCACTACTGGGTATTTACCCTAAAGATACAAACATAGTGATCCGAAGGGGTATGTGCACCCGAATGTTTATAGCAGCAATGTTTACAATAGCCAAACTATGGAAAGAACCTAGATGTCCATCAACAGATGAATGGATAAAGAAGACGTGGTATATATACACAATGGAATACTATGCAGCCATCAAAAGAAATGAAATCTTGCCATTTGTGATGACATGGAACTAGAGGGTATCATGCTTAGTGAAACAAGTCAATCGGAGAAAGATAACTATCATATGATCTCCCTGATATGAGGACGTGGAGATGCAACATGGGGGGTTAGGGGGGTAGGAGAAGAATAAATGAAACAAGATGGGATTGGGAGGGAGACAAACCATAAGTGACTCTTAATCTCACAGAACAAACTGAGGGTTGCTGGGGGGAGAGGGGTTGGGAGGGGGGAGTGGGATTATGGACATTGGGGAGGGTATGTGCTATGGTGAGTGCTGTGAAGTGTGTAAACCTGACGATTCACAGACCTGTACCCCCAGGGGATAAAAATACATTATATGTTTATAAAAAATAAGAAATAAATAAAAGATTAAAAAATATGATAAATGATTTGATGTGAATATTCATATAATAAAACTAAGCTTTAGTTATAAAGACCTTTGTAATATTTACATTTTAAGACCTAAATAAGAATAGTTAATTATGAGTAAATATGGCTAGGACCGTTTAGGAGACAGAAAAGTAAAAATTAATACAACCATGTTCCAACATTCAGTGTGTTTAATAAAAGTCATAATGGGTATAGAAATCAAGGTTATTGTTCTAAAGTAACTTAAAGCACTTTCATGCCTCATATTACTATCTCTAGTTCAATTTAAGAAGATCTGTATTTGGAGAACACAGACAGTAATTCTGGTACTTCAATGAAGGAATAAAAAATTTCTCAAATTTTACAAAATATGATCCACAAGTTTTTTTATTTTCAGAATCAAAAGGTGTTTTAGTGAGATTGTGCCAGGATATTATGCTGAATGACATTGACTCTTCTCCGTCTGAGTTTCTTTACTTTCTTCACTTTTTTTACTTCCAAGCAATAGAAAGAAAATGAAAGACATAATCTTTAACATCCCTTTCAACAATAATGTTTTACTTCCACCAAATATCCAATATGAATTACCTTTGTATATGTAAATTCATCATTCGGTGACCATGACATAGAAGGAAAGGAAAATGCAGATGACTAAACAGGAATATGTGATCCAGGGGGGACGTAATGCACATTGACTTAGAAGAATATATTAAAGACACAAAAAACACTTATGAAGTTATTTACATATTGGGAACATGCTGAACCTAGCATACGCAGACACATACCCAACCTTATTTTATCATATACTACCATGCTGAATACAAATACTAGAAAATGTTAGAAAAATAATGTATGGCAATGCAGAGCAGGAGAAGAAAACCCATGAATTCACTGGAAGAGAGGATAGAAAAGCTATATGATCTAATTGCTACACATGGAGTTTAATAAAGTACTTATAAGAGAGAAAGAGGTGTGACCTTGGGCCTAAACAAGGTCAGAAACTAGAACCAAAATCAGTACTACCAAACATAATGCAAGACTCATGAGATTACACTAGAGAAAGACTGCATATGAACCTAGGAAAGTACCAGAAGTTTGCCCTGGGCCTTAATGCTGGAGGTGGGAGAAATGTCCTCTGTGAAAAATTTAATTCCCAAATTTGTTCCATGTACAATTGAGGGAGCCAAGTTTAAGGGTCTGCATGTTGTAGGAATTCAGGGAGGAGGAAAATAAATCAAAATCAGGTCCATTAACACTAAAGACACTGTAGGTCCCCTCCCCGACAACAAAAGTCCACAGTAGCACTGATTGTTCTAGAGAGAACCCGGGATTCCAAGAGTAAAAAATAATAAAGCAACCACATCTGACTCTGTTGAGGATGCCTGCATTATCTAAAATTATAAAAGACACGGAGAGTAATCATCCATGAGGGGGTACACCAGAATTAACAAAATTGAGCCATTAGCAACAAAATAATTTATGATGATAAAACAATCAGAGGAAGCCCACAACAATATCTGCATCAAGTATATAAACAGATGAAAAATCAAATCATAATTAAAGCAAAGGAAAAATATTAAGGGGCAAATTTTTTAAAAGTTATAAACCGAACATAGAAAATTTTAATGTAATTTAAAAAATTTCTTAGAGAACTTAAGCAAACTTTAGAACAGAGGAAGAGAGATTTCAAAAAAAACCTGGAAGGTAGGTTTAAAGCAAGTGGCTAAAACAAAGCACAGAAAGATGGACAAAAGATTTTGTATTATTTAATTAAGGGCAGTACCACTAGAGCTCTTACATCTAAAAGGCCAATTTTATTGAAAAAAAAAAAAAAACAAAAAAAAAAAACTAAAGATAATATAGTAACCTTCCTTTCCAGGCTCATCACATGAACAATTCCAGGGCCACATTTCCTATTAGAGCATATATAAATGGTGCCAGAGGAGTTGTGCAATCTATCACATGCATGGGCTTACTTCGTTTCCTCCCTCATATATTATTTCTAACATATATCACCTAGTTTTAATCCACAGGACATTTTATTTTCACAACTACTGTTATCAAATTAAGTTAGGTCAAGATTTCAATCCAGCTCCTACAAAATACCTGCTTAGGAATTATCTTAGAACATGAATAGGAATTTTTAGCTACTTTTAGATGCTTTAATTCCCACTAAAATTATTTCAGTAAAGTACAAGTTAACGTTAAGCTTTCTACTTCACTAATATTGAATCCAAGAAGTATTCATTTGAGAATAACTTGTATGTCTTCAGCCAATACTTTCAGTCAAATGCATTGTACGTGTTGTCATATTTTCTTCCTTATAAGAGGATTCCATGAAAGAATCCCTCCCCCTCTCTGTATGCAGTTCCAGGAAATATCAATGTACCCCACCCCACCTCCCAAATAGATATATCCTTTCTTTTGTCAGGCAGTGAACTGTCTGAATTGGGAAAATTAGTTACCTCTTTCTGTCACTCCAGCCAGCCTTTAAATCCACTACTTTTTATTATGAAAGCTCATTTCCCCACATATTTTAATGGAATTCCAGAAATTATAACAATAACACTTCACATTTGATATGATAGAATGATGCTGCCTTCTACTTTCTGCTTCAGTATCATTCAATGAATTTAAACCTTAAAAAAAAAATGTCTTCAGTGTGGTAGGAAAGCACTTCAGTAGGACTGTTACTAATGTCTAGTAGACATCCTAATAAATACACCTTTCCTTATTCTCCAGTGTGGTTTTTATTCAGTGTTACTATTCACAGTAAACAACAGACTGGTAAAATAGACAGTACAGGTTTAATGATGAATTAAACTGCATTGCATTGACATTCTCTAAGCCAGTAAGCTCTATATAATTGATTTTCTTTCAGAGGTCAATGTGAAACAGCAGTTTGAAAGTGACATCCCCAAATAAATTGTGATTGTTGACCCTTGCCATCACTGTCTTTCTGTATATCATTAGCTGAGGCATTAAATCTGTAAGTTTCTTCACCTGTATAACATGGTAAGAATAATGATTTTCTACCAGAGGATTATGAGGGTAACTGTTGACAACACAGCTTTTAAGACATTATAGAATATTGATTCCTAGTATTTTTAATGCAGATAAAATTAACATATGCCAATTTGATGATCATTATAAATATATTTTATCTCACTGTATATATATATATACATATAGTATTAAAAATTATATACATTATTGGGGTTCATTTCTAAAATGTCAAAGCTTAACTGACTTTAAATGTCAAAAAATAACCTTTCTGATTGATAGATAATATATTAGAGTATTTTAAATGAAATGCAGCTTTCTTTCATCCTTAGGGTTTGCATTTACCCTGTAGTTTTTCTGTTTTTACCAAAAATGTGGTTTGCACTCACCACATTTTTTTCGAAGTAAGCATGATTTATATTTTATTGAATATTGAGGTTTTAAAAACTGACAGTATGTTTATAATACTCATGACATTATTATTTTAATGGTGTGTATGAAACTGAAGCTCTGTAGTATTTTTTTCTGGGACAATTGTGTAAGTTGGAACAATGAGGAAGTCCCAACAACCTAGAGAGATGTGCCCAGGGAATTAAGAAAGGAAAAGGGAAGAACAAGCTGCAACTTGGGTGTCCCATTTCCTGGCTTCTCCTTAAAGAAGAATAGAGCAGAGGAAGCTGGTTATTCCTCTTAGTTCTAGGGGAAGGAGAGGACAACTCAAGCAGAAAGGACATATATTGGGTAAAGGGAAATGTTCCACTCACTGATTTAAATCTCCTTCAATGACCGTTTATAGACTATGTTAGACCTGAAGGCACCAGGGTACATGGTCTGGGGTGTGGTGCATGAAAAAATTTCAAGAAAGAAAAAGGAGATAGTAGCTTCTCCATGAGGTGATCCAAGAGTGAATATGGTGAAAGGATATCCAGATGGTGGGACTACGGCCCTACCTGCAGACCCTTTCACTGTGTGAAATGGAAGGAGGGAGGAGAAAAGAATTCAATTTGCACCTTGCATTTGCCTAAGTCATTCTACCTGGCTTTATCTTTAGAGGCAAAGATGAATACCTAAATCCATCACTGAGACTGGGATAAGACTTTTTAACACATTTCACTTTCATGAATTTTAATAAAAATTTATAATATGGAATACAGATGTATTTTTTTCCAGATTAAAGAGATATAAGTGTATCTTTACGTAACAAAAAATAGTTGTGATTAAGTTATTGCCATTAACATCCCCAACCAAATGATGATGTGTCTGGCCATGGAAAGGATAGCTGTTGACACTTCAAATATACCATCTATGATTCAGCAAAAAATAAAATGCAATAGAAGCTAAGTTATATAGCATGATCCATTAGCCTTATATATGACTAGATCGATCATACAACTCCAGTACAAGAAAATGTGATCCTGGAACCTAGAAATTGTGTCCAGATGGGGTGGCATAAAAGGAGTAACATTGGTCACATTTTTGACAAACATGTAGATCTTTGTACGGGGCATTCCTCCAGCAATACTCTTCCTCTCTATACACACATATCAGAAAATGTGATAAAAAGCTACATACCAAGGTTCTAAACTCCTTTAACAGCCATGATTTTAGGCTTCTCTAACTTTCTTTAGACTGCTGAAGCCACAAAATTTCAGGTGTGTTTTTAGGAGAAAAAAATTGGGCTCTAGAGAATGTGTGAAACAACAGTATCATTTCTCAGATGAGGCCCTCTAACAATACTTAAGGAAGGGACTGAACTTATAGTACACACTACATTCATTTTTGCCAAACTATTCAACATGGGGTATAAGTGACAGTTTTATTAAATTATGAAGTCAAGGGGCACCTGGATGGCGCAGTCATTTAAGCAGCTGACTCTTGGTTTTGGCTTAGGTCATAATCTCATGGTCTTGAGATCGAACCCAGTGATGAGCTCTGCACTCAGTGTGGAGCCTGCTTAAGATTCTCTCCCTCTCCCTTTGCCCCTCTTAATTTCCATCTGACCAACTTCAAGTTATCAAAATTATACTGTTGTTTATATACCTGTGAGAAATGGGCTACATTTGAGTTACATTATTACCAAATACAAGAGACTGAATTAAACATTTTAGCTGCTAAAGTAAGCCAGTGACATGTATGTAATACAGATATTTATTATCTAATAAAAATCTATTTTAATGAGATTCTTTATTTCATCACTATTGTTTTTTCTCTATATTTATACTTCTAAATATTTATAATTAAGAATAGCTTATATTCTTGTGACCTCAATTTTGCCTTTATCTTACTAGTCCATTCTGAGTTTAAAAAAGTAGTTATTGCAGAAGCCATTTATGTGAATAATTCACACTCTATTATATTAGAGAGGAAATATGTGATGCTAAATACCTTTTTTGAAACTTGTTGTGGGAGAAACATAGAGGAGAATAAATTAACATAATTTTTACATGGCTCAAACTTTGTCAGTCAGTCATCAGGATAGAACTTAGATGATCTTATCATGAAATACTCTGTTTTCTTCTCTTACCAAGTTCCCTAATGAGGTAATAATTTCCAAAAAGCTCTTCAAACAAGGGACTGTCTTTCCTCTTTTGGCTTACTCCACCCTCTGATATAATTTGAAACATAATATGACAACCAAACCATGATTAATTCTGAGTCACTAATTCATTCCAAAGTTATAGGAAACATGTAATCCTCTCTAACTATAGTAAGTCTCAATTGGCTTTTTATGGTGTTTCTTAAATTCAGGGATCCTTTTGGGAGGAAAAACTTTATAGGACTCTCCATGTTCTCCATAGCTTTGAGACAGTTGGCTTTTAATTTAATCTATGGACAACTAGGTCTATCGTCCATTGTGTGTATGTTTGTATATGGTACAATCCATAGATGTTTTCTTGCACACGGATATATAATTGCTCCACCACCACTTGTTAAACAGTATCCTTTCTCCCTTGAAATACCTGTATATCTGTCTGAAAATTAGATGTCCAAAAATGTGTGAATCTTTTTCTTTTTTTTTTTTAAAGATTTTTTATTTATTTGACAGAGAGAGATCACAAGCAGGCAGAGAGAGAGGGAAGCAGGCTCCCGCTGAGCGGAGAGCCCGATGCGGGGCTCGATCCCAGGACCCTGGGATCATGACCTGAGCCGAAGGCAGCGGCTTAACCCACTGAGCCACCCAGGCGCCCCGTGAATCTTTTTCTTGATGTTATTCCATTCAACCGATACATGTCTTTTTTGATACTACTACTCAAATTAATCCTAAATTTCAAATTTTGCTCTTTTTAAAAGTTACTTTGGCAAGTTAGGTTCTTTATGTCCTTATATGAATTTTAGAATCTGTTTGTCACTATCTGCAGAAAGCCTGCTGGATTTTAAGATTTCATTGTATCTCTAGAACAATGTGAAAGGCTTTGACACCATAACATTTTTATATCTTCTGAGTGATGAACAAGACATATCTCTCCATTTATCTAGACCTTTAATTCCTACCAGCAGTGGTGTATTTTCAGAGTAACAGTTTGGTATTTTTTGGTATATTTTGTCAGGTTTTTCTGTGTCTTATAATTTTAGGCTATGTAGATAACATTGCTTTCTCAGTTTCTTTTTTTTTTAAGATTTTATTTTTATTTATTTGACAGAGAGGTCAAAAGTAGGCAGAGAGGCAGGCAGAGAGAGAGAGGGAAGCAGGCTCCCTGCTGAGCAGAGAGCCTGATGCAGGGCTAGATCCCAGGACCCTGGGATCATGACCTGAGCTGAAGGCAGAGGCTTAATGCACTGAGTCACCCAGGCACCCTGCTTTCTCAATTTCAATTTCTAATTCTTTATGTAAAGATATGAAAACAAAGATGATGCTTGTATATCCATCTTATACTTAGAAACTAGCTGAACTAGTTTTAGTAGCTTTTTTTTTTTTGTAGATTCCTTTAGATTTCTACACTTCTTTCTTTGTTATTGAATATCTTTAATTTCATTTCATGTTTTTAACTTGTTATACTGCCTAGAACCCTCAGTTCAATGCTGAATAGAATAGTACAAGTGGACATCTTTTCATTTGTTTCAGATCTTATAGGAAAATTGTTCAGTGCTGCACCATTACATTGTTATTAAATATAGATTTTTCTGTTTTTACCAGGTAAGATTGTGCTTTTCTATTCCGAGTTTTTGACAGTGCTTATCAAAAAATAATGTTGGATTTTATCCACTGAGTTTTCTTACAACCTCTGAGATAACTATGAGTTTTGATTTTAGCTTTTTTAAAATATGGCAAATTACATTAATTTTTGAATGCTAAATTAAACTTACATTTCTAAAATAAACTTTCCTGAATCATGATATAATTTTTATAAATTGTTGGACTTAAATTGATTTTCAAAAATTCCTTTTTTTTTTTTTTGATTCTATGTTCTTGAGGTATATTGATCTAAAGATTGACTTGTTTGGTGATTTTTTTATTTTTTGTTTTTTGTCTGGTTTGGTATCAGTGTAAAGATAGCCTCAAAAAATCAGTTAAGGAGTGCCTGTGTGGCTCAATCATTAAGCGTTTGCCTTCAGCTCAGGTTCTGGTCCCAGAGTCCTGGGATCAAGTCCCACACGGGCAGGGAGCCCTGCTTCTCCCTCTCCCACCTCCCTACTTCTGCTCCCTCTCTCACCATCTCTCTCTATAAAATAAATAAAAGCTTTAAAAAAATGAGTTGAGAAATATTCTTTCCCCTTACTTTTTTGGAAAAAAGTTTGTGTAAGATAGGTGTTATTTCTTGCTACTAAGCAAGAATTTTCAAAAAATTCACCAGTAAAGTTTTCTGGGCCAGAAGTTTCCATTAATGGGAGAATTTAACTACAACTCTACTACGTTGAAAGAAATAGTGTTATTTATTTTTTCTTTAATGAGTCTTGATAGATTTTTATCTCAAGGACTCTGTACACCTCCTCTAATTTGTCATATTTTTGGCACACCATTTTTATATTTCTTCATTACTCTTTCACATCTGTATAATATTACAGATATTGGTAATTTGTACCGTCTAGTTTTTTTTTTGTTTTTTTGTTTTTTTTGTTTTTTTTTTTTTTCTGGTTCATTCCAGCTAGACACTGATCAGTTTTACCTATTTTCTCAAGAAAAAAGTTTTTGGTTTTATTGATTTTCTTTATTATTTTTCTATTTTGTAGTTCATTGATTTTCTCTCTAATCTTTCCCCATTTCTTTATTCTGCTCAAATTGAGCTTCTGCCTCTTTTTTTGTTTTTAATCTTTTAAATGTAAAAACTGAGTTTATTGAGTTGAGGTAATCTTGCTATCTAAGAATGACTTTACTGTCATAAATATGTGTCTAAGCTCTACTTTACAGGAATCTCATAGATTTGGTATGTTGTGCTTTCATTTTCATTAGATCAAAATACTTTCTAATTTTCATTTTTTTTAATTTCTTCTTTGACTTGTGGGTAATTTAGTAGTGTTTTATTTACTTTTTGCATATCTGAATTTTCCAGATATCTTTCTGTTGCTGATTTCTATCCATATCAATATGATCAGAGAACATATTCAATATGACTTGACTGTTGTGAAAGAAATTATTCTATGGAGCAGAAAATAGTCTTGGTATTGGAAAGTCTTTTAAAAATATCAATTAAGTCAAGTTGGTTCAGAGTGTTCAAATTTTCTTAATTATGTTCAGTTAACCAACATATAGAGTGTTCAAATTTTCTATATTCTTGCCGATTTTCTATTTCCTCCAACAATTATTGAATGAGGGATCCTGAAATTTTTTACTGTGATTATAGATTTATCTATTTCTCCATATAATTTAATGAGGTTTTGTTTCATTTATTTGAAGCTCTGTTATGAGGTGCTAACTTCTCTTGATCAATCAACCACTTTTTTTTTCTCTTTTTATTTCATTTTATTTATTTTTTCAGTGTAACAGTATTCATTCTTTTTGCACAACACCCAGTGCTCCATGCAAAACGTGCCCTCCCCATTACCCACCACCTGTTCCCCCAACCTCCCACCCCTGACCCTTCAAAACCCTCAGGTTGCCCCAACCTCCCACCCCTGACCCTTCAAAACCCTCAGGTTGTTTTTCAGAGTACATAGTCTCTTATGGTTCGCCTCCCCTCCCCAATGTCCATAGCCCATTTGCGACGACGTGGATGGAACTAGAGCGTATCATGCTTAGTGAAATAAGTCAATCGGAGAAAGACAACTATCATATGATCTCCCTGATATGAGGACATGGAGAAGCAACATGGGGGGGTAGGGGGATAGGAGAAGAGTAAATGAAACAAGATGGGATTGGGAGGGAGACAAACCATAAATGACTCTTAATCTCACAAAACAAACTGGGGGTTGTGGGCTATGGACTTTTTTTTTTTAAATCATGAAATCACCTACTTTGTCCCTAGTGATATTCTTGGTGATATTTTGGATGATATTAATAGAGACATTCCAGACTTCTTTTGACTATTGGCATGGTATATTTTTTACATCTTTAATCTTTAATATTTTCATGTCTTTATATTTACAGTGGTTTCTTATGAGGAGCACATAGCTAGGTGTTGTATTTCTGTCCCATCTGATAATATATCTCTTCCAATTGTGGTGTTTAGAATATTTTTAATTTAATGTGAATATTGATATGTTTTACTTTAAGTCTATCACCTTGTTAGATTTTTTTATTTAATCCATCTCTTTTTCTCCTCCCTTTTTTCCTTCTTGCTTTTGTCTTATTATAATATTGTTACTCCATTTTATCTACATTTTTTGGCTTTTTATTTAAAAATTCATTTTTATATCTTTACTTCATTTCCCTAAGTTTAAAAAAATATATTATTTTTATTTATTATAGCCTACCTACAAATGGTATTATACCATTTTACATACAGTATAAAATACCAGGTATTTATAAAAATTAGTTTGGAATTACTTTTTTATGGGAAGCCCAATTTTTCTAGTTGTAATACCAAAAAGTTAAGGAAAGGGAAATGTCACCTGTAGTATAATGTTATGTTTAAAATTTTCACCAACAGCAAAGTCTTAAAATTCTAACACTCATTTTTTAAAAAAACTACTTACAGGTTATTTCTCAAGGCAGGGAACAGTTTCCATGGGAATCGAATCAAGTACCTTCAACAAGAGGTTTCAGGAGTCTGTTAAAATTCAATGTCTGAAACTTAGCACTCCTCTAATAACATAATCTAATTACTAAGTGCTAAATTCAGCAACAACTTCTCAAACATACTCCTAAAGTGGCTGTCATGATTCTCTAAATAGTGACTAGCTGGAAATGAATAATCATAGGGCGGTTTTTAAAATTGTGCTATTGAAAATTGAGCATTTTTACCCTGCACAAAACCAACATGTTAAAGAATTCACAACTCAGTTGTATGTTTAAATAAAATACTTTAAAGGTAGTATCATTCTTCAGTAATGAAGATAAAGCAATTGAATTCTCAGTGGCAGCTTAGACATATAGGGTCTGTTATTTGTCATCATAATTTTGGGCTTTTAGGTTTAGGAACCAAATCCTTTATTTATCAAAATGCATACTTATGATCTCCTGATGTGATCAAATTATGATAGAATAGTAAGTTTGTATTAGTTCTACTTTCACTTGACACTGTAGGCATAATTCCCCAGAAATATTTTATTTACATATATGAACAAATTTTAGTCTCTATTTTATATTCTTTTGGGTGAAAATACATTTAAAAAAATTTGTATGCTCCAGCTTAGTAAACTTTATCCAGATGGGCAAAGTAAAGAAAGAATGCACCAATTAGCCCTGTTTCAGTAATAAGAACCTATAACAAGGCATTTGGCTGAATTATTTGGGTGTGTGTGTGTTTAATTTCTTTATGTATTTGAGGTAGAGGAATGGCAGAGGGAGAGGGTGAGAGAGGCTCCCTGCTGAGCACAGAGCCCCATGCAGGCTCCATCCCTCTACCCTGAGCTCATGACCTGAACTAAGATCAGAAGTCAAATGTTCAAGTGACTGAGCCACCCAGGAGCCCCAGAATCATCTACTTATTTATTTTTTTCATTTTGGTTGAAAACATTTTGGGGGGAATAAATAAATAAACACAACCTTCAATATACTTCTTTAGAGAGAGGCAACAGGTATAAATCAATCTCCCCCTTTACCATTTTGGATTAGATGCCCTGTGTTTATCTAATTTTCATGGTTCCCTTACAGTACATCTGAATGCAGGACTCAGTTCTGACCACCAACGGTTAGCAAATAAAATGAAGAAGCTGACCCATATTCAGTGAGTGAGAGAATTTAAACAAATCTAAAATAAATGTTAATTATAAAATTATAAAGTAAATAGATGAGTACCAAAAATAAGCCAACATTAGGAAAAAACTATATCCAAGTCAAATGTCATTTCCTTGGTAAAGTCATCTCCAACTTCCTAGAAGTACTGGGTTATTTAAGAGTTCCTTCATAACATCCCTTTGATAATATTTACCTCACTATAAGAAACATAAACAGCTGTCTTTTCAACTTAATATACTTATCAGTCATATACATCTTACATAAAAATTACATGTATTCTAACATGAAAAATCCACAAAAAATTAAGAAAGGTAATTTATCCTTTCCACCTCTCTCTTCCTGTCACCGTGTTTCATCACCCTGTGACAATTATGTTGTTAATTTCTTATGTTTTCTACCAGAACTATCGACATATATACACATACCTGTGCATTTATATTCATTTTTATATCACTATGTGATACAATGTATCATGCTACCATGCACACTTTTGAGGACCTGTTTTACCTGAAAATTACACTTTAGAAGAAAATGTAAAGCTTTTTCCTTTTAACACCTCCATAATACTTCATTGGAAATTCATTATTTTAGGGTGAATGTTTAGCATATTTCATTTTTTGTGCAATACACAAATAGAATACAGCCTTAAAATAAATTATTGAACAATTACCATATGTTGTATTTTGAAACAAATGTTTGTAGGAGTATTTATGATCCTACCTGCCATTCCAAAAATGTACCATGCCCAATCAAAAAGTGAAGCCTACTTTCCTTCTGGTTGCAAATGGCTGTAACTTTGTAAACGTTTCAAAATATAGGATTTGATTTAAGTAATAATGTAGTTTATGTCACTAGGACATAAAATGTGATGAAGCTTTAGTCTGGCTACAACTTTTGGGATACTTGCTCATAGGATGCACTCACCATGCTGCAACAAAATTCTGCAACATAGATAACCACTCCCAGTTATTCCATCTAAGATCCCTAAGTATCACGTATACCTCTTATCAGTCTAAATCCACTATCAGTTGCCAAAAATGTGAGAAAGCCTGTAGATAATTTTAGCCCTAGCCTTTGAGCTACCCCAGCTGAATCCACGTTGAGTAGAGATAAGATATACTTACTGAGTGCTGCCCAAATTAAAGACTCATGAGCAAGATAAATGTCATTATTGAGTTAGATCACTAAGTTTCAAAGTAAATTTTGACACAGCTATGGTAATCCGAATAGTCATGATGAAGTAACTAGTACTGGATTGTGCCTTTCTGCAATAAAAACTGTAAAATTAGGGGCACCTGGGTGGCTCAGTGGGTTAAAGCCTCAGCCTTCGGCTCAGGTCATGGTCTCAGGGTCCTGGGATCCAGCCCTACATCAGGCTCTCTGCTCAGCAGGGAGCCTGCTTCCCCCTCTCTCTCTGCCTGCCTCTCTGCCTACTTGTGATCTCTGTCTGTCAAATAAATAAATAAATAAATAAATAAATAAATAAATACAAAAACCTGTAAAATTAGAGGCGCACAGGTGACTCAGTCCATTAGGAGACTGACTTAAGATTTCAGCCCAGGTCATGATCTCATGGGTCCTGGGACTGAGCCCTGTGGCAGGCTTCACACTCAGCACAGAGTCTGCTGGAGATTCTCTCCTTCTGCCCCTTCTCCCACTCACATGCTCACTCATGCTCTCTCCCTTTCTCTCTCTAAAATAAATAAATATTTAGAAACAGTTGTAAAACTAGACAATATAAAGAACAAGAACAAAGTAAAGATAGCTCTTTACTAATTTTCATTTAACATTATTTTGGAATTCCTAACCAATGTAATAAGGCAACGGAAGGAAACAAAAATCAAATTGTGCTTATTTTATAATTAATGATTGTATACAAAAAAAAAAAATCTTAAGGAACCTACAAAAAGTTACTTAAAAAATCGAATCTTTAAAATAATTAATAATAATTTACATCAGCAGCAAGAATCATAAAATACCTGAGGATGAAGGCAAGATTATATGTGCAATACTTGTTCAGTGACAAATATATTTCTGAGAAAGATTAAAATTCTAAATACATAATGGATCTGAAGGCTCAGCATTTTTAAGATGACAATATGTCCTAAAGTAATCTATAGATATAAAATAATCCCACCAGATCTCCAGTGAATTAGTGTGGAGAAATTAAGAACTGAGTCTAAAATCAACTTTAAAATACAAAGATCTATAAGAGAAGAACAATTCTGAAAAGATCAAATCTAGGGGTCTGTTATTACCTGTTTTTTCAAAATTAACTATAAAGGTACTCTAATAGCCTGAAAAATGAATAAATGAATAAATCCACAGAATGAATTCACATCCTATTTTCTCAAACCTGTAAATTTTACTTCATTTGGAAAAGGGATCTTTACAGAGGTGATTAAGGATCCTGAGATGAGGAGCTCATTTTGTATTATTTGGTTGGGCTCTACATGTCATCACCATTATTCTAACAAGAAAGAAACAGGGAGATTAGACAGACCACAGAAGGAGAAGGCAATAGGACCACAGAGACAGAGGCCACAAGTCAAGGAGTATCAGGAGCCACCGGAAGCTAAATGAAGCATGGAATGAATTCTCCCCAAAAGACTGCAGATGGAGCATTTCTCTGCTGACACCTAGATACAGGCTCAGTAAAACTGGTTTTGGACTTCTCACCTCCAGAACCGTGAGAGAATAAATTTTTGTTGTTTTAATCCACCAAATTTATGGTGCTAAAAAATTCTCTTGATCAATCAACCGATTTTTTTTTTAAATCATGAAATTACCTTCTTTTTTTTTAAAGATTATATTTAATTATTGGACAGAGAGATCACAAGTAGGTAGAGAGGCAGGCGGGGGGCGGGGGGGGAAGCAGGCTCCCTGCTTCTCCTCTGCCAAGCAGAGAGCCCGATGTGGGGCTCAATCCCAGGACCATGAGATCATGACCTGAGCCACAGGCAGAGGCTTAACCCACTGAGCCACCCAGGCGCCCCTGAAATTACCTTCTTGATGCCTGGTGATATTCATTGTTCCAGAGTTTATTTTGGATGATACTAAAAGAGACACTCCAGACTTTTGACAATTGGCATGGTATATTTTTTATATCCTTTAATTATTAATAATCCATACCTTTATATTTAAGGTAATTTAAAGTATATAAAGTAATATCTTATAAGCAGCATATAATTGTGTGTTGTATTTATATCTCATTTGACAATATCTCTCTAATATCTCTCTTCCCTCTAGTACTTTTTCTCCCTCTCTCTCTCCTAAATAAATAAAAGATTTAGAATAGTGTTACCTATCTGGGAATAGATATTCTGGCACTGAAAGTCTTATTTCTTCCTTTCTGATATTTATGTCTTTAATATTTGTATACCCTACTATAATGTTAAACAGAAAAAATATGATATTAAACCATTTTTTCTTCCTAATTTTAGGATCAAAGAATTATTTCTCATTGTAATAAAATGTTCACTCTACAATTTTTGTAAGTATCCATTATCAGATTGTTTCATTTTTGTGATAGCTTACTTATAATTAATTGATAAATACAGAATTAATCAGGTTATCTTTTCTTCAGTGGACTTAGTTTATGTCTTAAAGGGAATTTTCCCATTACATCCAAGGTTTTAATTCTGTTGGCTTAACATTCTCATATTTTTATTACCTATTCAGGTCTGTAGGATATGTAATTTCTTCTATTATTGATTGGTGTTTTCTTTCTTCAATTAAAGGCTTATAATTTTTGTTAACTTTTCAGTGAAGCAGGTTTTAGATTTGTTACTCTGTTATATTTCAGTTTTTTGTTTGTTTTGGCTTTTATCTTTTTATTTTCTTCTTTCTACTTTAGACATGCTATGTTCTTTTTTTTCTCTTCCTGTGAGGGACTCTGGTCATTAAATTTTAGATCTTTCTTCCTTTCCAATGTAAGTTTTTAACTGTATACATTTCCCTGTGCATATAACTTTAGCTGCATACCTGCACACACACCAGTAACGGGCTCTCACCTGCCACAAAATTTGTTGGCACCTTCATTATGGACCTTAAGATTCCAGAATTATGAAAAGATAAAGTCTGAGGAGTTTCATGGTAGTCTGAGCTAGTCAATGCATACGGTCATATGTTTAAAAAAGAAAAGAAAAGATGTTTTATCTGCATTTGCTTAAAAACCGTTTCTTTCTACCCTTATTTGATCTTCATTTGACTTCCTCTCTTGTTATGTGGTGCTGGAGTGCTTACAGTCATTTTTAGGATCTGGCCCAGAATAAGTTGAGTAGGTAGAGTTTGAATTTTGTGGAATAAATGTTTTTGTTTACCACTGGCACCTCTAATGACAGTAAATTTTTGTTATCAATCTTGGAATAGAACTAACTTCCAGAAGTAATGGTACTCCCTACCATGCCTATTCATTTCATATTGTGCCAAAGAAGTAAAACTTGAAATGACATTATGACATCATCATGATACGACAAACTGCCTGGCATCAGATGTGAGTAGAGGAGTAATGAGATTCCAGAGGTTTGGAGCCAGAAACTACTCTATGGGAAATTATACTGCCTGGCATCAGATGTGAGTAGAGGAGTAATGAGATTCCAGAGGTTTGGAGCCAGAAACTACTCTATGGGAAATTATACTATCATCAGGAATATAAAGTTATGTGAAGAAGACTGGTTCTCATTGATGTCTATTTATTTTTTTAAAGATTTTATTTATTTCTTTGACAGAAAGAGAGAGATCACAAGTAGGCAGAGAGGCAGGCAGAGAGAGAGGGGAAGCAGGCTCCCTGCTGAGCAGAGAGCTCAATGTGGATCTCATTCCCAGGACCCTAAGTCATGACCTGAGCTGAAGTCAGAGGCCTAACCCACTGAGCCATCCAGGCACTCCTCATTGATGTCTATTTTTAAAAAAGTAATGTTCTTCCAAGAATATAAGCATTAATGTGGCATATACAATGTAAGAAAGTAATTTTTCACTTGTATTGGACTTGTGTGAAGCAGAATGAATAATCCTGGGAGTACCTCGGTGTCTCAGCCAGTCAAGCACCTGCCTCAGGCTCAGGTCATGATCCCAGGGTCCTGGGATTGAGCCCCATGATGGGATCCCTGCTCAGTGGGGAGTCTGCAGCTTCCTCTACTCCTGCTCATGCTTTCTTCCTGTCTCTCAAACAAATAATATCTTAAAAAAAAAAAAAAGAAATCCTTTATTTGTAGGGCTTGAGCCTACAGCACTGAAACAAATATTGAGTACTTAAGTGTGTGGACTGAATGTTTTATATCCTACAACTTATCATTGCATTGTATGAACTCATTGGTCATGATCTATTTGTTTTTGGTTTGATACAAAATACAGACACTGACAAAGGTAACAGGAAAACTCCATTACATAAGTAATGCTGTAGAATCATCCATGATAAACTAGTTAATTAGTAGCATCAGTTTAGCCAATATTTAAGACATCACAGCAAATGAAAACTTTCAATGCCCTGCATTTTTGTAGTCTAAGTGAAAGACTCTTGTTAATGGTTTATCCAAATTTAACAATAAATCTGAATATTTCCATGATGTTTCCAGTATAGAGTTGTGAACCCACGTGAACTTTTTTCTAAACCTGATTCTCTTTAATAATAATAATTTAAGATAAATTTTAATTAAGCTAGAGGAGAGAGCAAACTATATTTCCATAAAATTGTATTATGAAATCACTGTACTATGAAAAAGTTATCATAAAATATGCTAGTGATATTTTAGGGAAAAAAAGATATTCTTTAGCTGTGTTGAGCTGTTCATGAGTAAAATTATTTTGTTATTATTCCTGACTTTGTGAAGTTTGCAGTATCTATAATTTGTGATTTACTTTCTCATTCTAAATTTGTATTCTTATGCAAATTGGTAATTGCAATTTACATTCTTTTCCTAAGAGGGCTCCACAATTTGTATCAGCTTTAGGTACCTCAAAACCTAGATTGTCCTTTGCCTGTATCTCTGCAAAACATCAATAGCAATGATTAGCATTTGTTAAGAGCCAGAGAGAATATTATCTTTTCTATTGTTACAGTTGAGTGGACTGAGTCATAACCACATTTACACAGATAATAATTGAATTGGCTTTGGAATGCAGTCCATATCTGTCTAACTCAATAGTCTTAACTATATTTTCACTATACTCTATGGTGTCTAACACAGGAGAAGACCTGATTGCTTTCTGTTGATTAGGGTCTCCATTTTTTCAACCTGGCATTTCCTCTGCTCCATGTACTCTCTTGCTCTTAGTGCTCTGGTCCTATATATTCATTTACCTGACTGGTTTATTTCCCTCAACTTGAGCCATGTCCTCTCTGTCACCACTAAATTTTGAATATATCTTTCTCTCACTTACGTGCATGGGAAGAATGATTTCCTTCATTAATTAAATTAAACACATGTTGGTTCTTTGTACTATGTCTTACTTTCTATTACATTATTCTCTTTCCTGTGTGACTAACATTAGTGTATCTTTTCCAGTGTTACATACTAACACTGTGTCCATGGTGTTTGGCTGCTTATACTCCTTATTTTGATAAATATGAGGGAACTGTTTATGATATAGATAAGCTTGCAATTCCACAAACACATGAAGACGATTACGTATGAAAGATAATAAATTATTATAAAAAGTGGGGAAAGCCATAATGTATATATGTTGATAGTATTAAGAACTTGCAAATTATTTAAAAAAACAGCAGTAATTTTATTAGCATGACATGAAATTTCTTAAAACTACCAAATAGGAAAAAACTAAATGTGAATTGTTAAAACTCCACTGAAAAATTCTTGTATCGATAGGAGACCATTTTCCTTAAGTAAACCTTCCTATTAACAGACTGTCACAAATACTTCTCACCAATACTTTCCAATACCAATTATTAATAGTTACTCTCTAATTACTTCCTAGACCAGAAATGATTTTAATTCACACAAACTGGAGGAGCTATCACTATCCCCATTTGACAGATTATGAAATCTAGAACTTGACATATTCAATTACCTTGAAAAATTCTATCTTAAGTGTTAGGATAAACTGTCAAGCATGTGTTTGACTTTAATTACCATGCTCTTAACCACCATGATATGATGCTTTCCAGTTACATTTAGTGTTCCTTCCCTTTTAAGGGAAACCAGTAGGCACAGATAGAGCTTTAATGTTTCAAGTGATACTGTCTACTGTAAATGTGAGGTTGTAGTCATCTAAGTCTGCTGCTTGGTTTATTTAGGGGAGAAATAAAAATTCACAGGGAGTATGAATCATTCAAATATAACAAAAAAAGCACATAATTCTATTGCAAATCTATGCTATGTTGAAGACAATGAGTAATCTTTTTCATTAAATATTTTATAAAAAGGGCTATGTAATTAAAATCAAAGGAGGAATCAAAGGAAGAATATCAAACTTGGTAAGAGAATTTAAACTTGATCTTTTCCTCATCTTTCTCCCCATGGCACTTTTAAATTTCATGGAACCATATTTAATGTAAATGTGTTTTTAATATAATAGGTTTCACATGCACTGCAGGTTCTGATTGTGCAGCAAAAAACTCTGGGCTAGAAATAAGATGCATGTCACTGCAATTATGAATAAAGGCATGTACACGTGTGTTTTGAAGACAAGGCCTTTACTCCACTGGATTAGAATCTTCCAGGCTATGTGTAATAAGGGATCATTGTCCTCATTTCTTTGCATTGCTGAAAATGCTCAGTTGAGAGGCTGAATGCCAAGAACTAATAACAATTTGAAAAAGTGATTGTAGGTTATTCAAGGTTCCATGAAGTAAATTAAAAAAAAAAAAAAAAAGTTCTAGTTTCATTTTGGAAATTCTACCAGAACCAGGGTTTTATCAGGTAGATTTGGCTAAACTCAGTTGCAGGAATGAATATATATGTAGTATATATATATTTGTGATATACAAGTGTATGTGGGTATTACTTGACACCCTTCTCTTTTTCCATTAGAATATATACCCCTTTGAAAAGTATTTGATTTTCTATGCTTTATTAAGCAGCTGTATATTAACATCTATAAAACTATGCATACATTTTTATTGGATAAACTGTAAAAAAGGAAAACCTTTGATACTCTGTCTCTACTTCATTGTTTTCAATTTTATTCATTTACATAAATTAAAAGATTAAAATTATTTAAAATTTTAAATTAATGCTCAAGGTTGTTTTTACAGATTTTATTCATTTATTTGAGAGAGAGAGTGAGCATGAGCTAGGGGGAAGGGCAGAAGGAGAAAAAGGCTCCCACTGAGCAGGAAGCCCAATGAGGGACTAGACCCCAGGACCCTGGAATCATGACCTGAGCCAAAGGTAGATATTTAAGTAACTGAGTCACGCAGGTGCACAATATTAAAGGGTTTTTTTGTTTGCTTGTTTGTTTCGTTTTTGTTTTTGTTGTTTTTAAGATTTTATTTATTTGACAAAGAGAGACCACAAGTAAGCAGAGAGGTAGGCAGTGAGAGAGAGGGGGAAGCAGGCTCTCTGCTGAGCAGAGAGCCTGATACTGGGCTCGATCCTAGGACCCTAAGATTATGACCTGAGCCAAAGGGAGAGGCTTAACCCACTGAGACACCCAGGCACCCCAATTATTAAAGATATTTTAAGTACATTTGAAAAGTTGTGTTTTTTGTAATTTATGTTTAATAATATTACAGACCACATTTTAAAAACATCTATACAGACAGCAGGTATGCCTTTGCTACTCTTCATATACATGGGGCTATTTATAAAGAAAGGGGACTATTAACAGCAGAAGGAAAAGGAATTAAAAACAGAGGAGAAATATTGGCTCTCCTCCAGGCTATTTGGGACCCAAAAGAGGTGGCCCTTATGCATTGCCCGGGACACCAAAAGGGGACTGATCTGATTTTAAAAGGAAACCAATTAGCAGATTGAGCTGCGAAGCAAGCAGCCCAAGAAATAGTGCAAGAGCTGGTCACACTTCCAGCTCCAGCCCTACCAGAAATACAAGATTATTCAGAGGAAGACTTAAGTTATTTACAGAAATGGACTAAATTATATTATGAAGGGCATTGGGCTAAGGCTAGAACAGGAAAGTTAATTCTTCCTCGAAGACTAGGAAAAAAATGAGTAAGCCAAATACATCAGGGCACTCACTTGGGGACACACAAGCTTAAGGAGCTCATGGGCAAGCAGTTCCAGGTTTCTAAATTAGGGTATATGGCTCAGGATGTGGTTGATAGATGTGCTCAATGTCAGGTGGTAAATGTGGGAGGAACTAGAATGGGAAGAGGGAAAAGAGAAAGAGTTAAGGAACCAGGAATTTATTGGGAAATAGATTTACAGAGATGAAACCAGGAAAATATGGACACAAGTATATGTTAGTTTTTGTGGATACCTTTTTAGGCTGAGTAGAGGCTTTTTCCACCAAACATGAGACAGCAGGAGTGGTAGCCAAAAAGCTACTAGAAGAAATAATTCCTAGGTTTGGGCTGCCTCTCACGATTGGGTCAGACAACAGCCCTGCATTTTTGAGTTCAGTTTCACAGGCATTGGCCAAGACCGTGGGCACTAATTGGAAACTACATTGTGCCTACTGGCCCCAGAGCTCTGGGCAAGTAGAGAGAATGAACCAGACTCTTAAAGAGACCTTGACAAAGCTAATTCTGGAGACTGGCGGTGGATGGGTGGATCTCCTTCCTTTCGCCCTCCTGAGGGCACAATGTACACCCTACTTAAACAAGGTGACCGCCTTTGAAATAATGTTCAGGAGACCCCCTTCTCCCGCTCTGCCCTTGGCTATAAGAGGTTGCCCTAGCAGAAATGATTGATCAGTCTGTACTCCAGTCACTGCAGGCATTACAGTCTGTCTTAAAAAGAACCCTCGCAGGGATCCGAACTGCCCACACTGAGACGGAGACGGAGGAGGAACCACATCCTTACCAACCCGGGGACTTGGTTTGGATACGCTGCCACCAAGTGGGAAACTTGGAGCCTCACTGGAAGGGACCATTACTGTCATCCTGACCACCCCCATGGCAATAAAAGTAGAAGGCATCAGGGCCTGGATTCATGTGGGTCACATCAAATGAGCTGAGGACGAGGATGCCCCCCAGAGATGGATGCCGCTGCCGATGGACCCTGCCAATCCTGGACTAAAGCTAAGACTCAAAAAACAATGAGTTTACTGAGTTCATTGTTGCTCCTATTATTAAATGTTACCTTTTGGCCCCTGCATTATAAATGCCCTAATGTCACTTGTACAAAAGAGGACCTAGAATTGGCTGAAAAGTCGAGGATTTGACTAATCTCCAAAGAAAAAGGGGGAATCTAAGGGCCTGTTTAGCCAGAGTGGCTCCATCTCAGCTGAACAGCCATTTTTGTTGTTTATGTAGTAAAATATGGTCAACCAGCCCCTGATAACAGAGCCCAAATACAAGGGTGGGTCAGGTCAGGTGGAGATAACAGAGCCCGAATGCAGGGGTGAGCCGGGCCAGGTGGAGACATCCAATTAGTGGAGTGCGCATACTGTCTCCCTAGCTACTAAGGAGTGTGGGCCCCGCCTTTTGGGTGCCAATTCTCACCAAGGTGATAGGCTAGTTCAAATAGCTACTACGGGGTGAATTCCATTAGCCACCCGTGTGTGACCTAGCATGACTACGCAGCTTTCTCTGTGTGTTGCAATCTCATTGGCCACCTGTGTGTGGCCAGGCTCAACCACATGGCCTTTGCTCTATAAAAGTTAGTCTGTGAGGCTGGGGGTGGTTGCCCTCTCTGTAAGAGGTGGCCCTGACTGGTTGGTTTGATTCTCGGTGCTGGCGTGAACTAAAGCTTTGCTTGACCTTGGCTTTGCATCAGTCTCACTCCTTTGATCATGGACCCATCAATTTCATTCACTAAGATGAGGATAAAGCCATGGGAGGAAGTAAAACCACTTTTCTCTTCATTGACTTACTGTTCATCCTTGTTACCTGATAGGTTTTCTTTGCCAGAATTAATTGACAAGAATGGCACAAGAAGCATAATGCAAATTCCATCTGGTGGCTCTTCATAAACTAGATTGATAGCTATATAATATTGTTTAAGCGTGTAATTCCCCAAATAGAAATATCCCAAAATTTACTCAGATTTCAGAAGCATAGGAATGTTGTACAAACAATTTTACATGGAAAAAGTTCCACATAAAACCTTTGATTTGCTTCTAAAAGGAGCATTTTCTTATGGTGGTCCAAGAGCAGTTTTGACCAAAATATTATACTTAATGTCATGGCATATGAGCATTCATTTTGTATTGTCCTGACAACCTTAATGATGTTTATGCAAACCAAGAAAATACCAATTTCCCAATTCTGTGAAAGGCACATTCATTTTGCTAGGCATGCTTGCGAGGATATAGTTATGATGTATCTAGCCATAGCCATATTGTCCTATTAATAATCTTTCCGTATATAACTGTTGTGATCTCATTTAAAACTCCAATTTTTCCAAGTGGTTTGGTATAAATTTGAAAGGTGTGCTTTATTGTTTTCTAGACCATTGTTTAAAGATAATATTTTAAACCATAATTATAAGATGATGTATATCAAGTTAAAGTTTTATAATTTTCTTCCAATCATATATAGTTTTTTAAAATTTTTATTCTGAATATTTCTGCTCTGCATCGTCTCTCTTTTTTTAAAGATTTTATTGAGAGAGAGCATGAGCAGGGGGAGGGGCAGAGGGAGAGGGAGAGAAAGAATCTCAAACAGACTTCACACTGAGCATGGAGATGGACTAGGGCTCCATCTCACTACCATGAGATCATGACCTGAGCTGAAATCAAGAGTCAGATACCTAACTGACTGAGCCATACAGAGGTTCACCTCTGTTTTTTCTATTAATCCTATATTATTTGGGCGCCTGGGTGGCTCAGTTGGTTGAGCGACTGCCTTCGGCTCAGGTCATGATCCTGGACTTCCAGGATCGAGTCCAGCATCGGGCTCCCAGCTCCTTGGGGAGTCAGCTTCTCTCTCTGACCTTCTCCTCTCTCATGCTCTCTCTCACTCATTCTGTCTCAAATAAATAAATAAAATCTTAAAAAAAAATCTATTATTTTATTAATGTTATTTTTCTACCTTTACTGAGTCTATAAATCTTCACTCACACTCTATTTATTTTTTTTTAAACACAAATATTTTTCTAAACTCAAATGAATTAGCACCTTCTCGATTTGAACATTAATGGAAATAATAAGCACAAAATAATAGCAATAATAGTATTTATTACATGTATTAGGTGCATATATGCAAAATTTTATTGAGTCCTTACCTCAGTCATATAAAATAAGTAATTATTATCCTTATTAGTACAGATTAATAAACTGAGATTTAGTAAAGTTAAATAACTCCTTCATGGTATAGTAATTCAGACACTTGGTTCTAAATCTATAATGTTAATCAGCATGCTCTTTTGTACTTATCACTTTATACTCTAATTCTTTTTTTTTTTTTTTTTTTTTTTTTTTTTTTTTAAAGATTTTATTTATTTATTTGACAGAGAGAGATACAAGTAGGCAGAGAGGCAGGCAGAGAGAGTGAGAGGGAAGCAGGCTCCCTGCCGAGCAGAGAGCCCGATGCGGGACTCGATCCCAGGACCCCGAGATCATGACCTGAGCCGAAGGCAGCGGCTTAAACCACTGAGCCACCCAGGCGCCCCTATACTCTAATTCTTTTGTGAATGTATTGTCCAGTGTCATCTTGAATGTCTGTAGTGGGTGCATAATAAATATGAGGTGAACCAATTATAAATGAAGGAGTGAAGTATTTTTCTGTATATAACATGATTAGTTAATGATGCGTGAGATACAAGGGCTCCATCTGCTTAAGGAACTTAGTAAACCTTACTGGGAAAAAGAGCTATTTGGGTAACATACGTCACTGAATTTATCACATGACCATTGTGGGACCATGCTGAAAGAATGCTGAAATTAAAACACAAATAAAGCCTAAGAGAACTTTTGACTAAATTCTGGCAGTTCTATCAGCAGATTCAGTACTTATAGAACCATGACTTCAGTTGTGATGAAGAAAGATATTCACAGCCTTATTTCATGTTCAGTAACTTAACAGAAGTTCACAGTTACAGGAGCTCTTGATACAGACATCCTCTCTCAACTATAACTGCACAAGATTTATGATGGCAAATTTCAAAGAATGTCTGAGACGATCAAATCACATCGAAAAGAATATTTTGGAAACTGACAGAACTATATAGAGAGAAATTTGAGGAAGCTGAGAATTCTGTAAGGGAGAATTGGTGGGAGTTGAGAGAGCTGGCCCCTCCTTTTTTTTTTTTTTCTGTCTCTTTACAGTTATTGTAATCAACTTCCCTCATATTTGAGAAAATGTAAGTTGTAGAATTAATGGACAATTTTCATTGACATAGTTGAAACATCTAACATCTACCACATAGATATTAGAAGAGTTAAAATTTTATGTTTCCTACTTTAGACTAAGGTATGCTAAGCAAAAAAATTTGACAAATAAAAATTAACATGATGAAAAATACTTTTAGCTCTTAAGATTCTTCAAAAACTGATTGTAATTAAAAAAGGATAGCATATGTCTAAACATATGTGTTCTTTATTCATACAACAAAATTGTCTGCCTTGCAATAGTTTATGTAAGTTGTTTTGAGAACGTTACAGTTATTTGGCGATTCAACTGTTCAGTAAATCTCTAGGGTTTCACAGTGAAGGATTCTTCATTGTTCATACGAATTTCTATATTTTAGACTTATGAGATGTCTTGGCATCAACCAAAACAGCCATTATTTCCAGAAAGTGAAATGTCTAGAAAAACAACTTTGGGAATTATTTTTGTTTGTTTGTTTTAGTGTAAATAAGTGAACATAAGATTTTGATATGCTTCACAAAGTCTTTTACTTGAGTTGGAAAATACAAAAAAATTTTACAAGTAAATATTAAAGTAATTTTACAAATGAATTTGGAAATTTTTATTGCTTTTTAGAAGCATGAAATCAATAATAACATTCTTCAAGTTTGATGCTGTTTTATTTATATAATTTCTCACATGTAGAATCTGAGGAGGCCAAAAAAATTGCAAAGACCCCATATTACAAACCCAGTAAATGGAAGTTCCTTGAATGAAGCTTTTTTTCTAACTCTAGCATCCATCATGTTTCTCAGATGGTTATTTGTTAATCTGCTTTTGCTATTTTATAACTATTTATAAAATAGAGAGGAAATCATTTAAAATTGTAGTTCCTGCACATATGAAAAAGAAAACGTTGTGCTGATGATCTCTAGAGTTCTCTCAAACTCTGGAAGAATACTAAGATGACACTGATTTATTTGTATCTCTTTGTTTATAGGCCTGAACAAAGCCTTATTAAAATCAAAGGTTTGCAACATGAGTAATAACTATGTTATGTTCACTTATTGGGCTAAAAATTCTAATAAGATCAGTGAAATAGAGGGTCTAATAGGAAGTAAAAGGACTTAGAAGCATACTAACCCACACACACACACACACACACACACACACACACACACAAAAATTGTGCTGAAGAGTACAGTTATGTTGCTAGCATTGAGAATTAGTGATCAGACTGGAAAAACAAAAACAAAAACAAAAAACATAACTCCTTTACTTTACTGAAAATATTTTTTTGCTCATGTAGGCTCCACACCAGACATGGAGCTCAGTATAGGGCTTGAACTCATGACCCTGAGATCAAGACCTGAGCTAAGATCAAGAGTCAGATGCTTAACCAGTTGAGCCACCCTTGCAAACAAAAAATGTCTTTTTTTTTTAATATTTTATTTATTTGACAGAGAGAAATCACAACTAGGCAGAGAGGCAGGCAGAGAGAGAGGAGGAAGCAGTCTCCCCGCGGAGCGGAGATCCTGATGCGGGGTTCGATCCCAGGACCCTGGGATCATGATCTGAGCGGGAGGCAGAGGCTTTAACCCACTGAGCCACCCAGGTGCCCCCAAAAATGTCTTTCTTAATGAGGGTTTGTTTATTGAGTTTTCCATACTTAGAATTATTTTTAAATATCTATCTCAAACACTTTCTAGAGATAATATTTATAAACTGGTTTTCATTTTCAAAATGTTCTCACATATTTTATCTAATTTCATTCTATTATAATACTCTGAATTAAATTGAACAAGGTTTAACTCCATTTTGCAGGTGCTGAATTGGATACCTGAAAAAGAATGTGTGCAAAATATTCATGGCTGTTTAGTGAAAGATGGTCCTGTAAAAAGTGTGTCTTACAACTACTAGAATCTCATCTCACAGAAAAAAATAGAACACAATTTTTCTTTGAGTGATAGTTCAGTATTTGGTAATTATGACGAACATTGTACTTTTACACATCAAAGAAGATAATAGTTAGCTTTGTGTGGAAAATTGAAAACCTTTCCCCGAATGGAACACTTGTATTGTTAATACATAATGCTTTTATAGTAACTACATTTTAAGTCTTATGTTTCTGATTGTTACACTAACACATTTAAGAGTATAGAATTCTTATAACCATTATATCCACAAGGTTCTTATAACCATTATAGCCACAAGGTTCTTATAACCATTATAGCCACAAGGTTCTTATAACCATTATAGCCATAGGAATATAATGATTGGATAGTACAAAAGTTGCTGCCTACTACTTTAGAAAATTAAATAAAAAAAAAAAAAGTCTTGATTTAACAAAATGAACCCTAAACTGACTGACATAAGTTTAAGAGATGATTAACAAATTCAGAGAGTAGGTTGAATTTAGGAAATATCTGGCTCCATATGCTAATATATTAAGATCTTTGACAATTTAGTCGAATAGATAATTCTCTCAGTGAAGCAACTCTTCTCCCTTCTTTACTTTCAGTGGGAGGATCAACCACCATTATTTCTACACGGTTTAAATGTAGGGAAAACACATTTCATTTACACCATTTCAGAGAAACCATTTAGCTCGAGCTTTTTCTTCTTATCAGCCAACATCTTATCAAATAGAATGAGTAAGTGGCTGGGTAGAAATGCCTGAGGTATTTTATTTAAGGTCACCGGCAGAGCATTGTTACACTGCCGTGTTGTGCTAGGCAAGGTTTTATTTATAATCTAGAGCATACACATCCACAAACAGCTTAAATCCCTGCTGTGCTCCCAATAAACATTTAACATATTCTGCTCCATTTACTATGGGACTATAATCAGGGCTATAGATGCTGGATCACCCGTGCTGCGTAGTTAGGGCAATACAGAGATATTGACTCCACCATAGGTGAAAAACATGATTACGGGTGTTTGCAGAAGACTGGATCCCTTGTCACTCTTAATGAAGCAATGATACATTGTACATAAGCTTTGGAGAAAAGATGTCTGTGCTCAAATGTTGGTGTTGCCACTGACTATTTCAGCATAGGCGTGCCAGTAAGCTGAGTGTCATTTTTCTCACGTTCAAAAAGAATGATTCCAACAAGATTATTCCTAAAATCCATGTAAATTCTAAAACTCAGTAACTTCCTGTATCTTTAAATATAATATTATAAAATGAATTACTTGTTTCTAGTTATCCTATCTTTCAATGTTCAATGTACTTTAGTAAATGTTATAGAACACTATATAATGAAAATTTTTTTCCCCATTTTATTTATTTTTTCAGCGTAACAGTATTCATTCTTTTTGCACAACACCCAGTGCTCCATGCAAAACGTGCCCTCCCCATTACCCACCACCTGTTCCCCCAACCTCCCACCCCTGACCCTTCAAAACCCTCAGGTTGCCCCAACCTCCCACCCCAAAAAATATAATTTATATTCTCTTCTTTGATCAAATTTAAGGTCAGGAATTACAACCAAACCGTTCTTGACCAGCCGTTTTTGCAAGCAGTAAGGCTGAAAATACCACCACTGTAGTCATTCATTATCATTTATGCATCAAAATTTCTAGTATTCACATATATACACACAAGCAAAAATTAGTAAGCAGATAACCAAGGTTATTATTTTTTAAATTATAGAAAGCATTTGTCACATCATAGAGATTTTTAATATGAATGCCTGCGTTGCCACTTAGATAGCCTGGCCAAAGAAAGTACCAGGCTCTGCCACTTTTGATATAACAAATGCGTACAAAATCTTAAGATCTATGATGTTGTAGGTGCATGTGAGTTTTGAATAAACAAATGGAAGGAAGATATTTAAAAACACAACAATCTATACATTTAGCTTTGACTCATATAATGCAACTTGATGGTTTGATTCATTTTTGTTCATTTTTCAACAGTTTAATAATCAAAGGATTTAATCCAAACTTCTTTGCTTGTATAAATATTAATTTAATCAGGTGGAACTAAAATGAGCTAAAGACTTCAGGACCATATCCTCTTCCATTGCTCTATAATGTTCCAAATCAATTTACTACCAAAGCAAAGACTAGCAAATTTGAATTATGCCTTCATCTCTCTTATTAACCTTCTAAATGACCTGTAATTCCAGTTCAATTGTGTAAGTGGCATGAAAGCTTGAATATAGAAAACAGAAAATAAGCACTCTGTTACTTAAACAAATAACTTCATAATGTCAGAATATGAGAAAGAAATATATGTATATATATATATTTTTTTTTCTAAGTTTTCATTTACTCACCTTTCACAGAACATTTCCGTGGCTCCCTCTCCCACCCCCAAGTGAATTTTGGATTGCATGCACCTTTTTAAAGAATGCTAATTTAACACAAGTTCATCTAGGTGTGATTTTTCCCTTCAAAACTCTTCTGAAAACTCATTTCTAGCATTGTTTAAGACAGTAAGTAAGAAATTTGTAATCATGAATATCAAGGAGTTGGTGATGTCAGAAACCGTGACTCAAAAAAGGCTGTTAAGGGCAGGCAGTCATGTTTATCAGTAAATCAGGCAGTCAGATTATCAGGAAACAGGGATCTGTAGATTCTGTGATAAAAGTATTGCGTAAGCTCTTCTTAATTCCTGCCCACCCCTGTCCCCGCAAATGGCTGTTCTAGAGCTGGGCTCCTCAATGCCAGCATGTGATTCTTTTTGCCTGAGGCTTTCTTTTGCTACATTCACATACTCACAGCCAACCAGATGTGCTAAGTTTAAGGTTCCAGAGGAAAGCCCTCAACCAATGAAGGATGGAAATTTGTTTAACAATATTCTGGATTCCTCACTCCCATGGGAGGAATAACTCTGAGGTGCCTGTTGTATGCTTGCTCTCAGAATTCACCAGCAAGACTAAGCTCCAATTATCCTCAGCAGGAGCTTCCTTGATAATGCACCCAATGTTGGCTCTGTTCCCTTCTTTGCCTCACTTCCACATTCCTTGCCAGAGTTTCTTGGCTCACCACTCAAATAAACTACTTGCATTCGAATATTTGCCTCAGGATATGCTTCTAGGGGAACTGAAAGGCAAACTATCTGTCTGAATGTGTTTGAATTAAAATAAATAAACAAAAACCTGCAAAACAAGCCAAGATAAAACACACATATCTCTTTATCATAATTATACAACACTTTCTTTTCTTTTTTTTAAAGATATTATTTATTTATTTGACAGAGAGAGAGATCACAAGTAGGCAGAGAGGCAGGCAGAGAAGAGAGGAGGAAGCAGGCTCCCTGCGGAGCAGAGAGCCCGATGCGGGGCTCGATCCCAGGACCCTGAGACCACGACCTGAGCCGAAGGCAGCAGCTCAATCCACTGGGCCACCCAGGCACCCTACAACACTTCCTATGTCATTACTGAATCACTTCAACCAGGACCTACACACATAGTTCAGTCAGTAGTCGTTAATTCCATGATTAACCGTGGTCACAGAGGAGGTCGAAGCAAATCAGCCCAATACGATTCCAGCTGGAGTCATTTTTAGGCTAGTATATCCCCAATTCTACTTTTTTTTTTCTTTTACACTTCTGTGACTGAATGCCTGGGAATGAGGCAATTCACGAAACTGCTTTGCATTTTAGTTTATACACCTAAGAACAAAATGTATTTCCTCTGTATTTTTGAGAAATCAAACTGATCTTGATTTTAAGTGTTTATTTCAAACAGGGGAATGGGACATTTAATCTGCACCATGATTATCAATAGTATCCTTTAGCCCTGAGGGTAGAACCTGGTTTCTTGGGGCCTAAGTGCAGAATGGTCCCTTCCAGTTGTCAATTTAATAGTTACTGATGATATCCTCTTTATTCCAGTCCCTATGTCCTGTTCAGGTCAGCTACTACGCATGTTTGGGTTACCAAACTGTTAGGCAAAGCTCAGAGTTCTAGAAACACCGCCCCCCTCCATACATACCACAAAGACCCTCTGAGGTCCTGTCAGATTTTCAGAGAGCAGCTGAACATCAGGGAGAAGTCCTAAGGAGTTTTGGGGTGTTTGTGGGAAATTTCCTTTTGGTCTGAGGAAAACTCAAAGTGTCTCACACACTTTTTCTCTTTCTTCTTCCTTCCTTTCCTCCTCCTCTTCATCTTCATCTCCCACTGAGCCTCCTTTGCCTCCCATCTCCCATAGTCCTTGCTTCCATCACTGTACTCCCTCTCATTTTAGCTTCTTTCTCCTATAAGCAGCTTATAATTAAGATGTAAAAGGCAGACAAGAAAGTATCCTAAAGTACCTTTTTGTATTACATGTGCCCACAAACTCGCCAGTACATTTACCAACAGGTAAAAAAGATATCAAAGAAAAAGATCTTAATTCATATTTCAACGTTCTTTTCATTATAAAATTAAATGGAACCCAATCTACATTAGAAATTAGTTTTGCTGATTAGTTTATGCTGAGTGAAATAAGTCAAGCAGAGAAAGTTATCATATTGTTTCATTTACTTGTAGAGCATAAGGAATAACATAGAAGACATTAGGAGAAGGAAAGGAAAAGTGAACTGGGGAAATCAGAGGGGGAGATGAACCATGAGAAACTGGACTCTAAGAAACAAATAGTGGGTTTTGGAGGGGAGGAGGATAGGGGGATGGGTGAGCCTGGTGGTGGGTACTGAGGAGGGCACTTATTGCATGGAGCACTGGGTGTGGTGCAGAAACAATGAATCTTGGAACACTGAAAAAATAAAATTAAATTAAAAAGTAAAAGAAATTAGTTTTTTTAAAAGATTTTATTTCTTTGACAGGAAGAGATCACAAGTAGGCAGAGAGGCAGGCAGAGAGAGAGGGGGGAAGCAGGCTCCCCACTGAGCAGGGAGCCCAATTCGGGGCTTGATCCTAGGATCCTGAGATCATGACCTGAGCTGAAGGCAGAGGCTTTAACTCACTGAGCCACCCAGGCACCCCTAGTTTTTGAACTTAGAACTGTAGCAATGTTATCCAAAGTGGGGTTATTATGATAATATATTGGTATGTTGCACTTAATAAGAAAACTTGCTACTTCTATTTAGTTTTTATTTTGTCATTTTTATTGCTTTTTAAAGACCTGTATGATAATATATATTATATGAAGGAATGGTATTCTGAGGAAACATGATCAATTTTTTTGTTCTTACTACTAGAAAATACTACGAAGATAAAGACAAATCTTCAGGAAGCTAAAAACTTATTTTTCCACCATGTTTTATCCCAGATTTCAAGAGTAGGGAACACAAAGACTACAAATTGAGCCTTACTACTTACAGGCAGTCATACAGATAACTTTCTGTAAGTAGATCGTCAAATATGTACACTGAACTGCTACCAAGATACCTTGGTTACTCCACAGTCGTGAGCAATTAAAAACAGACCCTAATTACCGTGATGATTCTTTCATTCATAATAGTTTTGTTTTTCTTTTTTTTTTTAATTCATATTTTTGTTACTATTTTGCTGAGTGATTCCATGGGTTAATTATTCAGAAGCATTGCATGTCTAAAAACATATTTTTTTTTCCCACGCTAGTTGTTTACTCAGGCTAGGAATTGAATTCCAGATTCAAAATCCTTTTATCTTACCACTTTACTAAGGCAAGTTTGAGTTTCTTTACTTTTGTTCTAAGGCTCTGAAGTTTTTCTAGGGTTTCATTGTTATCCATCATGAATGGAATTATTTTCTTTTATCTCTATTTTTATCCTTAATAAAAACATATGATTTAGTTTGGCTTACCTTAAATGTAGAACCTAAGACAGAGACTGAGATAGAGCTAGTTTATTTGGAAGATGGTACCATAAAGCAAGAGTAAGGAAGCAGAGAGCATGAGACAGAAAGGGGGAAAGGCAAAATAGGGTAGATTACTGAGAATGCTGATGGACCCATTGGGTAGTCAATTCTATCAAGACCTCTGTGAGGAACACAAAACTGACTCTCATGACTGTTCATCTGTAGGACAAGAGGCTGGGATATCTCCCCACAGCTTCTACTATCTACTGATTGAGGACTGTCTCTAAGTGTTTTAATTCCTCTGAATTTTCCAGATTCTCTAATATGGAGGACAAGGGCTCCTAGAACTTTCAAGAAATACGGACATAGAGAGGAAAAGAGTTAGAGATGTACATTCTTGAGGTAGGACTTGTTCAGCATATGAAAAACTCTAACTGAAATCCTAGGTGAGAGCTTGACAAAGAGAACAAAATATATATATAGTTCAGTATGTGGTTGAAAAAGTAATGTGAAACTGAGACCTTATTGACTCTCATATCTTGCTGGGCTCAGGAAAACAGCACTAACAAAACTTCAGCACTAACTGCTGAGGGCAACACTTATCCGTCATCTTCAACCCATCCCCTGCTTTACTTTACCTCCATTTCCATTCACTAGTACTTGTGGGCCCACTCTGCAAATCTGATCATTTAGTCATCTATACTTCCAAAGTCCTATTCTCAGTTAGCATCATTATTCACCTGCACCCCCCCATAACAATCCTGCTCAGATCTCCCAGGCTTCACTTCTAGATCCCACATCCATTCTCCACAGGATGACCACAGTTATATTTTCAAGGAGTACATTTTTAAAAGACCTTGCTCCAGCTTAAATTCCTCCAGTATCTACCCACTGTAATCAAAATAAAATCCTGTGTGGTCCTTTCCTTGATCTGGCTCCTACCTACCTCTCCAAATCGACCCTTCGACCAGTTAACCCTCATTGACTATGCTGCCAACATCTGATCTTTCATATGCGTCAAGCTCACTCTACCTTTGTCTTTGCTGGCACCTTTTTTTTTTTTTTAATGTGATCCCCTCAAATCTTTGCAGGGTGCCTTTGGTCTCCATTCAGGCCTTCTGCAGTCAGGCCTACCCTGATTTCCAGGCTCAAAAAAAACACCGCATGTTCTATGTCTATCTTCGTATTTGATATTCTTCCATGCACTTAACAATTCTGATAGTAGTTAACTTATGTATGTGTTTGCATGACTTTATAGTGGTCTCTCTAATAAAACACAAAGGACACACTTCCTGTTCATGTTTTATTTTAGTGTCTGGTCTCTAACAGGCAATTAATATGTTTTAAGTAATTGATATGTTTGTGTCATCACAAATCGAATTCCATAGTCAATCACTATAATCATTCTTTTGCTTAAAACTTCATGACTTTACCTTCTTTCCATTCATCGTTCCTCGTGCTTACTTGTCTGAAACATAAACCTATAACTCTCCACCAAGTTCATACAAGAGCTATTGCGCTTTAAGATAGAGAAAAACACCTACATGCTGACCTGACTCAGTGAAATTAATCAACATTACTCCTGCATGGACCTTAACAATGCCTAGAAAAAGTGCTGTATTCTTGGCCTTTATCTCCCCACTCTCCTAGGTGACCATTTGTGATCTTAGACTTTGGCACTTCAAAAATCACATCTTATCTCCCATTGTTGCCTCATTTCTTTTTATTGCCAAGAAAAGAAAAATAACCAAGAGAGTTTCCATGAGTTCTCACCACCATCTCTACTGTTAAAAGAAAACTGATGCATATGGAAAATTTTAAGAGTTTAAGTGAGCAAAAATTGATTCGAATCAGGCAGCATCCAATCTAGCAGAGAGAAAGGAGCTCCAAAGGAGCTGTACAAAATTAAAGACTTTTATAGGCTGAAGGGTATAGGACGAGGAATTTGCATTAGGCAAAAAGCAGGTTGGTTATTGCAAGGATGCGTTGGTTATTGCAGGGGTCTATCAGGTGGATTGCCTAACTAGAGCTGATCAGGTGATTCCTGACTGACTGGAAAATGCCATTTCTAGGAGAACAGAAACTCTAATTACCCTAAGTCACAGTTGGGTGATACGGTGCATGGGACAGGGAATTTCCTTTTGGGGCCTGCTGTCCTGTCTTTAATATGAAATATCTGTCTTATTTGTGGCCATAGATTGTACCTTCTCTCTTTCCATAAATATGGACCACCTCAGCAACTAGCTAAGGACGATCTCAAAATTTCCTGCCAACCCAGAAAACCTCTTCCCAAAAGAGGCGAAAGAAAACAATTTTATTATTGAATAAGCATTGAACCAGAAAAGGAGTCCACTAAAGACAGAAAAAAAAAAAATCTCCCAATTATGTAACTCAAGCAGATACAACCATTACATACATGTTCTTAAGTAGAGGACTTGACAGCACGGTTAGTTACACGTAGTTCATCCTAAATTCACCTGTAATTCTGACCATCTGTGTTAGCTAAATGGCTTTATCCAAAGGAAAAATAAACCTCAATCTTTATGACAGAGGGTAGTTTTCTTTTGGCATGAGGCACCTACTGAACTGAGGCCCCTATCTTCTCTCAGAAACTGTGAAATAAAGGCTTTAAATTCCTTTCAAAGGGAAGCTTCCCAAGTCCTTGAGAAAAACATTCCTGGGCTATAAGACCAGCAAGAGGTTTATTTAGCTTTTAAATTATTTGTATACATATATCAAAGAGGCAGAGAAGGAATTTGTAATTGCCTAAAGAAAATGCTATCTGAAGAAAATGTTCTAAGAAAAGTTAAGAGACGGGGTGTCTCCCTTTTTACATGGGAAAAGGATTACTTTTTTCTTTAAATTTGTATTTACCGTTACAATACCATTCTTTCCTTTCTTCAGTACTATCAAATATTTCTATTCACTGGATTATTTCCATAAATGCACAAATGTGCTATAATTTCTCTCACTCAACCAAAAAAATTAAAAAATAAAAAAATTTGTCATTGGGGTGCCTGGGTGGCTCAGTGGGTTAAAGCCTCTGCCTTCGGCTCAGGTCGTGATCCCAGGCTCCTGGGATTGAGACTCACGTCCGTCCGGCTCTCTGCTCAGCGGGGAGCCTGCTTCCTCCTCTCTCTCTCTCTCTCTCTCTCTCTCTGTCTGCCTCTCTGCCTACTTGTGATCTCTGCCTGTCAAATAAATAAAATCTTAAAAAAAATTGCCATTGACTGCATTTTCTAACCATTTATAGCCTTATTTATCCTTTTCTTTACACAAGATTCCTGTGTAAAGTGTGTCAAACTCTTTCCAGGCTCCCTTGAACCCACTCCACTTACAATATCCATGTTGCTGTATATTCATCTTTCTTTACTTATCATAAAGTTATATATACATACACATATAATCAGACTTCACATTACATACACACACACACACATATAGATATACATTATACATATAAAATCGCATTTTTCCTGTCAGTTTAATTTCATCTTTGTATATTCATCTTTCCTTACTTATCAATAGCATTTAACACACTGACTACATGTGTGTGAACACACTCATATATATCTGTATATCTGTATATGTGCATATATATATATATATATGTCTGATTATATGTGTATATATATGATTATATGTATATAATCTTCACATTATATATATACACACACACATATATATACATTATACATATAAAAATCACATTTCTCCTGTCATTTTAATTTCTCTTCTCATTGGAACTCATTTCTTCACTGGTTTCTAGTTTGCCAAATGAAACTTATTTTCCTTCTTTCTCTAGCCAATATTCCTCAGTAAGCTCTGCTGGATTCCCCTCATCTAAATATCCCACCATCGTAACACTAGAGTCTGTTCTGTCCTTGAACTGAGTCTCCATCTCTATTTGCTCCTTTGGTAATATGTTTCCCTGGTTTTAAGTATCATATACTATTTATTTACAAATTTCTGTTTCTAGCCTAAATCGCTCCTTTGAACAACAGACTCATGAACCCCAGTGAAAATCAAATACACTTCAAAAACTTAATGCACCCAGAGCTGATCTTCTGATATTCTCCACAAATTTGTCTTCTGCTTTTTTGTAAATGGTAAATCTGATCTCTAGCAGCTAAGGTTCCGAATTTGAAGCCTCTCCAACATCTCCTATTCTCTTTTCCCTACTTTATCTTTCTCCTTTGTTATTATGACTAGACAATGTGTTGGACATTTTACCTATTTACCTTGATTATTTTCAACTTCCTTCGGTAAAAAGTAAGCTTTATAAAAAAATATTCTCTTCATCACTATATTCCTGTGTCTGTTCTAATGGGTACTCAGTAAACACCTGTTGAATTAATGAATACAAATGAAGATTTTCTACATTAGACAAATTTATTTTTTTAAAGATTTTATTTATTTGACAGACAGAGATCACAAGCAGACAGAGAGGCAAGCAGAGAGAGGGGAAGGGAAGCAGGCTCCCCACTGAGCAGACAGCCCAGGACCCTGGGATCATGACCTGAGCCAAAGGCAGAGGCTTTAACCCACTGAGCTACCCAGGCACCCCTAGACAAATTTATTTTTAATTGCCTGAATACTAGGCTATGAAGGAGTAAGGAGAAAATACGTTTGGTTACTGATAGATAAATCTGAGACTGAGAAATTCCATTTAGTGGGTTCAAAAGTAGACTCAGATAGCATTACCAATGAAATTCATTCAGAATTTAAAATGTCCATGCCTGTTCTTGTACCTTGAGTTTTTCATTAGTTGGATTATAACAGTAATTGACCAAAAGAAATTTTGATATAGAAAATTCAATTTCATCAGTGAAAATAAATTAAGCTTACTTAGAGATATTTATATCTTTTTTATAGTGGGTCATTTGCAATATTTCATAAATAATGTGTCCTCACCAGTGTTTTTCTTTTTCTCCCCCACGCCTCTGCTTGCTAACCTCTCTTCTATTATAGCTGCAGGTAATCTTACTGGCTCTGATAATTAATTTTTTCCCAATTCTACCTCCCTTTGTGATAAAAAAGAATTGAGCTTTACCTGGAGTAAACTGTGAGTGCTTCAGAGAATAAACTGTCTTTACTTCAGACATGGGTTTGCTCAGAAGCACTCTCATTGTGTCAACATGATTGTAGAAGCTTCTTTATAAATCTGTTTATGTTCTCTTTGCCAAACAAAGGAGGCATAATCATTACTATCTAAGTAGAGAAAATAATATTTATGAATCACTGTGTTTCTTTTGGCTTGCACATCAGTTCAGCTCTCGAAGTTACACTTCTCTTGATCATAAACACCTAATAGGTAGTATTTTTAAGTATGTTTTAAAATGGACACACTCTAAAACATCTAGTCTTTCATTTTGCTATAAAATTTTTGCTGATGTTATTAAATAATAATGATATTAAAGTGGATAAGAACTTCTTTATTTTATTATAATTTTGGGGGTAATTTATTTATTTATTTGACAGAGAGAGAGGGACCACAGGTAGGTGGAGGGAGGCAGAGGGAGAGGGAGAAGCAGGTTCCCCATGGAGCAGGGGAGCAGGACACAGGACTCAATCCCAGGACCTCGGGATCATGACCCAAGCCAAAGACAATCACCCAACCACCTGAGCTATCCACGTGCCACCAAATTGATATGAATTTAATTAACTCACTAGTAACATTAAATTAAGCTACACTTTTGATTACTTATATAAGCTGAATCAAATGGTTTGTACATATGTAACTTACAAAAACGCTTTTGTAATATTACACTAATTTGATCCCCATTTTGCAAATGAATAAAGTGAGCTATAGATATTAAATGTATTGTTGAACCGTAAACCAGCGCTAAGTATAGGAACATGGGTTTACAAATTGTGGTTGTGGTTTCCGTTTACAAATATAACCAGTGAATTCTACACAAGGGCTTGAGGATAGAAGCAAACACAAAGTCACTGTGCACATATGGAGACTTTGTACTTTATAGCTCTAGACACTATGTGTACATAGACTAAGATGTGAAAGGTACGTACTGAAGTCATGCAATGAAGCGGCCCTAATTGTAATTAGAATCAACAAATTCTGTTTGTTCTTCCTTGTGGTAGGTAGGATTCAAAAGTCATTATTAACTAGCATAACATAATTGTTAACAATTATTTACTAATTTCAACTGAAGAATATATTACATATATAAATTATAAATTTTATGAACCTAAATTTACCAACTAAAATTATTTAAACATTTGGTTAATATTTTTATGTTTACAGCAGAGTTATAATTTTTCTAGACACTTGTCTTTTCTATCCATATTTAATTTGCCTTGATATTAACCTATTTTGAAATAAGTTTGGGTGACTTGCAGGATCCAAAGAGCTATATAGGCACTTTTATTTGTGGAATACATACTCTGAATTTTCATGTTAGAGATTTAAGGAAAGACAGTAGAAATATTAGGTAAAAATACTGAAGATGTATATATACATATGTGTGTGTGTGTACACACACTTACACACATATATCACATTGAAAAAATAAGCATTAAATAAAAATAAATATGGCTTTAAATATTAAAATTTGCATTAAAAATCTAAATTTCTTTTGTATTAAAAATTTAGACTGTGACTTTTATTTTTCATTATGCATTACAGTCACAATTTTTCAACTGTATATCTAGGAATAATTCCAAATATGTAATTATTTCTCTGATAATTATATACATGTTACCGCCACTTAAATGGAAAATAATGTTGATTAGAAAAACTCATAATTTTATATTTAAAAATTGTATTTTAAAGACTATTCCTGTCATAGTTTAAAATGGGAACATCCAGGGGTGCCTGGGTGGTTCAGTCAGTTAAGCGTCCAACTCTTGGTTTCGGTTAACGTCATGATCTCATGGGTCTTGAGAGCAAGCCTTGTTGTCAGGCTCTGTGCTCAGTGGGGAGTCTGCTTGGAGATTCTCTCTCTGCTCCTCTCACACTTCTGCTCTTCTCTCTTGGGTAAATAAATAAATATTTTAAAAATAAAATAAAATGGGAGCATCTATAAATATGGATTACATAATAAACTATCATCATTTTGAAAAAAATATCCCAGTCTCTGGTCATGCCATTTACTCCCTCTCTCTCTGAAGAATCATGTGGGAAGCCATTTCTACCTTTTCACTGAATTTGTGTAGACAGTTGCAAGCATGCATGAATTCACTATCTCCTGCGAAATACATAATCTTTGTATGGTAGTAAGAAATAGGCTTGTGTCATAGGGGATTGAGAATCGCTATGTCAACTCTTTCTCCACAAATGATATATGTATTCTTTCTGGCCTCTAGCATAATTTTTTAATTAGTGGAACCATCTTGGAAATAGAACAATCCATTGTTTTGGTTAGCTACTGAAGAAAAATGAATAGGTTTCATAATATACAATTTTATCTTGGGACTTCCATGCTCAAATTTATTCATTCATTTTGTTGAATGAATAACAATCCTGATAAAAAACAAAACAAACAAACAAAAAAAAAAAAAAACCTTTTCAAATTAAATGTAAAATATCAGTCTTTAGTGCATTAATCTTTGCTAATTATCTAAGTTTTAATGAAAGAATAGCCTATATTTTATGTTTCTTTTTTTTTTAAGATTTTTTTTTTTTAATTTGACAGACAGAGCTCACAAATAGGCAGAGAGACAGGCAGAGAGAGAGAGAGAGGGGAGAAAGCAGGCTCCCTCCTGAGCAGAGAGCCCAATGTGGAGGTGGATCCCAGGACCCCGAGATAATGACCTGAGCCGAAGGCAGAGGCTTTAACCCACTGAGCCACCCAGGCGCCTCTCAACTCTTTTTTATGTTTACCATATTTTCTGGTGTTTAGAGAGAAGAAATGCTAAAAATATTTGCTGAATGAATGTATTCATTGATCAATGGTAATTTAAGTTTAAAATAAGAGAAATAAATACAAACTGAAATAGACAATGATGATATTTTCTACATAAGTTTTTATAAAGGAATAGTTAAGGTGATCTTAGAAAGTATGCTTTGAATAATAAAAATTAAGTTGTCAACATTGTAGTATTTGGTGGCAAACATATATAATGTAATACCTATAAAGTCTTCACAGTCTTTTCACATTTTTCATGATTGAAGTGAGACTAGATATAATGTTTAAATGTTTACAAGCATTTGAATAATATGAATGATAACTGCATACATAGAAATCCTTTTAAGTGAGTATAAACAATGTTGGTATCTCAAGGCAGTCATTAAGAGCTTCGTGGTGTCATGAACTTTCTGAATGGATAGCAGTAATCTCTTCCATCTGCAGGGAACTCACCCTGAGTGGATGCCTAAAACCACAGTTAGTACTGAATCCTATATATACAATATATATATTTTTTTAAGATTTTATTTATTTATTTGACAGAGATCACAAGCAGGCAGAGAGGCAGAGAGAGAGGAGGAAGCAGGCTCCCCACTGAGCAGAGAGCCCGATGCGGGGCTTGATCCCAGGACCCTGAGATCATGACCTGAGCCGAAGGCAGAGGTTTAACCCACTGAGCCACCCAGGCACGCCTACAATATTTTTTTCCTATAACATACCAACCTATGATAAAGTTTAATTTATAAATTAGGCACATTAAGACATTAACAACAATAACAATAAAATAGAACAACCATAACAATGTACTGTACTAAGAGTTACCTGAAGGTGGTCTCTGTCTCTCTTAAAATATCTTACTGTTTATGTATTTACCCTTTCTTTTGTGATGATGCGAGAGGATAAAATGCCTGCATGATGAGATGAAGTGAGGGGAATGACATGGGCATTGTGACCTAGCTATTAGGCTACTGTTGACCTTCTGACAGTAAGTCAGGAGGAGGATCATCTGCTTCAGGACATATCTGATCCTAGGTAACCATAACCATGCAAAGTGAAAGGGAAGATAAGGGGAGCTGGGTGGGGACTATTGTATTATTAAAGTGCCTGTTATAATACATTCTTTAGAGGAAGAATAATCCTCAATTTTTAAAAAATAACATTTTCCTTAAATTTGTTTTTACAGATTGTTATAAATCTTAACTCAGCATGAGAAAATCAAGTGATAAATAGACTGCTTTAGCAATTTACATTGAATTTTTAGATGTATTCAGACTGAAGTATTACACGGAAAATAAAAGAAGATTTATTTTAAAATATGACTTGACCTTGAAAGTTTTAACTCTAATTTTGTATGGCTTTCTTGTTTAGGTTTCAGTTTTTCTTTATTTCATAATACATATACATATATACATATGTGTTAATATATATATAAAATAAACGTATATATTAGAATGTAAATAACTTAAATTCCAATATTAATATATTCAAATAGTTACTTATAATAAAAGGTCATGACTTACTTATCTGTAGTTTCCCTTTATGTAAAGATTTATTTAATTATTTATTTGAAACAGAGAATGAGAGAGAGAGAGCATAAGTGGGTTGGGTGAGGCACAAGCTGACTCCTTCCTGAGCAGGGAGCCTGATGTGGGTCTCAATCCCAGAACCCTGGGATCATGACCTGAGTCGAAGGCAGATGTTTAACCAACTGAGCCACACAGATGCCCACCAATCTGTAGTTTCTATTGATTGTTCATTGTTGTGCAAAGAAATTTTCTGTAATTCTAAGATCCAGTTGATTGTAAACTAAAATATTCATATGATAACATTACAATATTAAATATGCTTATTTCAACAACAAGAACTTGTTAAAATATCTATATGTCTAAGTAGGAAAATATAAATACAATGAACCCAGACATGTTTAACATTTGTTGGGGTCGATTCCACATTAAAACCTGTTAAATCCCTAGGGCCTACTTAGCCATAGTGACTCCATGTTGCCTAGGTAGACATTTTGTTGTTTAATAAAGCCTGAGCAGTTACTGATAGCAGTTCCAGGTAACTGTTGCTAAAACAAGGCCATTTTGTTTAATAAACGCCTCAACAGTTATTGATATCAGTTCCAGATAACTGTTACTAAAACACACACCTAAAACAAGGCCAGACAGGTGGAAACATCCAATCAAACAAAGCCACATATGTAGAGGTCTGGGGTTGTGCCCTATAAAACTAGCCTGTAAGACCAAGGGGTCGTCGCTCTCTTTGGAGGTGGCCCTGGCCAGTCAGTCTAACTTCTAATGCTTGGCGTAGAATAAGGCTTTGCATAACTTTCACTTTGTCTCAGTCTCGTTCCTTTGATAACGGAACCAACACATTGATCATCCTTCCTATATTGTAGTTGTTCAATAATTAACTTGCTGTAACACAGAGGATTTTCTTTCTAATTTTAGCCCTGATTACCTGTGTGACTATAAGCAAATGATGATCTTTGCTTTTCTAATCTATAAAATAAAAATATCACTAGTGTTTTATTTTATATTTATTGTCCTTATTAGTATTGTCCTACTGTAGCTGGCCATCCAAATATAAAAATTCTATAATATCTGTCTGAAAGTACATTTCCAAACACACACACACACACACACACACACACACGAAACTCATTTTTTTAGGATTGCATAAATGACAAGGAAAATAAACAAATAATTATGAGCAACGTGGGGGAAAAGAAATGTGTTCCAAGACTGAAAAAATTGAGCTACTGCTGTTAACTAAAAAGTAAAGCCTAATCTCATCTTAGAAGAAATAAACTTAAAACAAAATGTGTTAGTATTTTAATAAAGAAAATGAATGAGCCTATGTCAGGTATTCTAGACATAGAATATTGAGTTTATGTGCACTAGGAAATGTGTTTCTGAATATTCATGGTAGCTTTGTTTTTAAAAGGAAAAACAAAATCAGCCAAATCTTCATTAACTACAGATTGGCTACATATATTCTGGTACAATTAAGCAATAAAACACTGAATATTTAAAATATTTTTACTTATGTTAAAATAAGTGAATCAATCACAAGTTCAGTTCAAGATGAGTGGGTGACTGTCAGAAACAAAATATTGAGAAGGAAAAGAGAGTTATGGAACCGATAGTAAAATAGCATTCATAGAACTTCTAAAAACATTAAAAATACAAGAATGTACTCTACTGGGAAATATGCATGTCCATAAAACTATTACCAATGGGAGGAAAAGCTTACAACAAAATCTATAGGACTAGTTAGTTCTGTGGAATGAGAGACATAGGCATTTGGGGAGGAGTATGACCCAAGAAATGTTCTATTTTTTTAATGAATTATTTATATTTTACTGAATTGTATATAGTTATGCAGGACAAACATAACTTTTGATTTAGTCATAGTAAAAGCTATTTTATCTTGTAATCTTTTAAAGTTATTCATGGTAAATTTCTACTTCTCCTTTCTTCCCTAGTAGTAAATTTCTGGTTGAAAACTTGGCTACTTCAGGAGTTTTTCTGTTTGCTCTTAGATAATATCACCATTGAAGAAACTTTATTTCTGGTTGAAAACTTGGCTACTTCAGGAGTTTTCTGTTTGCTCTTAGATAATATCACCATTGAAGAAACCTTAAGTTAGTAACATGATTTCAGTATAAGAATTAAAATCTGCATGCCTCAATCTTCATAAGTAGCTAAGCATTCCCCTGCTCTTCCTTCTGCTAAGGTCTATTAATGAAAGCCTATTATCTGGAAAAGTTTTCTGGTTAGCTTGGCTTTTTTCACAGTTTAACTCAGACCCAATTTGCTACTTGATATTTTGTTTCCCTTTGGGGGGGATGAAAGAGATTTCATTTCAGGGGACTGGTTACTTCTTACCTGGAGGAGTGATTTCTCTAGGTTTCAAGACAGTATAAAGTAACACTTTTCTGAGTGTAGAGAACTTTCTTTGTGTTTTTAGTTTTACTTTTTCTTTTTCCTTCTTTAATTTCTTTTTGCTTTTGGGGAGATTCCTATCACTGGTGACTGCAATGTCCTATTGTGGACAAAGCATCTTTTTTTGGTTCACCAATATCTACCTATAAGAACAACGTCTGGAGACTCTTACCTACTAGCATAACTTCTCTAGTGTAAGATCCTTTTAAAAATCACCTTCAGTAAACACTTCTACAAATTCTACGTCTGTTTTGGAATTCATTTATCCTAGATCTATTTAAAAAAGAATGTGAATATATCCACTCTCCCTATTTCCCTCCATCTTCCTTCTTTCCTATGGAAGCAGCTTTCCAATTCTTCCATTTGTCCAATATTTTTCCTGGCCTAACTCCAAAATCAGCCTAGTGTCCCCCACATTCATGGGTCATATAATAAGTGTTCTAGCAACTCGCAGGAGTGATCTCTCAGTCACTCACCTTGGAGCAGGAATTTAGGGGACAGCAAGGCTTTCTTCAAAGAAATACTCCAGAATTTAATTCTCTAACCTCTGCTCTCCTTTTGATGTTTTTGAACTTTCTGAGAACTCTAAGAATTATAGAATTCCTCAGTTTTAGCTATAAGTTTGACTTATGAGGATAATTTTCACACCCATTTTTGTAATTGATATCTATTATATTCATGCTGTACTTAAAAGCAATGAAAATGGGTGCTACCTTAATATTCTAATGCATATATTTTTATATTATAAAATATATTTTATATTTTAGTCTTATATTCTAACTGCAACAAATATCACAAATTTAGTGACAACACAGGGTTATTATTTTACAGTTCTTTCTTTTTAAGATTTTATTTATTTATTGGTCAGAAAGAGAGCATAAAAGCTGGGGGAGTGGCAGGCAGAAGGAGAAGTAGGCTTCCTGCTGAGCAGGGAACCAGAAATGGGACTGAATCCCAGGACCCTGGGATCATGTCCTGAGCTGAAGACGCTTAACCAACTGAGCCACCCAAGCATCCTTATTTTATAGTTCTTAAAGGTCGAAGATAACATAGGTCTCAGTGAACTAAAATCAAGTTGTGGATAGGTCTGTTCCTCTCTGGAAGCTCTAGAAGAGAACCCATGTCCTTGCTCATTCTGATTGTTGAAAGAATTCAGATCCTTCTGGTTGTGAAACTGAGATCCATACAGGCTGTCATCTACACATGCTGCCTGAATTATTTTTTTTTCTTATTATTCTTGATTTAAAATCAATTTAGTTAACATATACTCTATGATTAGTTTCAGGGGTAGAATTAACTGATTCCCCAGTTACATATAACAGCCGGTGCTCATTACATCAAGTGTCCTCCTTAATGCTCGTTACCCAATTACCACATCCACTTACCCAATTACCACATTCCCTCACCCACCTCCATTCCAGAAACCCTAAGTTTGTTTCTTAGAATTTAGTGTCTCTGGGCGCCTGGGTGGCTCAGTGGGTTAAGCCGCTGCCTTCAGCTCAGGTCATGATCTCAGGGTCCTGGGATGGAGTCTCACATGGGGCTCTCTGCTCAGCGGAGAACCTGCTTCCCTTCCTCTCTCTCTGCCTGCCTCTCTTGTGATTTCTCTCTGTCAAATAAATAAATAAAATCTTTAAAAAAAAAAGAATTTAGCGTCTCTTAGAGTTTGCCTTTCTCTTTATTTCCATCTCATTTTAGTTTTCCTTCCCTACCCTTATGTTCTTCTGTTTTGCTTCTTAAATTCCACATGAGTAAAATCATATTGTATTTGGCTTTCCCTGACTTATTTCACTTAGCATTACATACTCTAGCTCCATCCATGATGCTACAAATTGCAAGATTTCACTCCTTTTCATGGTTGAGTAATATTCCATTGTATATTTATACCACCTCTTCTTTATCTGCTCATCTGTTGATGGACATCTGGGCTCTTTCCATAGTTTGTTATTGTGGATATTGTAACTATAAACATTGGGGTGCACATGTCCCTTTAAATCACTATGTTTATATCCTTTGAATAAATACCTAGCAATGCAATTGCTGGATTATAAGGTAGTTCTATTTTTAACTTTTTGAGAAACCTCCATACTATTTCCAGAGTGTCTGCACCAGTTTGAATTCCCACCAAAGAGTGTTTGAGTATTCCCCTTTCTCCACATCCCTGCCAACATGTTTCCTGAGTTGTTAATTTTAGCCTTTCCTTTTAAAGATTTTATTTATTTATTTGAGAGAGAAACTGAGCAAGAGAAAGAGAAAGTGAGAGAGAGCATGAGCTGGGTGAAGGGCAGAAGAAGAAGCAGACTCCCCGCTGAGCAGGCAGCCGGTCATTAAGCTTAATCCCAGGACTCTGGGATCATGTACTGAGCCAAAGGCAGATGCTTAACCAACTGAGCCAACCAGTTGTCCCTAACTTTAGTCATTCTGACCAGTGTGAGGTGGTATTTCATTGTGGTTTTGATTTGCATTTCCCTGATGGGGAGTGATGTTGAACATTTTTTCACATGTCTGTTGGCCATATGTATGTCTTCTTTGGAGAAATGTCTGTTCATGTCTTCTGCCCATTTCTTGACTGAATATTTTGGGTTTGGGGGCATTGAGTTTGATAAGTTCTTCATAGATTTTGGATACTAGCCCTTTATCTGATAAGATATTTGCAGATATCTTCTCCCATTCTACAGATTGCTTCTTAGTTTTGTTGACTGTGCAAAAATTTTTTATCTTGATGAAATTCCAATAGTTCATTTTTGCCTTTGAATATGTGTCTAGCAACAAGTTGCTGCAGCCAAGGTCAAAGAGGTTGCCATCTGTGTTCTTCTCTAGGATTTTAATGAATTCCTGTCTCAGATTTAGGTCTTTCATCCATTTTGAGTTTATTTCTGTGCATGGTTGTAAGAAAATGCTCCAGTTTCATTCTTCTGCATGTGGCCATCCAAATTTCCCAGTACCCTTTGCTGAAGAGATTTTTTTCCACTGGATATTCTTTCCTGCTTTGTTGAAGATTAGTTGACCATAGACTTGAGGGTCCATTTCTGGGTTCTCTATTCCGTTCCATTGACCTATGTGTGTCTGTTTTTGTGCCAGAACCATACTGTCTTGCTGAGTACAGCTTTGTAGTACACCTTGAAGTCCAGAATTGTGATGCTTCCAGCTTTGGTTTTCTTTTCCAACATTCCTTTGGCTATTTGGGGTCTTTAGTGGTTCCATATACATTCTAGGTTATTTATTCCAGCCCTGTGAAAATTTTGATGATATTTTGATAAGGATTTCTTTAAATGTTTGGATTGCTTTGGGTAGCATAGACATTTTAACAATATTTATTCTTCCAATCTACAAGCATGGGATGTTTTTCCAGTTCGTTGTGTCTTCCTCAATTTCTTCTAAAAATTTTTCTCTAATTTTTAGAGGACACATCCTTTACCTCTTTGTTTTATTCCTAGGTATCTTATAATTTGGGGTGTGATTGTAAATGGGATATATTCCTTGATTTCTCTTTCTTCTGCTTCACTGTTAGCATATAGAAATGAAACTGACTTCTTTGCATTGTTTTTTTTCCTGGGACTTTGCTGAATTCCTGTATCATTTCTAACTTTTTTTTTTTTTTTTTTTTGCTGGAGTCTTTGGAGTTTTCTACATAGAGTATCATGTTGTTTGTGAAGAGTGAAAGCTGGACTTCTTCTTTACTGATTTGGATGCCTTATATTTCTTTTTCTCTGATTGTTGAGGCTAAAAATCCCAGTTCTGTGCTGACTGTGCTCTTGTCTCTGTATCCCTTCTTTCATCTTCCAAATCAGCAAAGGTGGGTTGAGCCCCTCTCATGCTTGATCTCTTTCCTTTCTTCTGTTGAATCTCTCTGACAAACTCTGCCTTCATCTTCCACTCTTAAAAGCCCATGTGTTTACATTGAGACCACTAGGTAATCTAGCATAATTTCCCTATTTTAAAATGAGCTGATCAGGAAATTCAATTTCATCTGCAATTTTGATCCCCTTTTCCCAAGTGATATTAAGATATTCACAGTTGTAGCATCAGGGTTTAGGGTGTGTACCTCTTTGATGAGACAGTAATCAAACTATTATTGATGCATATGGAATATTTCATAAATAAACAACTTCTTCAAAGATGCTAACAACATGTCAGGCCAATATAAACAAATGAGTGTTATTCATATCAGCCAGTCAAGAATTTAAGCAAAATGTATTTTATGAAATGGAGGATCATTACGCAGAGGTAGAAGGGAGAATTCTTAAAAGGACTTTAATAGCCCAACTTTTAAATTATGAATAGCTTGCAATCTTTTTTTTTTTTTTTAAGATTTTATTTATTCCTTTGACAGGAAGAGAGGGAACACAAGCAGGGGGAATATGAGAGGGAGAAGCCAGACTTCCCACTGAGCAGAGAGCCCAATGCAGGGCTCCATCCCAGGACCCTGGGATCATGACCTGAACCAAAGACAAGATGCTTGACAAGGTGGCCCTTGCAATCTCAATAATCATAATTTTTCCAAACTATGGCAGAACTGACAAAAACAATTTTGATAGGGAATTTTAAAAAATGTTTCAACCTGTGTCAGATCAGACAAATAAAGTGGGAAGACACTAAGAATTTGAAAAATATAAAATTTACCTGAGAATCATCTACAGCTTAAATATTATTCATTGCTGGTAATTGCTGGTTAGTTTGTAAAAGATTTTCCCAACATGGTTCAAATGAATTCAAACTGCATGATGCATTTAAGGAAAGAAGTGGAAAGAGTGAATTTCTGTAAAGGAACATCAAAATCTGGTCCTTAAGAGTTGTATAACCAATCCAGACTATCAGATATCACAAATTAAACAGTAAACCATAGCATTTAAGACAAAGCTGTGAATCTATACATCCGTTGCCACATCCTGAATCAGATAATTACCTCTACTTTTTGTCACATCACTTAATTTTCCTTGTCCCAGTTTCATCACATATACCCATTCTTGTGAAGATTAAAATAGCTAATAGTAGTGTGAACTTCATAGAAGATTGCTAGGCTTCTAGAAAGCCTTCAGTCAAGTTTGGTAATTAGGTCTAAGATCCCAGGAGAAAAAGAATAGCACTAGAAATTGAGGGAATTTTTTTCACTCAAATTATATCTGAGTCCCAAATGCCACTGTTTATTGCTTAGGTGTATTATAATTATACAACACTGAAGTTTTATGTATCTGAACAATTGTGCAATAGTCTTCACTTCAAGCTGAGTTAAGATTTAGAGTTGGGTTCCACAAGTTGCAAGAAAAAATATTCTAATTTTTCATACTTCTTGAACAAATCCATGTTGAGGGGCTAATTCTTTCCCTTTTCTTGGATAGAATTCTAGGAATTTGTCACTATTTTTGTGGTTACTCAAGACAACAAAAGCCCTGTCACTTTCAGTTTCATCGAAGATTTACATAATAAGTACTTAAATTATCCTGTGTAATAGCAGAACTGAACTTTATTTAAAGTAAAGATTCTTCATTTCACTGACCTGAGCCCACTTCAAGCTGGAGACCTAAGTGGGAAAGGGATGTTTGGCAGACCTTTTCTCTTTTCCTACCTTACTCTTTTATTTTTCTCCCTTGCTTTTGGAGCATGGAGTATGATTTCCCCAGGGAAACAGCGAAAGAGGAGGAAGCTTAAAGGGCAGAAACATTTTTTTTTACTCACCTCGTTGTATAATGGCTTGATTTTGGCTCTCTTGGTGTTTGGAATGCAATCAAGACAACACTCAAGTACAGTACATTTTCAGTTTCTTCACTTAAAACATGACTGCTTAGAGAATATTGAAATTCCATTTTCTTGACTAAGGCAGTGAATTTTCTTAGGCTGATTGCTTATGATTTCCTCCGAGCCTGCTCATCCGGACGGCCACCTTGCTGGCATTATATGACCCCTCCAGAGGGTCCTTTGAAGCAGCACTGTCAATAGCATCAGCCTGATTTTTTCTCTGCTGGTACATGAGAAACAACCCAGTTACACAAGTGTATCTAGTCCCAGTAAAGTCTTTCTCTCTTCCTGTTTTGCCATCTCAGGCAGATACAAAAACTTCAGGCTGTTCATACATGAACTACACATTGTTTGCTGTTCCCAAATTCCAAGGAGATCTGTCAGCATGATGATGGATTCCCTACTTCCCCTTCCACTTCCCTCCTGGTGATGGGAAGGAAAGCGACAGGGAAAATCTCTTTTTCTTTCCAAATGTATTTTGTTCTATCCTCTTTAACTTCATTCAGCCTCTTTATATCCTCAAGAGGGTAGGTTAAGGGTAGAAATAATTAAGAAAATAAGACTTAAAAATAAAAAAATAAAAGAGTTTGAGTATTTCTTAATTCCCTGTAGGACAACTGGTATCTCATTTAGAGTATAGGAATGCTTGAGACCTAGCTTCCCCCCTCCCAATCTTTTGAACTCCTGTTGTGGACTGAACATTTGTGTTCCCTCAAAATTCATATGTGGAAGCCCTAACCTTCATTGTCATGGTATTTAAAGATGGAGTCTTTAAAAGTAAGTAGAGTTAAATTTGGTTATGAGGTTGGGGCCCTCATGTGAGATTAATGGCCTTAGAAGAGGAAAAGAGAGAGAGAGAGCTCACACACACACAGAGCACATCAAGGAAAGACCTTGTAAGCTTTTCTCTACAAATACAATGTTTATATGTTTATTTTATCATTACTCAACACAAGGCAATCATAGACTCTGAACAAACTGTGAACAGCTCATATTTTCTTCTCACATTAAGAAAAAAGTGAAACCTGTCAAAATTATTTTTCACTTTTTGGATTAAGTTTGAGTGTAAGAAAATATTTACAAATGTTCAGAATTTTTGGTATTGCCATGTTTCCAAATTTGCTGATTTCCCCAAACAAATATAGCTGCTTTAGATGTTTCATAAGTTAGGAATTAATTTTTTCTTTTATATGTATTCTTGCTTTGTATAATCTATTTTCCATAATGTTACCCTCATGTATGAAATGAAATAAGTTCTCCTTTGCAATGGAGATGAATTTAACTTGTTAGAATTAAAATACTGAACAGTTTATTATCAAAATGGATGGGTCTTTACAAAGAATTGAAAGAGATGCTCTTTGATAACCTTCCCTGTTTCCCCAGTGAAATATGAATGAGGGCCCACTCCCAAGTGAACACTTTTGGAGTCAGTTACATCTAAAAAAGAAATTGACTCCAGAATTTTATTATGTGTAGTAAATACACATTAAATATTGAACCTCCCAATAAATAGTGATAACCAAATGGAAGATTTATATAGAGGAAGGATTTTTTTCAAAGCCTGAAATATTTCTTACTTCTTTGCACTCTTGGTAATTATTTTCTAATTAGATTTTCTGGACCTTTATTTTAATGGAGCAGTTTTCCCTTAAGGTCTACATGAATAATATATGATTCAAATCCAGAAGTATGTAAATATAAGCAAAATTTTGGTACAGCAAAATCTTGGGAACAAAACTTAATTATTGAAAAAGAACTAAAAACATTTTCTTCTTTTTCTGTTTATGATTTTATGTGCAATCCTGGAGAGGTTAGTTTAACAATAGGCATACAGTAACTTTGTAAAATAACCATTAATGATCAATGTTTTAAAAATTTTTTGAGAATCTAAACATCACAAATAATGCACATTTAAGTTTGTTTTTCCCTAAGCTTCATTAGTAACTCTGAAAATTAAAACTATACCATAAAAATTGAGAAAAGTTAAACATTTGAAAACATGCAAAGCCCATGACATGGGTAACATGAAGGTTAACTAGGTTAACTACATTAGACTGATTGACAAGCATTATCTTTTGGAAAAAGATTGAGTTTGAACTTGAGCCTATAAATAACACTAAACTTACTGTTTTCTTTGTTTCCTTATTTAACTTTTACTATAAAGGTTGAAGAGGACATATAAAAAATCAACTTTGACTCTAAATAGCAGTGGCCTAGAGTAATAAAAACTACAATTCTCTTTTCTAAAGTAGTATTAGCCTTGTATAAAAGTGAGTTCAAACTCAGAAACTAATGTGGGTGTTGTTTCTCCCCAACACTGTTTTCTGTTTACACTCATGAATTTGGTTTTTGCACCCAATGCCCACTTCAACTTTGGCATACACTATGTGCCAAGATGCAATATTTTATTGAACACGATCCTTAAGCTAGATTCTCAAATATGAATTACTGCTTTTAAAGATGTTTAATTTGAACATATTGAGGCTCAAAAAATTGTTTAAGTTTCCAGGATGACATATACAATATAAAGTTCTGTATCTCTACACTGAAGTGTCATGCTCTATGATATATAATCTTTTTCTTCAAGTACCACACTGTAAATATTGCTGTGTACATTGTTTAAGAACTCTCAGGAATTGTTCTTTTAAGCACTTGTTTAAGTACATCTGCTTTTAAAAGTCTTTCCTGGCACTTGGCACTATTTTTCATTGAGGTTCATGTTATATGAAATAAAGTACATACAATTAAAGGAACAGTTTAACACAAATAGATTACAAAACCAGATACAATAATAATGCAATTCTTATGTTATCAATACTTTAAAAACACTTTTAACTGCTGTATAAAAGTGTTGTCATTGTATCAAATTATAATTTATAACTGTTCTATAAATTAACTGTAGTTTGGAAATCTGGTTTATTCCTAGTTGCCCATTTTCTATTTTAATCTCTTCTATATCATCCATTCTTCCTATTAGTCTTGCATTAAAGTTGATAGATTATTTTCAGTCTTTTTGATCTTCTACCTCCATTGATACTTTAAGGTATAGGGCTTTCATAAACTTTATAAGGCTAGCTATTTTTTTTCACTGTTTACCACTTCATATATACAATGCAAGAAGTATGATTCTTCTCTATAAAATTATCTTCACATTGTGATGCTTGCTTAAGGGATTCTCTTAATGAAATAAATTTGTTTCCCATATGTTTTAGCCCATTCTCACTGTGTCCTTTCATGGTGAGAAAAAACAGGAGAGTTCTTTGGAATCTCTTTTATAAGGGCACTAATCACATTCATGAGAACCCATTCTCATGACCTAATCACCTCTCAAAGTTCCCATCTTTTAATACCATTACACCAGGGGTTAGGAGTTCAACATACAATTTTTTTTTTTTGGAGGGGGCACAAACATCCATTCTATAATACCATGTTTTGATAGGAAATGTGTTGAGGGCCATGTAAAAATGTTTAATTTTCTTATTCTACAGATATTTCTAATTTAGTAGAAAATTTTGCTTCAAGCAGGAGCAACATAATGTAATATTATCGTTTTATTACCTCTCAATTTTATTGTTTAAGTCTATCAGGTCTATTTAGATTTGTTTTTCCCTTCTAGTATTTTAATGGTCACAGTAATGTCCACGTCACTCACTTAAATTCTTTGCCATCAAATTCCAACTCAAATACCCCAATTTTTGGATCAACCAGTTCCTCAACCTTTTAATATGAACAGAACTCTTCATTTTACAATTCCAGAGAAAGTAATTTCACACTAATTTATGTAGGCCTAATTTTTGAGAAATGTCTTATGTTCACATTTTGCTATTCTTTTGATATAAATTATCTCCTAATTCAGACTGTTCTTTAATTTGTATATTAGTCTTGTTTACATAGAAGGACAGTTTGTTCTGTAATAGAAGACACTCAGTTTTATCTTCTTTTAAAAATTAAACAACATCTTGCCTTTTTAACTATATGTTTTTAAAGATAATATTTATTTATTTATTTGAGAGAGAGCAAGAGAGCACAAGCAGGGGGAGCAGCAGAGGGAGAGAGAGAAGCAGGCTTCCTGCAGAGCAGGGAGCCTGATGCAGGAACCTGGGATCATGATCCAAGCTGAAGGCAGACACTTAATTGACTGAGCCACCCAGACGCCCACATCTCGACTTTCTAAATCATTTGTTGTAGGACAATACTTATTGACTATGCTGTACTAAGTACTATTTTTGGTACCTAAAATGTGACACAGAAGAAAGTAAGCATATGTTCTGCAGTCAGGACTTTTTGCATGTGATCATTTTAGTACTTACCACAATTAAAACTGCATGTTTAATTACACCTTCATTTGT